>NC_037679.1:8773888-9100720 GCF_003255815.1 Theropithecus gelada | reverse complement strand
CACCACACCTAGCTAATTTTTTGTTTTATTTTTTGTACAGACAGGGATCTATCTGTGTTGTCTAGGCTGGTCTCAAACTCCTGGGCTCCAGTGATCCTCCTGTCCTGGCCTCCCAAAGTGCTGGGATTACAGGCTTAAGCCACTGTACCCAGTCCCTCTTCTTTTTACTTTTCTACATTTTCTTAAAAAAAAAATGTTTTTTTGAGACAGAGTCTTGTTCTGTTGCCCAGGCTGGAGTGCAGTGGTGTGATCTTGGCTCATCACAACCTCTGCCTCCTGGGTTCAAATGATTCTCCTGCCTCAGCCTCCCAAGTAGCTGGGATTACAGGTGCATGCCACCACACCCAGCTAATTTTTGTATTTTTAGTAGAGATGGGGTTTCACTATGTTGACCAGGCTGGTCTCGAACTCCTGACCTCGTGATCTGCCCACCTCAGCCTCCCAAAGTGCTGGGATTACAGGCTTGAGCCACCGCGCCCGGCCAGCTTAAGCATTTTGAAGGATAACATTTTGGCAGATGCAGTTGAAGAAAGGGGAGGAAAGGCATTCAGAATGGAGGAGACAGCAGAGCAAGGGTGTGGTGTCTACAAGCTCTTTACCAACCCAAATCAGAAGTGACGGAACTCACTTCTGGACGAAGCTCAGGCGGGACCCTTGAGCTTCCCAGACCCCCCACCTCTTAGCTCTCTGATTGGTTAATGGGCCACACCCTTGGCCCAGCCTCAGCCCATATATAATTGGAAAAATTAATTTGTTTAATACATATTTTTAAAAGCCTTACGTGGTCTTCAAAGACCAGTTAAAATGCCAACTCCCCTGAGGGTTTCTGGGACCTCGGTCTGCATTGCTTTACTCTGCTGTGGTCCTTCTTTACTCCACAGCCTGCCTGGTACTGAGTTTAACCTGGGCCTGTCCTATCTCTTCTCCAGTGTCTTGAGGGTGGGGCCCGGCACAGTGTCAGCAACCCAGTAGGGGCTCTCTCTGTGTTGTGGACTGAATGACTGAGGCCAGCTACAGCCAAAAGGCTCCAACTGGGCCCCTGGGCCGGCTCATGCTCTGGCCTCTCTCCAGAAAAAGTCTGCAAATCTCTCTCACCCCAGAGACTGTCAGCTGCTCAGGGAAAGATCTTTTTGAAAATGCAACTGATCAAACACTTGCAACAGGCGCTGAGACATCTCCCAGATCTCGCTGTCACAAGTGCTGCAGAGGACAGGCTTCACAGCCTCGACTACACAGACACCGCTGAAATATTTACGAGGCTGCTGGCTTGTGAAACAGCTTTGGCTGGGGAGAAAGGGAAGCAATGTGGCGCTTGTTAAGTACCTGGACGTGTCACACCTCACACCGTGCAGGGAGACTCCCGGCTCAGTGAAGGAGCTGCCATTAACCTCATCTAACCTCACTGGCAGGCTGAGACCCCAAGTCCCTGAAGCCGGACGGCATAGAGGCTGAGAGCTGGGCTCTGGGGGCTGACTGCAGGGCTGGGCAGCTGGCCCTATCACCTGCCAGTTGTGGGCAACCTTGGGCAAGTTACTTAACCTCTCTAAGTCCCAGTTTCCTGTCTATAAAATGGAGATGAGAAAGAGAACCTGCCACTGTTGGGAGGATTAAACAAAACAATCCATGTAGCATTCTTAGCTTGGGACCTAGCACATGTTAAATGCTCCATAAATGTCAGCAATTCTTATCATTATCAGCCCAGTCAAACAAGAGTGAGAGGGCTTGGGAAGGAGCCAAGGCCACTCACTAGCAGTGGCAACCCTCCAGGAATGGGCTGGACCCTCCTCTGTCTTCCTCATGTCCACTCAAGCTGGAAACCTCTTCCTCTCTCTCACCTTCTACCGCCACACAGCCCTTCACCAGATCCCCCCTTAAATAGCCCCTGAATCTGTGAATTTTCTCCACCTTCACTGCCCAGCGTAAGCCCAGGCCACCGTCACCTCTCCCACAATGGCAGCGATAGCTTCCTCATGTCTCTTCTCTGTCCTGCAGCCAGGGGGGATTCTAAAATGGCCAATCTGGGCTGGACATGGTGGCTCACACCTGTAATCTCAGCACTTTGGGAGGCTGAGGCAGGTGGATCACTTAAGGTCAGGAGTTCAACACCAGCCTGGGCAACATGGTGAAACTCTGTCTTTACTAAAAATACAAAAATTAGCTGGGCATGGTGGTGAATGCCTGTAATCCTAGGTACTCAGGAGCAGGAGGCACAAGAATCGCTTGAACCCAGGAGGCAGAGATTGCACGGAGCTGAGATCGTACCACTGCACTCCAGCTCCAGCATGGGTGACAGAGTGAGGCTGTCTCAAAATAAATAAATAAAAATAAATAAATAAATTAATTAAATGGCCAATCGGAGTGGGTGCCCACCCTTTCAACCTCCCTTATTCTGTGACTTCCCAAAGCTCTCCCCTGTCCACAAGGCTGGCATGATCTGCCTGATGCTCCAGGTACTTCCCCATCTCACAGCCTTTGCACAGGGGTTCCCTCTGTTTAGAACACTCATCCCCTCACCAACCCCACCTCATCATTCAGGGCTCCTGGAGGCCTCCCCCGGACGTGCTTCTCCACCCATCTACATTACTGCTCTGTTATTCTTCCACAAGGCAGCTTAAGCTTTTGCTTTGAGGGACTCACCATGTGGGATTCTGCATTCCAGCATGTGGCTATTTACTTAAGACCTGCTTCCCCCTCTAGAACGTGAGCTCCTGGAGGGTGGGGAGGGGATCTCTTGCTTGCTTCTGCTCTCCTAGCTCACTGCATGACTCTCAGGCTGGGCTGGAAACACTTTGTTGAATAAATGCATTCTGGTCCCCACCCAAGCACACAAAGAGTGACCCACACTGCTGCTGGGCCAAACTGCACTGAAAAATGGCATTGCTCTGTGGACGTGGCCCTGCCCACCTCCAACAGGCACAGCAGGAAGGGCTGAGGAGCCCTGGCCAGGCAAGGCGAGTTCATGGACACAGCACCGACACCTGCCCACCCCTTCCCAGTGACCCAGTCCTGCCTCCCACAGCCGAGCAGTGCTCCGTCAGTATGGATAGCCTGGACAGCTGGGGTCAAGCAAGAGGCCTGGCATGTCAAGGGCTCTGGCCCCTGGCCCCGCCTGGCTCTCCACTGTTCCCAAGTGTCTTTTCCCCATCACTCCCTTCTTGGGCCAGACCCATCCTTTCATGTTATTCCTCTGGGGATGGTCTGTATCCTACCAGAGGCTTACCCAAGGAAATGAATTTTTAGTGGTGGAATATTGAGCCTGTTATAGTCTCGGCCAAGGGTAGACAGCTGGGAAGGGGGTCCCTCAAACCTCACCTCTTGGGCAGTTGCCTCCTGTCCCTGTGAATACAGCTGCTTTGCCTAGATCAGCCTCCAACCTCCCTCTGGGCTAGGCCACCTTCCTCCTAGGATTCAACTCCAAGTTGGCACCTCATGTTTTTCTTCCTCCATGCCTTCATTTGCATGCCGTTCTGGTCCCCTGTAGGGCCTCCTTCTCCTCCCCCAACACCACTGTCTCTTGTCTGTCGAAGGCTACCCTTTTCTTTAAGATGCAGTTCAAAAGCCACCTCTCCTTTAGGCCAATCCTTTTGGATCTCCCAATCAGATATAACTTCTCCTTCTTCTGAATCCTCTGAAAGCACAGTGCTGATAACCATCAATCATGTATGGCTTTGTCTGAAGGATATTGGGGGACAAAAGCTGTCTCTGTTGTACCTGACATGCTAGAATGTTATGGTTCTTTGTTGCATGTAATACAAGTTGGTGCTGGTTATAAGCTTCTGAACAATGATAAGGATGGTGCCATTTGACATTCAGTAGGTGCATTCGACTGTAAGTTCCTCGAGGGTGTGGAGGAGAGTTCCCACATCTTTGTCTCCCTAGCACCTAGCATGGTGCCGGCACACGGGAAATTCTCAGCAAATGATTCTCTGGTTCAGAATGGATGTTCACAATAATGGCTTTAACTTGTCACGCCTGTCGTATGCCAGACACTGTGCCGAGCCCTGTCCAAATGCCATCTCACTGAGTTTTCACAGTCACTCTCTGGGTCAGGCACCAATAGTCTCCACTAAGAAGTAACCCCACAGGGCCGGGATTTGTATCTGTTGTGATCAGTGTTGTACACATATCAGTGCTTGACATGGAGCTGGCCCTCATAAATATTGTGTGAATAAGTAAATCAGTTAATGAGTATCCATTGTATAGATGAGGAAACTGAGGCTCAGATTTACCTAAGGTGTATCATCTAGTAACCGGGAGAGTCAGAATTGGCACCCAGATTGATCTGACCCCAAACCCTGTATTCTTCAATACTGAACTCTACCAGGTCAAGAGATGGAGTAGGAAGGCCTGAGAGACACAATCCATATATTTAAGGCACTTTCCATCTGGTAGAGAAACGGAAATGTACGCACACAGCGGCACATGCGATGGCAACAGAACCTGTGAGACCCTGGGGAAAGAAATGATTTTTCAAGGGCCTGCTGCAAGAGAGGGGCTAAGTCTGGCCTAGAACACTAGTTTCCTGAAAACTTGATTTTTTTGTGTGTTATTCTAATGTGCAGAGGGCCTGTACTAGGCCTACTGAGGAGTGAGCTGATGTGGCTGAGAGTTTTGGAATGTGATGCTGGGATGACAAGCCTGGAGCCTGGCTCTTTTGCGCTCAGTGAGGATTGCTCCAGCCTCAGCCCCAACTCTCAGCAAAGCCCAGGTATGGGGAGCAGGGGAGGCGAGACAGAGACGAGGAGGGACAGAAATGTGGTTTCACACCTGGCCCAGCAATTCCTGCCGCTGGAAAGCACGGTGACTCAGGATGTCAATGCCTGCCAGAGGCTTGGGCTTCATGTCCTGCATTTTGGAGACTGTATCTGGAGAGGCACAGTGCGAGGGGCATCGGGAGGCAGGAGTGGGACCGAAGCAGAGAGGGGTTTTGCAACCAGCCTCTGGCTGGTCAGCAGGAGTGTCAGGTTCTTTGCTGTGGGGCTGCTGGGGATGAGACAGGCAGGAAGAACCCCTGCGAAGAACAGTGAGAAGGGTAGGAGCCAGGGGCCTGCAGGGTGATGGCAGGCTTTGAAGTGTGTGGAGGGCTGACGCAGCTGAGGCCCAGCTATACCCAGAAGGGAGCAAGCAGCCTGATGCCTGAGCTGGCCTGGCCTATTCGCCTCTTGTAGCCCACCCTGAGAACCTTCTTGCTGTGGGTGAGCTGGGCCCTGTTTAGCCCCTGCCTCTGCACCCCCATCACTGGCCTCAAAAGCACAGGTTCTCTCTTTACCTACACTCTGGGGAGGCAGACAGTGGTGCAGCCTGGGTGTGTGGGTCTGTGTGTCAGGGGGTATTGGTGAGGATCTGGGGAGAGGTGCCTGGATAGCTCTGATTCTACCCACCTAAGAGATCTGAGGCCCTCCCAGCTCCTCCCCAACTTCCACCCTCAGTGTTGTCGCTGAAACCCTCGAGCTGATCGTGCCTACACGGGGTCAAATGCATTCTTCTCACCGGCGTTGGTCCCAACGTGTCATGTAACCTTGTGTTAGTCACTCAACCTCTTTGGCCTTGTGCTTCCACGTCTGTAAAATGAGAAGTCGCCTCCGTCCACACATTTGCCCCTTCCCGCCGCCAACCCACACTTGCCCCAGACAGAGCTGGCAACAAGAGCAGAGTGTGGAGTGGGAGGGCCTGCCATAGCATGGGCCTGGAAGGAGGAGAGAGGCAAAGCCTGCAGCCAGATCTTCGCTCTCCGCCGGAGCAGCCCTGAAAGTATTCCCGGCTGGTCTTTGCCTCTCCACGCTCACAGCAGCCTCGTGATGACGATGGCAGGGGGATTCTACAGGGAGGACAGAACTTTCTTCCATCTTCTCCCGCCCCAGCTGCTGCCTGGGATCCACTCATCCCCTTCTTCTCTCCTTGGCCTCACTCTGCAGTGGGGGGCTCACTCACTCCAGGGTTCAGCCACTGTCCACCTGCTAATGAGCTAAGGAGTCCCAAACCTCCACCACCAGCCCAGCGTTCAACTCCATGGGCCCCAGGGCTGGGCACCAGGGTGGGAAGGGATGTGGTCCTCCCTCTAAACACAGCACATGGTGCCTCCTGGGGCTGCACAGGGAGGAGGCCTTGCTCAGACCTCTCTCCTGGGCATCAGGAACCTCTGGCCGACTGCCTACAGGACATCTCCACCTGGATGTCCTACAGGCCCTCAAACCCAACCTGACCCCCGAGCACCTCAGCTCCTTTCCCTTTTCATAATGGGACCATTCTCCCAGGGACTCAGTCTTCACACCTTTGCCCTTTCTGATGTCCCTTCTGCCTTTCTCTCACCTCTACTCTCTTCTCAATTTCCGTCGGTCCTGTCCCATGCTGTCCCTTTTCTCCATCTTTTCTGCCCCTGGATCACTTGTCTTATTTTCTAGTGATCAAACATGCATAGAGCATGAGTTAGATGGCTGGCTCTGTTCCTAGTGCCTTATAAATCCTAGCTCTCCTCATTCTCGCAACCTTCAGTTTACAGATGAGGAAACTGAGGCACAGAGAAGTCAAGCATCTTGTGCAGGGCCAGGATTGGGACCCAAGCAGCCTGCTCTAGAGCTGGGCTCTGACCCTCCACAAAAGCCATCATTGAAGTTCCACTTACCCCTGCACCTTCAGTCTCTTCCTCTCTCCATCCCTCCCACATGTTCACAGATGAAATCTTCTTCTTTTCTGATTTAAGAAAACAATATAATGACCAGCATGGCAAACAAGGCAAAACCTTGTGTCTATTAACAATAGAAAAATCAGACCGGGTGTGGTGGCTCACGCCTGTAATCCCAGCACTTTGGGAGGCCGAGGCAGGTGGATCACCTGAGGTCAGGAGTTCGAGACCAGCCTGGCAAACATGGTGAAACCCCGACTCTACTAAAAATACAAAAATTAGCTGGGCGTGGTGGTGGGTGCCTGTAATCTCAGCAACTTGGGAGGCTGAGACAGGAGAACCGCTTGAACCCAGGAGACAGAGATTGCAGTCAGCGGAGATCGTACCACTGCACTCCAGTCTGGGTGACAGAGTGAGAGTTCACCTCAAAAAAAAAAAGAAAGAAAAGAAAGAAAAGAAAAAATAGAAAACAATATAATAGCAAAAATTAGTACAGAGGTTGGTTTTTCTTTTTTTTTTTTTGAGACTGAGTTTCCCTCTTGTTGCCCAGGCTGGAGTGCTGTGGCTCAATCTTGGCTCACTGCAACCTCTGCCTCCCAGGTTCAAGTGATTCTCCTGCCTCAGCCTCCCAAATAGCTGGGATTACAGGCATGTGCTACCACATCCAGCTAATTTTTTTTTTAATTTTTAGTAGAAACGGGGTTTCACCATGTTGATCAGGCTGGTCTCAAACTCCTGACCTTAGGTGATCCATCCACCTCGGCTTCCCAAAATGCTGGGATTACAAGCATGAGCCACTACGCCTGGCCTGGTTGGTCTTTCTGAATCATGACTTTAAATATGTCATTTCCTTGTTCAATAAAACCTTGAGGCCAGGCACAGTGGCTTACTCCTATAATCCCAGCCATTGGGAGGGCGAGGTAAAAGGATCAGTTGAGCCCAGGAGTTCGAGACCAGCCTGGGCAACATAGTGAGATCCTGTCTCTACCAAAAATAAAATTAACCAGGCATGGTGGTGCAGGCCTGTAGTCCCAGCTACTTGGGAGGGTGAGATGGGAGGATTGCTTGAGCCTGGGAGGTTGAGGCTGAAGTGAGCCATGATCATGCCACTGAATTCCAGCCTGGGCGATAGAGTGAGATTCTGTGTCAAAAATTAAATAAATAATAAAATAAAATAAAGCTTGAAACTCCCCATTACTACCCCGCCTTGTACAAACAGAATAAAGCCTATCATAGGGCTGGAGATTTGAGGATGTTACCCCAATAAGTCCCCCAGCTCCCCTGGGGAGCCCCTTACTGTTTCTGATTCCCCTGAGGCACTCTTCCCCCAGCCCTCAGCCACCCCAGAACTGCCCGTCCCCTCTTGCCCTGGGGTGAGTCTGAAGGGACCTCATCCTTGAAGAATGGCTTCTACCAAATGTGTCAACAGGGACAGAGATGACAGACATGACACATGAATGAACAAATGAGTAACTGTGGAACTGAGCTGCCTTATGTGGTGGAAATTACTTCATTAAACAATACTTGTGGAACACTTAAGGCTAACACTAATAGCTAACACCAAGAGCTTACTGTGTGCTTATGGTCATCAAACATGCATAGAGTATGTGTTAGATGCCTGGCTCTGTTCTAAGTGCCTTGAAAATCCTACCTCTCGTCATTCTCACCACTCTCACAACTCATCTCTCACAATCTCTCATACAGCTTTTAGATAGAGGAGCTGGGATCTGGAGCACAGCGGCTTGACTCTGTAGCCTGGGCTTTCAACTACCACACCTAACCATTACCAGATCCCAGAGGAATGTTACACGAATGTTTAATATTTGAGTAATGTTGGCTGGGCACGGTGACTCAGGCCTATAATCCCAGCACTTTGGGAGGCTGAGGCGGGCAGATCACCTGAGTTCAGGAGTTCAAGACCAGACTGGCCAACGTGGTGAAACTCTGTCTCTACCAAAAATACAAAAAGTAGCCAGGAGTGGTGGCGTGCGCCTGTAGTCCCAGCTACTCAGGAAGCTGAGGCAGGAGAATCGCTTGAACCTGGGAGGCAGAGGTTGCAGTGAGCTGAGGTTGTGCCACTGCACTCCAGCCAGGGCAACAAGAGCAAAACTACACCTCAAAACAAAATTTTTTTTTTTAGTAATGTCCAAAGACCACCTCATGGGAACATATACCCTAGTTACTTGGGAGGCTGAGGCAGGAAGACGCTGGAGCCCAGAAATTCAGACTGTAATAAATCATGATCATACCACTGCACTCCAGCTTAGGCAACAGAGAGAGACCCTGTCTCCAAAAAAAAAGTTGGGGGGACATATAAGCAATGTCAAGGTAATGGAGTCCAACATCTGAGAAACATCATAGCACTGACAATGTCAACATGTCTGAGGAATATAAGGATTTTGTATAATGCTGTACTTTACTCAACCAAATACTTATCAACCCACTACATCCATGGCAGGCACTATTTTAACCCACAGGTGTAGGGCAATGACACAACACCCCAAAACTCCTCCTCTTCTGTAGCTGACATTCTCGTGGGAGAGAGAGAGAGAACTAAACAAACAAACCAACAAACAAACAACATGTCAGAGGTGACAATTGACACAGAAAATATAAAGCTCAATCAGAAAAAAGGGACTGTCCAATGTACTGGATGGGGGTACGTGGGTGGCATTCCTACTTTGTTAAAGATCAGGAAGACCACCCCTGAGACAATGTCTGAGCAGAGTAGTGAAGTTAGTGAGGGAGGGAACCATGCAGTGATCTGCAGAATTTCCAAACAAGACACAGCCAGTGCAAAGGCCCTCAGCTAAGGGCATGCTTAGCCCCGTCTAAGGAATGGCCGAGAGGCCTGTGTGGCTGGAGCAGAGTGAATGCGAGAGAAGGAATAGAAGGGATTCACAAACATGAAAGTGCTGAGGCTGATGAAAGTCAGGCTCTGCGTAGTGCCACGTCTGGGAAATATTAATAACTACAACTGATGGAGTGCATTCCACACACCTGGCACTGTATTCAGTCCAACTCACACCAAAACTGCTACAGGAGCTTAGAGTGTAACAGGGAGTCAGTCAAAGAAACTTCACAGCGCCACGTGACAGGCTAGGGAACTAAGAAGAGGAGCATCTAACTCCAACACGGGGAAGGAGGCTTCCTGGAGGAGGTGGCATTCAAGCTGTCAAGCAGGAGAAGGAAAACACTTCCAGGATGCAGATGCAGAGAGGGAGGGAAGGCCAGAACCTGGACCAGCTGGAGCCAGAGCTCCAGGAGCAGTGCTGGGGACCAGGGCATAGCTTGCTGGAAGAAGAGCTCAGGTTTGCAGAGTTGAGAGAGCCTCTGGACACGGAGGCCCAGGCTTAAGTGTGTTTGTACAAAATTGGTGGTTATGGAGTGGGGGACAAAGGGCAAAAAGGGATGGGATAAAGACTTTGATAATTAGGCCAGGCGTAGTAGTTCATGTCTGTAATCCCAGCCCTTTGGGAGGCTGAGGTGGGCGGATCACTTGAGGTCAGGAGTTGGAGACCAGCCTGGTCCAGTGCATTTCACATGGTAAAACCCTGTCTCTACTAAAAATACAAAAATTAGCCGGGCGTGGTGGTGCATACCTGTAATCCCAGCTACGGAGGCTGAGGCAGGAGAATCACTTGAACCCGGAAGACAGAGGTTGTAGTGAGCCAAGATTGTGCCACTGCACTCCAGCCTGAGCAACAGAGCAAGACTCTGTCTCAAAAAAAAAAAAAAAAAAAAAAAAAGGCTTATAATTTGTCTGCCCACCGGGCCCTGCTTTCTCAAAGTCTTTAGGTGGGTCCCTGGGCAGTGAGAGGGAAGCAGAAGGTAAGTGGCCACCCCCACCTGTCCCAGGTCTTAGTTCCTCATCCCATCATAGCAGGTTCAGATCCTTCTTTTAGGCAGATCTGTGGGTGCTCGCTCTGGGGCAACCCAAGACATTCTGGCAGGAGACTCCTCAGTTAATAATACCTCATATACTTCCAGCACTTCGTGGTCTTTTATGTGCTTTTACTGCCATAACCTGTGCGTCTGACAGTCAGTCTAGGATGGACAGAGCTATTCTAAGCCTTTTTCAGGAGATGCTGCAGCTCAGAGAGGTTAAGGGCCTTGCCAAGGCCACGTGGCCAGTGGGTGACTAAACTGGGACTTGATCCCAGCTCTTGAGATTGCAAACCCCACAGTGACACTGCGGCAGCTACAGAAAACGGGGCCTAATGATGGCTGGGTCACAAGGACACGTCTGGGGAAGCGAGGAGAATGAGCTCTGGCATGAGAGGAATGGAACGTGGGGAAGATGGAGACGGGGTGATGGAAGCTAAGCGTGGAGGCAGGAAGAGAGCTCTGGCAGGGGTTGTAGAGGCTTTGAGACAGAACTAGCGGTGTCTCCAGAAAGACCCCATGAAATGTCCCAGCAGGGTTGAAGGAAACAGAAAAGGTGTCCTCCCACCCCATGTTTCTGTGAACCAAGGCAGGGAGGGACCTACTGTGTGCATTTCACAGGCGAGAAAAAGGAGCAAGGAGAGGTGGCTATTGGCTTGCCCCAGACCCACAGAAGCGCAGGGCCCAGGGGCCCTGTTAGCAGCGGGTAGCACAAGCGAGACTTCCAGACCTTCCCCTCCACCGCGGATGATGAAATAGATGATGAGAGGAGAGGTGGAGATGGAGACAGAAATCAGGGCCGCATCCAAAGAGGGAGGGGGAAAAGGCAGAGGCGCAGCTGGAGCTGCAGAGAGGTGCAGATACGGTGGAGAGATGAGGCCCTGACGCCTGGCTCTGGTTTCACGCGGGCAGTGTCAGCTGGTCGGTGTCACGGAGTTCCCGCGTCCCCCGCCCGCTCAGCCCCCGCGGATCCATCCACTGAGGTTGCTCCGCAGCGCGACGCTCTCTTATCCCGGGGGAGGGCTAAGGGCGGCGGTGGGGGGCGCAGTGGGGAGAGCGGCGGGAGGGGGCGGTGCACGATCGCCGCCTCCAGGGCTCGCAAATCCGCAGCGTCCTCCGCAGCATCTTCCCAGGCCCGGCCCCCTCCTCCCCCCGCGCCGATGGTACGCGCCGGCCCGGCCCGGCTGCAGTGGATGTTGCTAGAACCCACGCGGAGGAAGGAAGAGACGCAGGCAGGCTGCGGCTACCCAAGCGGCCGCCCCGGCCTCAGAGACCCCTTCCCCGAGAGACGGCACCATGACCCAGGGAAAGGTACCGTCATCTCCCCCGCCTGCACCATCCTCCATCCTCCGGCTCCCGGATCCCTGTCATCCTCAGCAAACCCTCTGGACCACGAAAGCGTCCTCCCCTGGCCCTAGGTTGAAGGTCCTCAGTGGTCCTTGCTGAAGTCAGAGGACCGAAAGGCCGGTGTCAAGGAATGGACCGGGCCTCTTCCAGCCCGCAGGCGCGCCTCTCCTCCCCTGTCTCCCTCCCACCCCTGCTTTGGCATCACAAGGCTCCTCCCGGATACCCAGGCCCCCTGTGAGGAGTCAGCCCGGGCGTCCGGTGTGACTGTATGTGTGTACATGGGTATGTGTGTGCCAGGGTGAGTCCTGAGGGGCAGTGCCTATAGGGCAACCCCCTCTGGCCCAGCCCTCCAATCCCAGACCCAACCACTTTATGCTTATCTTTTCCACCCTCCACAGAAACAACCCCCACCCCGCTCCCTGCCATTATTCCACATCTGGGCATCTTGGCTCCATCCCTATGCTTGGGGCTTGCTATGACAACCCTGCATCGGGATGCTGTAATTGTTTTGGTTCTGGCCAGGCATGGATGGGTCTGGATGAAGCATCTCTTCTTCTCCAGTTTTAGGCCTGAATTGTAGGGGAGGGGCTGGGGCAGAGACTTGGCTGGCCTAGTAGGCTTATGTAACATCAATAGCCTGCGGAATTATACAACCACTAGGGCCTGGGGCTAAGGGGGAGGGTCCTCTGGCCCTCTGTTTGGGTTGCTAAGGATTGGGCAGAGAAAACAGGGCAAGGACCTACCCTACACTCCCCCTTCTTCTCTTTGAGAGGAGCTTCAGAGCCAATGGCATCCTTCCCTGGACCCTCAGACCCTCCTCTCCCTGTGTGCAAGCTCTTTGGGCCTCAAATGATGTCATTGGATGATACCACCTCCTGCCATTGATCACACCTCACTTGGGAGTGCCGTATGTGTGTAGGGGGCGCTGGGCATTAGGGTTCAGGAGGCTCTGAGGGGCGGAGTGGCAGGGTGGGGGCTGAACTCGATTTTGGTGGGCATGATCCTTCAGATCCGGGTGATGACGGGGGCTGGGGAGTGGGAGGGAGTGGGAGGCCTGGGGAGTGTTCAGTTTGGTAAACATGGAGAACCCACCCCTTCTGCTGAATCTCCTTCCACCCCTACCCCCCCTCCACCAGGCCCTTTAGTGGCGCTGTTCCCTTCCTGGCGTGAGGGGGACCTCTGCCTCCTCTGCCCCTTGTCCCCAGCTCACTCACAGGCTTGCTGGGTGACGGAGGAGACCGCTCCAGGTCCGTGGTCCTTGGGCCTGGATGGAACCAGAAGTCTTGTGGCGTGCCCATCACCAGGCTGCCTCAGCCAGACGCCCCCGCAAAGAAGGAAGTCCGCAGTCTTCCTCAGTGGCCCTTTGGGTCTAACACAATCTTCTGGGAACCACACCTAAATCCCATTTTCTGAGAACCGGACCTTTTGTTGCTGTTTCAATTTCACACCACCCCCTCCACCCCAATCTTCTCTGGCTGCCTCATTCACTTCCCAGCTCAAATCCTCCCACCAAAGCTAAACATGTCCACGGGTGGGGGGGCAGGGGACACATCTGAGTGTAAATGGACTCGCGTTTCCAAACTGCCATGGGGACATTTCCCTTTGAGCCTCAGTTTCCTCATCTGTTCAGTGAAGGAAGAGACTCAACTGGATGTCTTCTGAGGCCCCTTCCACTGGGTCACTCTGTGAGTCTGTTCTGGTTTAGGGGAGAGGCTGAGATTCCTACAGGATGAGGCCAGAACAGACCTTTAGCCAGGATCCTCTTGCCCTTCTTTCATCCTGAAGGCCCTTCCTCTTTTCTGTTTTCTCCCTCTCCTCTTCCCTTTCTGTTGCCCTTCTCTCCCTAATCTCCATCCTCCTTGCATCACTTCCAGCCCAACAGAAGGAGACCAATCCCAGTGGTTGCTGCCTAGGCCCTGCCTCTCAGTGGGCCCACATGCAGCTCTGTGACCTTGGATGAATCGCTCTTCCTCTCTGATCCTCATTCTCATTTTAAAGCAGGGGTCAAAATACAACTAGCAAGTCTCAGGAAGATTAAATGACAGGACCTTTTATTTGTAACAGTCTACTACGTGCCAGGCCCTTTTCTGGAACCATAGAGGCCCTGCCCCTACCCCAGGGACAGTGACAGTGACAACCAGTGGTGGGCACTCCTAAGAATTTTCTTTTTCCTCTGTTCCTACCCCAGCTCCACCGTGTGCCCCAGCTAGCTCTGACCCCTCTGGAGCTTAGTTCTCTTGTCTATAAAATAGAGACATTCTTGCCTGCACTCCTGGCTTCCGAGTGCAGATAAGGAAGGACCCATGAAAGTTTCAGGAATTGAGGAGTTGGTGAGGAGGATTTGGAAGGCTCCCTTTCCCTGGCGACTGTCTCTCCCTCTGCCTCTACTCCACAGCTCTCCGTGGCTAACAAGGCCCCTGGGACTGAGGGGCAGCAGCAGGTGCACGAGAAGAAGGAGACTCCAGCAGTGCCCTCAGCCCCACCCTCCTATGAGGAAGCCACATCTGGGGAGGGGATGAAGGCAGGGGTCTTCTCCCCAGCCCCCACGGCGGTGCCTCTCCACCCAAGCTGGGCTTATGTGGACCCCAGTAAGTCTTTCAGCTCCTGGAAACTGGAGCATCATGGGGTGGGGGTCGACCCGGAGGGAAAACCTGAGTAGGAGGAAGTTGTCCAGAAAGAGGTACACTGTGTGGTTGTATGAAGCTATCTTGTTAGATGCTTAGGATTTGGAGAACTGTTCTGAGGGGAGGTCAGAGACAACTCCATGAAAACGGAAAGAGACACAATGTCTGCATCAGGGTGCTCTCAATAGGGAAGAGGGCGTTTTTTTTTTCAAGTCACCATGCTAGAGTAAATGGAGGGGACAGATGAGGGAGAAAAACTAAGGGCTAGTGAAGAAAGACCTCCTAGAAGAAAGAGATACAGAGAAGGAGGGGGCGTATGAAACTGCCACTGGCCACAGCCTTCACTGGGCCTGGCTCAGTGGGGACAGGTCCCCATGGAGGCCCAGAGCTGTTGGGGGATAGGGGTCTGGGAATCCACCTCACCAATCACTCTCCTCATCTGTGTTCCCTTCCCCAGGCCCGTGCTGGGGCAGGGGGACATGACACGGCGAGGGAGTGTGGTTGCCAGCGTCAGTGTCCCCCACAGCCAGGCACACTCACCCAGGTGGATGCCAGATTCCTGCAGACCGAGAATCTCAGTGGGTAGGAGCTGCTCTGTTGGGTCGAGCAGCCTGTGGGAGCTTTACCTTGGGGCCAGGAACGTACAGCTTCCCAAAAGCTCTGAGGAAATCCTCCTCAGCCCCTTCGGCTGCCCTCAGCAGCCCCTCCCCCTCCCCCACTTTATCACCCCACCCCCAGCAGGATTCTAGAAGAGATCCCAGAGACAATGCCCCAGACAGAGCCTCTGCTCACAGGGAGTAGCCACCATGGTCTACACCTCCCACTACAAACCCCCTGGGCGCAGACCCCTGAAGACTCACCCCACCGTGACCTACTGGAGGGTCAATGAAGGTCTGGTGTTTGTGGGCGTCCTCCTCCCCTCCCTACACACCCACTGGCCCACTTTCCCTCTCTTTTTCCCTTCTCTCTGTGGCCTGGCCACGTGGGCTTTGGCAGAGGATGTAGACAGGACAGGAGGGAGAAGTGAAGGTCAAGAGGGCAAGGGTCTCCATCCTTAGGTTTGCAGTGGGTCTACCTCTCTCCCCCTTCCTCATTTCCCATATCCTGGCTGCTAGGACTGCTGCTTTAAGGTATGTTTTCTAAGGAACTGTCGAGGCAGGAAGGCAGCTGTGACAGACATTTACTAAGTGTGTGCCAGGGCACAGGGTCTGCGTCTGGGTTTTTTTCGGAGGATGCACTGATTTGCAAGACCTGCTGGGATCTCTGTCCTCGGAGAGCTGACTGTATAGACAAGTGATTGGACAACTACCACACAGTGACACAAACACAGTGACAGGCGCCTGGGCACCTTACCTAACCCACCTGACAGTCAGGGAAGGCTTCCTGGAAGGAGGGGTATCCACACTGAGTCCCAAACGATAGGCATGAGTTAGCCTGGTGAAAAGGCAAGAAAATGAGTGTTTAAGGCTGAAAGAATAGAATGTGCAGGGGCCCACAGGCAAGAGAATACGTGGTGGAAAATATATACTCAGGTTGAGAACAGGGTCGGGGGGAGGAATGTGTAGTGGAGCTGGAGGGCGCTGCTCAGGGAGGCCGTGGAGGCTTTCTTAAGAAACTTGAACTTGAGTGAAGGGCAGTGGGGAGCCATTGAAGAGCTCAAAGCAGGGCAATGCCGTGGTCAACTTTGAAAGACCAAGTCAGAGGCTACTGCTGGGGGCAAAGGAGATCATGGACACCTAGTGGTGGCAGTGGAGGGACAGAATGAACACATTGGAGGACTTGGAAATGGCCATGATGAGGGACACAAGGAGGGGGGCAGTGTAGTTCCCACCAGAGAGCAAAGGCTTTCATTTCACAGACCTGGAGGTTTTCATGTTTATCTCATTTGGACCCCAGGAGGTGGGTATCACTAACCAGTATCAGAAGAGGCTCAGGGAAGGCCAGTAACTTTATCAGGGTCACACATCTAGTACGTTCTAGGCGAGGGATCCACCCCTGGGTCTGTTTGACTGTGGAGTCCACGCTCTTCCGAAAGCCTCAGTTCTGGGACTAGGCCTGGAAAGGTCATCCTCACTCCCACTTCTTGCCCGTGTCCTGGCTTTATTTCCCCTCCATCCCCTCACCCCGCTGAAGCCCTGATTTCCAGCTGGAGCACCAGCAGTCCACCACAGCCAACCAGTCCCCAGCTCCCAGCCCAAGGGCCTCAGCACAAGCCAGAGTCAGAGCTGGGCACGGTGGCTCATACCTGTAATCCCAGCACTTTTGGAGGCCGAGGCAGGTGGATTGCTTGAGCCCAGGAGTTCGAGACCAGCCTGGGCAACATAGTGAAACCCCATCCCTACTAAAAATACAAAAAATTAGCCAAGCATGGTGGTGTGCACCTGTAGTCCCAGCTACTCGGGAGGCTGAGGTGGGAGGATTGCCTGAGCCAGGGGAAGTCTAGGCTGCAGTGAGCCGTTTCATGCCACTGCACTCTAGCCTGAGTGACAGGCGTGAGACCCAATCTTAAAAAAACAAAACAAAACAAAACAGAAACAAAAAGAATGAGCCAGGGTCAGGATCTTTGCTGCTGGGTGGCCCAGAGAGAGTGGCTGGCCCTCTGTGATCCTTGACTGCAAGGGAGCCAGAATGTCCAAGGAGGAGGGTGGGGTGAAGAAGATGGGAGGTTCACATTCGTATGGCATAGCTTGGTCCCTGGGGAGCCCCAGCCGGGGTGGAGGGAGAAGTAGGGGATGACAGTTTCTTCCCAGGACTCAGAGCAGGAAAAGGGAGAATTGACCAGGGAGAGAGATCTGGGGGTTGGGGTGGGGCTGGGCTGGGCCAAGGCTGGGTGTTTGATAATGGGGATGCAGAGAAAGACTTCAGGGTCCAGAGAGCCAGGCTGACAAAGAGGCAGCTTTGAGATGGGGGCTGTTGGGGACAGTAATTCCATGTAGGGGGAACCCTCATGTCCTCCTCCTCCACATGCCACACAGGCAGCAGCTCCAGCTATGACAGCGGTTTCCCCACCGGAGACCATGAGCTCTTCACCACTTTCAGCTGGGACGACCAGAAAGTTCGTCGAGTCTTCATCAGAAAGGTAATGCCCCTCTCTAGCCCTCTGGGACTGGGAAGCTCAGTGGGGGAGCCCCTGTAGAGGCCCCTGGCCCAACCCTCTGCCTGCAGAAGCCATCCCTACCCACTTCTCTTGTGATCCCAGCTGACAGCACCCACTAGGAATTGCTTCCTTAGGTGTCACTCCAGTGCCCCCTGCTACACCTTAACACACTGTCGCCTCTTTTCTCCCAATGCTAGGGGGTGCGCTTGGCTCTACAGCATCTTTGCTTTCCTTTCACCTTGTCCTGGGTTCACTCCAATGACCCCCAAGAAGGAGGGTGGAGTGCACAGGATGGGGACCTGGAGAGGTGAACGAGTCGCTGAGGGGCTGACAGGTCCCTAACAGGGCTCCCCAAGCTGAATAGAACCTCCTCCCACCCCCAGGTCTACACCATCCTGCTGATTCAGCTGCTGGTGACCTTGGCTGTCGTGGCTCTCTTTACTTTCTGGTGAGTTGGCAGCATGGACCAGCACCTTCCACGGGTGACTATGGCCAGGCCTGGAGCTGGGGAACCCATGATCAGACTCCTGCTGGAATGCTGCCTGGAGAGATGCCTGTGGGGCAGTGGGCCTCCTCCTGCTGGGACAGAGCCTTAGAGAGTGCACCAGGGGTCTCTAAGGCGAGGGGTCGTCTGTCCAGCGTGGGGTGGACCCGGGGTGCCTTCTGGGTGTCTGTGTGGCAGTCCTTCTGATCCGAACCACTAACTGCATGCCCAGGCACTTGCAGGTCCCAGCTAGGGACTATGGGCTGGGACTCCCCGAGCCTCCAGGGGCTGCATTCCTTCGGCTTCCTTTCAAGTCCTGTGAACTGTGTGGGACAGATGCAGATGTTGAACCAGAAATGGAGACCTAGGGTACATTCTGACTCTCTCTCCCCCTCTCTCTTCTCTGCAGTGACCCTGTCAAAGACTATGTCCAGGCCAACCCAGCCTGGTACTGGGCATCCTAGTGAGTATATCCCAGTCCCCTTCCAGAGAAGGCTTAGTGGCCAGAAGAGGGAATCTCTGTGTCTTTCTTGACCTAATCTGAGCCCATAGCTTCCCCCAGCTCCATAGGGACTGTTCTCACAGATCCCTTCCAGCCCTGCCCCATTCTGCCGGCTTCAGAGCATGGCCAGAAGGACCTATCTGGGGTGTTAAATCTGGTGGAGCACAAAGGAGATGGGGGTAGGTTCTGCTGCCTGCACAAATTGGGAAGGGTTGGGCCAGGGCTGTAGCTGGAGAGACCCAGACCTCGGTCCTAAGAGGCAGTGAGGCTGGAACACTTTGGCCCACACTAATGATAATGTTGCTACTCTTATTAATGTTGTTAGTAATGCTTATGAAATATTAATCATAATTGCTACCACTTAAAGAGTGCTTAATAAGGGCTGGGCATTGTTCTGTGTGCTTGATGTACAGTATTGCATTCGGTCCTCACATCTACTGGGTATGACTACTTCAGAAAATTAAGGTTCAGAGAAATGAGGAATTTGCCCAAGGTCACACAGCTAGTCAGTGGTAGAACTGGGATTCAAACCCAGAATTCCGGTTGAGGCTTGTGCTCTTAATCGGTCTACTTGGCAGGCTCCCTGCAGCCCTCGAGCCACTTGGCTCCTGCTTGTCCTATATTCTTTGAGGAAACCAGCCGGTAACTTGGGAGAGGAGGTTTGAAGGTGTAGATGATTCTGATCCTCCTTTCTGGGTAATTAAGGAGTCATCCTGGATATCTCCACACCAGAACCATCCTGGGGCTCAGAGCAGAACTGCTCTTGCACTCACTGTGAGCCCAGCCCTGTACAGGGGCTGCAGGAGAGGAGGCCTCTGCAGGGAAAGTTATTGGTGGCCCAAAGTAGCATGAACGGATGCAGCATTCGGAGAGGGGAGGAGGGAAGGAGTGAGCCTGTACACCAGCGCATGCAGCCCACATCAGGGGCGCCCCCCAAAGGATGGGCCATGAAGACTGGAGACAGCGTTCCCAGGAGAGAAGTGGCTTAAGCAAAAGCATCGGGCGAGAATGCACGTGGTGCATTTTCTAAACTGGGACTTCTCTGGCAGAGAGGTGGAAGGCTCCATGCAGGGGGATTCCGGGCATCTTGGAGAGCAGTGGGGCCTTGTGGGGTCAAGGCTCTGACTGCCTGGCCAAGGAGCCTACACACTGTGGCTGTCCCAAGTCTGTTCCTGGATAGGGCTCTGGTGGGGAGGTGAGCTCAGCCCAGAGCCCCGTGGACCACGTCGAGCCCACAGTAGCCTCAGAGATGGGCCTAGAGTTCACAGAGGCCCACCAGAGGCTGACGGTAAGGACCCTAGCCTGGCCTCTGGGGGTTCCAGAGTCTTTCCTAGAGCAGAGGGCAGAGGGCCTGTCTGCAGGCCGGTGGGGAGGCATGTGTCTTGGGGGCCTGGGAGGCACTGTACAGTAAAACTAATGAGGCCCCAGAGTCTACCACCTGGGCCAGCCCATGTGGCAGGTTGGCATGGCTTCTGGCACGTCAGCATGTCCTGGCAGCTTTGGGCCCCTGAGAACTTGGGAAGAGATTCTTAGGCCCCTCTCTGAGCCTTCTGGGGGAGGGTCTGTGGGATTCCATGCTCTGAGCAGGTGGTGGCAGGGAGACAGCCCAGGAGTGAGTAGGCCCAGGAAGTGGGGGCAGAGTCCACTCCATTGGGTGGGATGGGGGGATTGGGAGGGTGGAGTATGAGAATCTGACCTCTGAATGGTGAGATTTGGAGTCCCTCCTCCTCAGCGTCTCTGGGCAGAAAACAGAGATGCTTTCTCTGGCTTCTACCAGGGTGGGTGCTGGCGAAAGTGGGAGGTGAGGTGGGCGTGAACTGGGCGCTTTTCATAGGGTGTCCCAAAGTGTGAAAGGTGCTTGGAAGTTTCACCACTGGGATGCTGCCCTTTTCCTCCAGAAACCCTGCCTGGGGTCCTGCCCTGCCCTGCCCCCTCACACCTCTCAACTCTCTCCATCCTGCCCCCTAAGTCGGCCTCGTGTCTGAGTCCTGGTGGGTCTCACCTCCTGCAACACATCCTGTGCTCCCTGAGGACTCCATCCGGGTCTCTTCCTTTTAGAATAACAATAGGAGCACTGAGAAGCAGAGAGCTCTTTTTCTGTATGGAGGGCACCGTGCTAAGCACTTTACATGTATTTTTCACTTGATCTTTCAATAGCCCTGCCAGGCAGACACTACTATTATCCTCATTTTACAGATGAGGAAAATGAGGCTGAGAGTAACATAACCAGGGTAGAAATCCAGGTCTTTCTGATGGTGAAACCCATGTACTTGCCCTCTGTGCTCTGCTTCCTCCTTTGTCTTAGAGCAGGACAAGCTGGGGGAAGGCATTGGGTTTGGATGCTGGCCTGCACCTGAGCCTTACTTCCCTGTCCTGACATTCTGTAAACAGACTGTGGTTCCTGCCCAGGCCCTGGGGCTGGGGCTCTGATACATAAATCATTGGCTCTCTCTCTCTGACTTCTTAAGTGACTCATTCCCTGCCCCCTGGGCTGCCAGCCTCCCCCTCCCCGACCCACAGCCCAGCTTTCTCAAGGCCCTTGTTGCCTCCCTCCATCGGTTCTCACCTCACTGTCTGATTGCGCCCACTGAGCCACCGTGTCTGCGGTGGTGGAAAGCTGGTGGGCCAGGAGAAATCCAGGCAGAGGAGGAAAAGTGTGAGACCAGAGCTGGGTGGAGGTGGGTCAGAGCCTTTCCAGGAAGCTGTCCATCAGCCAGCTTCTAATTATCATAACTCTAGTGGGGAGTCCCACCCCTGTGCCAGGCCCACACGAAGCGCTTGAACTGTGTTGTCTCATCAGTCCTCCCAACAGTCCAGTGAGTTGGTACCAGTATTTCTGTTTTGCTAAAGTGGAAACTGGGTCTTGGCTATCGTCCAAGGTCACACAACAGTAGTGGCAGAGCTGGGATGTGAATTCAGGGTGTCAGGCTCCCAAGCTGTACCACAATCCCAGGGTCTTTGGCCCCTCTGCCCTTCCTCTGGACCCCTTGTCTTGAAAGTTAGAGAGCTATGAACCAGAGAGAAAAGGAGACTGGGCTCTTGCCCTCAGGAAGCTTCCACTCTGGCTGGGGAGATAGAACCCACACCCACATGGACAAGGGTATTATTATTAGCATTATTGCTGAGGTGGCTGACCAATGACTCAAGTGAGACTGAAAGAGGGCAGGTTCCGAGTGTTTCCTAAGTTGGGCAGGATAGCTCTGCCATTCTGCACGGAGCAGGATGTTCAGCAACCCCTGGCACCAACTACCAGAAGAGCCCTCCAGTCACTGTGACAACAATTCCTCCTTATTTGAAAACCACTGAAGACCAGGAAAGGGTTAAATTGAAGGGGTCCTACTCACCAAATCCAATATGCTTGTCTCAACTCCTGCATCTCTTGTTTTTTGAGTTTTTTGTTTTGTTTTGTTTTGTTTTGTTTTGCATTTCATCCAGAAATATTTGAAGAGCATCTACCAGGCACCAAGCTCTGGGTCAGATGGTGGGAATAGAACATTGATAAGTTGCAGGCTGGCCCCCAGATGCTATACCTGGGTGAGAAGTCACAGGAGCTGGCCCGAAGGGTGCGGCGGCTCAGGCTTTGGTTGAGGTATGCCTGTGGTGCACAGAAGATGCCCCCCTAACCAAGGCCTCAGGTGTCCTTGCCAGTCAGTCCCTTCCAGCAGAGTAGAGTGTGGCAGGCACGTTTCCAGGCAGCAGAGCAGGTTGTGATGAGAGGGGTGTAGTGGAGGGGCGGAGTGCAGTGAGAGAAGGGCTGGAGGGGTGGGTGGGAATGCATTGCCTGATTGCTCAGACAGGGCATTGCCAGGTCTTTGGGAATTTTACACAGGGAAGTCACATGATTGGATCTGCCTGCAGCATGGAGGGTGGAAGGCAGGGGGGCTCCTGCAATACTCCAAGCCAGAGAGAGAGAGAGGTGCCCTGACCACAAAGGGTGGTAGTGGGTGGAGGGAAGAGGGCAGCTTTGATAACTGCCTGGGTAGAAAAATCAACAAGTCCAGGTGGTTAATTGGGCGTAGCAGAGTGAGAGTTAAGGATGAGGCTGAGGTCTCCGATTGGGTGACTTAGAGGATGCATGACATTCTCTGCAGGAGGGAATGCAGGAGACGAAGAAGGGGAGACAGGGAGTTCCCCTCTAACCTGTTGAGCATTACTTGTGTCTGAATAGTCGTGTCTGCCCAGTTGGTAGTTGAAAATTAGAGACTAGGGTTGAAAAGGAAAATATAGATCAGAAATATGGGTGAGCAAGTCATGTGGTTGAGTGAGCCCACCTAGGGAGAGCATGGGGGAAGAGCTGGAGAGGACCCCACATCGAGGGAACCACGCAGACTGAGAGAGACCCTGGAGGAACTGAGGAGTGTGAGGGAGGTAGGAGGGACCCAGGGGTCATGAGGAACTAGGGAAACAATGATAGTGACCAGATGTTGAGAAGTCAGGCAAGATAAAGACTGACAAGTATCCATTGCACTCAATAAGGTCCTAGTGATGTGGCAAAGCCAGCTCCTGTTGAGTAGTGCTGAAACTGTGTTTGTTGGGTTGGGAAGATGGAGGAGGGGGCATGGTGAGTGGAGACCACTTTTTCAAGAAGCCTGGCTGCAAGAGAGGGATGAAGTGGCAGTAGCTGGAGCCAGGGAAGGTGTTGGTTAAAGATGGAAAACAGCTGAGGAGGCTTGTGTGGGAGGAGAGGTACCAGTGGAAAGATTTAAGTAATGGAGATCCCCAGGCAATTAAAGGGATGGGAGGATTGGCCTGGGATGGGAGGAGAGACAGGAGGGACAGGAGGGCAAGTAGCACCACATGATATTTGCAGGTGGCAGGCAGGGAGCCAAGGGAGCTCACCTCATTTCCAGTCTTTCTGGAACACCAGAGGCAGACTGTGCAGGAAGAGTGAAGGGGCCTGGGAGGTTTGTGTATGGAGGAGGAAGCTTGAAATTGTGGGTGAGAGAACTGAGGAAGGATATGGGGAAAGGATGGCAGTGCCATGTTCAAGGCCCATTGGGGGTTGGAAACTACGCATTGGTGGCACCGCTAACCTAGGTAGGCAGGGGAAAGCTCCACCCTTGGGTCCCCAGCCATCATCTCCCACCTCCTGGACTGGCCTCTGCCTCCACTACTCAGAAAATCTCAGTCCTCCATCCCCATCTCTGGATTGCCCTCAAGCTGCCTGCCAGCCTCTCACTGGACGTGGCCACTTGATATAAAAATTCATCCGACAGGTGCCACTTCCTGATTGGACCAGGTGCTGGCAGGACAGACGAGGGCCTTACCCTTGCTGAGTTTACAATTTAATAGGCTAGACCAACAGTAAAATAACTAACAAGATCTCTCCAGGTAATGATAAGGGCTGAGAAGGGCCTATGTGGGGCAGTGGTTATGAGCAGGGACTCTGGAGCCAGAGTGCCTGGGTTCTCATCTTGCTTCTGCAGCATGGTAGCTGGATGGCCTTGGACAAGTTGCCTGACCTCCCCGTGCCTCAGCTGTAAAGTAAAGATGTGAGGATTACATTCATTGATACTCATAAAACACTTTAAACTGCCTAGCACGTGGAAAATGCTGTATATGGGCTTTTAAAATAACAAGAGTGTCTGAGGAGGCCACTTTGGATTGAGTGGTCAGGAACAGCTGTCTCATGTGACCCAAGATTCCCTGTTTCTAGAAGCAGGCTTGTCCCATCCTTTTGCTCTCTTTTGGAACTGGACCACCACCCTGCCCACTGTTAGGTTCTAGGATGACCGTGGCCTCCCCATCCCATCCCGCCTGGCTGCCCTGTGGGTGAGGGTGGCAGAGAGTGGCATAAACAAGGGGTCTCGGGGAGAGCCCAAGAGAGGCTGGCTGATTCACCCATCTGTCTGTCTCTCACAGTGCTGTGTTCTTTGCAACCTACCTGACCCTGGCTTGCTGTTCTGGACCCAGGTATGCTAATGGCTTGAGGAAGAATTTGTGGGAATATGAGCAGGATCATGAAAGTTCTGGCCCCAGCCCTGCCTGCCACCAGTGAGCTGTGCACCCCTGAGAGGGCCTCATCCCTCTCTGGGCCTCTGTCGAGCAGGCAGCCCCTCCCTCCTTTACTTCGTGCCTCTGAGGTAGGGAGAAGGGGGATGGAGAAGGGAGCAAATGGGGATGTGGCTGAAGGAAGAGGCTCTGAGGAGTGTGGAGGGGGTTGGTCAGAGACCCCCTCACTGCAGCAGTGACACAGCCCCCACCCCCCACTCTCCCCTGAACTCTGTGGCTTGCCTTGCAGGAGGCATTTCCCCTGGAACCTGATTCTCCTGACCGTCTTTGTAAGTGATCTGGGGTGTGCTGAGGACAGATGCTGAGTGGAGATGGAGAAAGAAGGGAAGCAGGGTAGACTGAGGACCAGGAAGACTGGGCTGGGGATGTCCAATGTGAGGTCCCTGGCATGGGGCAGGGGTGTTTTCACCCCACTTCTTCCACAAACACATTCCATCTTCTCTTTCCAAATGGGCTTAATCTCGCCCCACTCCCCATCCACTGTCTTTTTTCATTGTGAATTTTTTTAAGGGGTTTGCCTGAGGCATTCTAGAGCTATGGTAATGAAGAAGAGTGGAGGGTCTTAGAAGCAGGGAGCAGGGCTGCAGAAGAAAGGCACAGCTGGCACAGAGCCTGAAGCTGGCAGTGGGGACACTCCTTAGCCAGGCCTGACTCCTGAAAGTCAGTATGTGTGGAGGTGACAGAGACAAAGAGTTGAGGGGTACCTGCAAGGGACGGGGACCTGGGCTGGACCTTGAGGGTGCCTGGGCCCCCGCAGTCTGAGTTTGGAGCATTCCTTTACCTTGCTTCTCATTTCAGACCCTGTCCATGGCCTACCTCACTGGGATGTTGTCCAGGTAAAGGGAGCAGGTGGAAGGAGAGGAGGACCGTAGGCCAGGCTTGGAGCCAGGCACTGGCTACACCCAAGGGGCGCTGCCCCACACGCCATACTTCCTGGGAGCATGTAGATGGGGCTGGGGCTCAGGAATGCAGGAGGCTTTGGCCTAGGGTCCTCTCCTTGAGCACTCAGCTGGACAGCAACCCCAAGACCTGGCCTGGTGGATAGGGGGAGGGGAGCAAGGTGGCTCCTCCCAAACTAGCTTACAAGCCCCCAGACTCATGACCTGCAGTTACTTGTAAACCACCTCTGGGTCCGGCACAAACCCCTCCCCACTCCCACTCCCACCTCCTCAAGATCCTTCTAATTTGATTTTGAGTCTAAGCCTGTTGGGAGGGGCAGGGCCCAGCAGAAAGGCTGGGGAGGCAGACAGAGGGATCTGGGGAAAGGGCACCAGATTAGGGCCAGGGATCCCAAGACCAGGTCCTGGCAGAAGAGGGGGCCCTGCTAGGAGGGTGGGGGAGACCAGACGCCCTGCCTGGGAGCTGACCCCTCGGCTTGACGGTCCTCAGCTACTACAACACCACCTCCGTGCTGCTGTGCCTGGGCATCACAGCCCTTGTCTGCCTCTCAGTCACCGTCTTCAGCTTCCAGACCAAGGTCAGCTTTGGGGCTTGCAGGCAGGGACCCCCGGCCTGAGGCTGAGCAGGGGAAGGCAGATAGGGTGGGGGAGCTCAGAGCTGGGACCCAGGGCTGGGGAGAGAAGTAAAGGGGTGAGTTGGGTCTGGGGAGAGGGAGACAACCTGGTGAGGGCGAGGAGGGGAAGGAATGCCAGGTTCTTGGAGTGAGCACAAGACTGTGGCCTGCTGTATGCTTGTATGCCTGTATGCCTGTATGCCCATACAGGCTTGGCCCATACAGGCTTGGCTGTGGTTGGGGTCCCAGGAAGGTCAGGCCGCTCTGGCAGCTGACCCCATCCTGTCCCCGCAGTTCGACTTCACCTCCTGCCAGGGCGTGCTCTTCGTGCTTCTCATGACTCTTTTCTTCAGCGGACTCATCCTGGCCATCCTCCTACCCTTCCAATATGTGAGTCTCTGGGTCCCCCGGCAGGACCCACAGGGAGGGAGGGGCCCCACTGGCCCAAGGTGCTGTTCCCTCCCCTGCCCACCAGGGAAGTCCAGGAGCCAAGGCCCCACAGCCTGCCATCCTGTGCGGCCCCTCCTGGCACCTGTCACAGGCGTGCTGGCAGTGTAAGCAAACAAGGAGGCTTTTCTTGTCAGGCCTGGGTAGCTGCCGGGCTCCACAAGCCACATCCGGCTTCACTTTTCCCATCCTCCTCTGTGGTGTGGAGGTGAGATTGAGGGTAGGGTGTGGAGCATTTAAACCCTGGGCAGGGAAGGGAGTACTGGGGCTCCATGAGGCCCACCAGACCCAGAGGGGCCTGATGAAGGGTCTTCTGGGGGCTCCTGTGGGATCAGCCAAGTCCAAAGAGGTAGAATCTAGCTGGCCAGGCAGGCGGGAGGTGGGGCAGTGGGGCATACCCACATCCTTAGAGCATCCACCAGCTGGTGGCCAAATCTCGGCTCTTTTAGAGGTGTCCAGCCTGCCCTGGGGAATTAAACTGAGACTCTGCAGGCACCCGGGCCCCTGCATGTGGAGAAGGGGCAGATTGGGGGCATCGCAGAAAGGCCCTGAGATCTGAATCCTGGGAACCCAAGAGATGAGCTGTTGGACTGCTGCTAGGGGCCCAGTGCTTATACCCCTCACCCCTATAGCCACACATGGTGCATGGTCCCCCACTGCCCTTTTCTAGCAGGGCTGTGAGCAGTAGTCCTCACTTCCCCCTCCCCACCTCCATCCTGCCCAACCCCAGCCTCTGGGCACTTGGCGTCCATTCCAGGATGTCAGGATTGGTGCTGGCATTTCCTTGGCTCTTCCCAGGATCCTGTTGACGAAGGGAGGGGCCAGAGCTGGCCTGGGGGCCCTCTGTGTGTCTAGGATGGGGAGGAGTGTTACAGGAAGGGGCCACAGAACTTCAAAGAACCCTTTATTGATCCTGGTCTGGTTGATGGGATGCCTTTGTTTCCGAGTCTTCTGGAGGAGGGCCCCATGGAGGGCCCTAGTGTGGTGCCTCCAGCAGAGTTTTCCCCACAGTTGGCTGCTCCAGACCTGGAGGGAGACTCAGGGGGCAGAGGGTAGGGAGGTGCTGTTCCAGCCTGTGCAGGCAAGCCCACCATCACAGCTGGCAGAGACTCCAGATGCCCCCCCCACACACCTCTGAGGTCAAGTCTTTGTCCCCTTCTTCCTGAGTTCTTTGCCTCCAAGGCACAGCCCAGGAGCGCCCTGACACAAGAACAGACAGATCCTATGCTGGACAGGGATGAACGCACCCTGGGAGGTGGGAGCAGCCTCAAGCAGTCCCAGGCCAGAGGGAGGACAGGGCCCACCGAAAGTCATCTTCATCAGCCCTGAGCCGGGGGCTGTGTGCTGCGGGAAGAAGGACCAGGCTGGCGGGGACTTCTCCCACCGTTCCCACCAGGATCACTCTTATCCCATGCCGCACTTCACCCACCCTGGGCACCCAGAGAATCAGGGTCCACTGTCAGTCCTGGGGCTCCTGAGGGAGCGCTGGGCGGGGCTACCCCATGGCCTCCATTCTCTAGACTGAGCCCTCCTCCCTGCCCCTCTGACTGCTGCCCCTTCTTGTCATCCCTAAGTCCGTTTTTCCTCTGCCGCAGGTGCCCTGGCTCCACGCAGTCTATGCAGCACTGGGAGCGGGTGTGTTTACATTGGTGAGTGTGGTCTGGCTCCTTGGCAGCCGCCTTCCCAGCATCCTGACCATCACCCCAGTCCCCTTCTGCTCCCATCTTCCCCACGGCCCTCCTCCCTGGATCCTTGGGAGCACCTGTGGGTAGGGCTAGGTCCAGCGCTGCGTTTGTTTGTTTGTTCGGGGAATTCAACCTAGTTTCCAGGACAGACCAGCTGACCTGGGCAGGAGGGAAGATTGTAACAGCAGGTTGGAAGCTGTAGACAAAGGCAGAACTGGGAAGAGGCACCCCTTCCTTCAGGGGAGGGGCAGCAGTGCTTGCGGGGGTGGGAGAGTGGGTGCATCCTGGCCATGTGGACCAAGTTAGTAGTTACCCTCCTAGGGGCAACTGGGGAAGACTTCTTGGAGCTAGGGGGATTCTAAGCACCCTGAGAGAGAGACACTGTTAGATTGAGCATGTTCTTTGCTCTTCTCACGAAACTGAAAATGTTGATGATGATGATTCTGGTTGGGATAACAGTAACAGCTAATATTTATTGAACACTTGCTTCCCCCCAGCCAGCTCTCCATATGCATTTAATCGTCGTCTTAAGTCTATAAGATAGGTTCTACTGTTAATAAATTAAGATGGGGAGGCTGGTCATGGTGGCTCACGCCTGTAATCCCTGCACTTTGGGAGGCTGAGGAGGGTGGATCACAAGGTCAGGAGATCGAGACCATCCTGGCTAACACAGTGAAACCCCGTCTCTACTAAAAATACAAAAAAAGTAACCAGGCATGGTGGCGGGTGCCTGTAGTCCCAGCTACTCAGGAGGCTGGGGCAGGAGAATGGCGTGAACCCAGGAGGCAGAGCTTGCAGTGAGCTGAGATCGCACCACTGCACTCCAGCCTGGGTGAGAGAGCAAGACTCCGTCTCAAAATAAATAAATAAATAAATTAGTTAAGATGGGGAAACTGAAGCTCAGAGATATCAAATAACATGCCCAAGGTCTCACAGCATCCTAGGAAGTGACGGGGCCAATCTGGGAACCTGGACAGTCTGGTGTGAGTCCCCCTTGGGGTCTGAGGCTAAGTGGGGAGTGGCTGGAAGCAGATGCCCAGGAGATGAGATGACCAGGGACAGACGCCTGCCTGGAGCTGCCCAACACTTGCCTTCTGCTCAGGTGGGCTCCACGCACCCGAATGTGATCGTGTTCCAGGACCCACCCAGGTGGGCAAGCTTGTACTGGTGACATCCTCTTGGGAAGGCATTCAAGGTCAACATTTATTTACAATGGAAGCAGTGACCAGACTCTCCCCTCCCTAGCTGGAACGTTCAGCTCAATACAAGTGGCCAGAGTTGCAGCTTAGTCCAGATTCCGGAGGCTTGTGGGTGACAGGCTGGGGGCGCTGAAATGGGGGACGGGATGGGGAGAGAGCAGTGAGCAGGGGTTTTGGGGGATTTGGATAGGGATCAAGCCTGAGTGTGGGTGTGTGGCAGGTTCATTCATGTGTCCTTTCCACAGGTCTTTATAGAGCACATACTGTGTGTGATGTGCAGCGTGGCTGCCCAGATGCCTGGTTAGCAGGGAGAGTGCAGTGCATGGTGCAGAGTAGCACTCAGCCAGTATTGTAGAATGAATAAATGACCTCCAGGCTTGGAACTGAAGGGCTGGGGTCTAGTGAAACTCCCAGCCCTCTTCTTACAGATGAGAAAACTGAACTCCAGAGAAATGGAATTATTTGTCCGTGGTTTCCCGGCAAGATAATGGGTCGATGTGGCCTTGATCAAGACTAAAGTGTCAGCTTATTCCAGGCTACCTAGGACTTCCCCAGTTTCAGCACTGAAAGCCCCACTTCTTGAGGAGCCCTTAAATCCTGGGCAAACTGGGAGCCTGGTCACCTGAAGAGACTAACTTTTCTCAGACCCCGCACCATGCTCTTCCCTCCAGGCAATACTTCCTAAAGAAAGATTTCAAAGGATGTGGTGGGGAATTGGATTAGGAGAGAAAGAGGAGGGCCACATTCGGGAGAGCTAGTCTGGGCAACAGCACCTGGAGGCCCTAGAGGGAGGCATTTGCAGGGGACAGAAGAGGGGTCAAGCCAGGGCAGACAGGCTGGTGATGTTGGAGGCAGGGAGCACCCATGGGGGCCGGCCAGGGAGTTTACTTGGCTTCCCGTGGATCAGGTCACAGTGAGTGTGTGAACCACCCGAGGGAGCCATGCATGCAAGTAAGGCTGGGTGAATAGTAATCCCTTAAATTTGTTTGATAAGCCCTAGTGCTATTAAAATAATAGCAATAGTCCCCACCCTCTGCTCTACCCTTTATGTTTTACAAAGCACTTTCACACCTGTTACCTCCCTGCATCTCCACCACAGTCTGGCCAGGGAGTTGGGGCAGGCAGCCCTGGTGCTGTAAGACTCACTTTCCACATCTGAAGCCCTAGGTGTTAAGGGGCTGGCACAGAGTCTTTTTTTTTTTTTTTTTTTTTTAACGGAGTCTTGCTCTGTCGCCCAGGCTGGAGTGCAGCGGCGTGATCTCAGCTCACTGCAAGCTCTACCTCCCGGGTTCATGCTATTCTCCTGCCTCAGCCTCCCGAGTAACTGGGACTACAGGCACCCACCACCACGCCCAGCTAATTTTTTGTATTTTTAGTAGAGACGGGGTTTCACCGTGTTAGCCAGGATGGTCTTGATCTCCTGACCTCGTGATCCACTGTCCTCAGCCTCCCAAAGTGCTGGGATAACAGGCGTGAACCACGGTGCCCGACCATTCTCTCTTGATCCTCTTAAACACACTCTCATCCAGGTTTCAGGGACCTCCGTGTAGCTAAATCCAGGGACCCAAACTCAGTCCTAATATTGATGGACTCCCAGAAATATTGGATACAACCGTTCCTTCCCTCCACCACCCTCCCCAAAGCATCTTCGTCCCTTGGTGTCCAGGCCACCAACCGCCCAGGCTTTTCTACAGCCCTCTTGATCCTGCAAAGGGCCAACTCTTCTCTTTCTACCCTGCTCCCTTAGGGCCTCAGGCAGCCTCAAAGCTTTGAATGCGATATTTTATGATGATTACTCTAACATTTACATCTCTAGCCTGGATCTCTCTCTCTTGAATTCCAGACTAGAATTTCCGGTTGCCTAATGAGGGTCTGCATGAGGAAGGCTCATAGGCACCTCGGACTTCACATGTATAAAACCAAGCTCCTGCCCCTTCCCCGGGATGCCTGCTTTTCCCAAAGCCTTCCCCATCTTTCTGTAACTCAGAACAAATGCTTTGGTGACACCTTCCACTCCTCCCCTCTCCTCATCCCCCACATCACACCCCAGATCAATGCTGTGGCCCCTACGCCTATCCAGAATCTGACAACTTATCTCTACCCTCATGGCTACTCCCTGTCCCAGCCCCCGTAGCCTCCAGCCTGGGTTGATTGTTGCCATGGCCTCCTGCAGGCTGCCGCTATGCCCTGTGTCTATGCGGGGCACAGCAGCTGGAGTGTTAGGTACCCTTGTTCCTCTGTTGAGCATCCCGCAATCGCTTCCCACAGCCTGCAGGCCCTCTCTGACCTCCCCACTCTCCTCTGCTGTAGCCACACTGGCTTCGTGCTGCGTGATCATGGCAGGCTCTCTCCAAACCCAGGGCCTCTGCACCTGCCTCTGTCTGTTCTTAGGGACTGCTCATAGTCCTCTCTCCCATCCTTCAAGTGTGTGCAGCTCTGTCCCTCCCTCTTCCTCCCTACTCTATTTCCCTCTCTCTGTAGTGCATCTCATTCTGACACACTGTCTGTTTTTCTTGATGTATTGCTCATTGTCTGTCTCCCTCCAGCAGAATCTAAGTTCCTTAAGGGCAGGGATTGTAGTCTGGCCTGTTCATCACTGCAGCCCCCATGCCCAGAACAGGGACTGGTACATAGTACGTGCCCAGGAGATGTTTGTGGCATGAACGGATCCCCAAGAGGTGTGGCAGGGGCCAGGGCCAGGCCCACAGAGGTACAATCAGAGCAAGGCAGAGAACCCACAGGCTGTGTGGTTGAATTCAGCACTGCCCATCAGTCTTCTGTGAGTCACAGGAGAGGGGGAACTGCAGTGCCAATTATCTTATTAGGAGATCAACACTTCAAAGGTCCCTGGTCGGGATCATCCTGCAGGTTATAGAAACAACAATGGAGAGCACAGGGCCAGTTCCCCTGGCTCCATCCCCTGCCCATGTTCATCTGCAGCTCCCCTGGGGCCCATGGGGCAGGGGAATGTTGATGAGAGGGGCTTTGAGACTCATTCCCTTTCCCTCCTCTCAGTTTCAGGTAGATGAAGGCCCTCAGAGGCCCAGCCCCATAACTAAATCCCTTTACCCTCCCATTAACTCGAACTCAGGAACATGCTGACCTCGTCCTGACCCTCAGGCCTGCAGACTCTGTGGTCCCCTAGCTCCAGTGTGTCCCATAACCAGCACCCAGCACCCCCTAGTCTCTCATCTGCCCATCCTGCCATCTCCCACCATACCCTTTGGGGAATTCTCAGCACAGTGGGGGCCACTCCCAGCCCTATAGCCGAGCAGAGCTGCACACTACACACTGCATGCAGGCGTCCCTGCCACGTGTGCCGCCTTGAGGAGACTGTGCGAGAGTGGGGTGAAAAGAAGTGGAGGAGGAGGCCCCAGACCCCGAGGGAGACCCGCCCCTCAACTACCACCAACCTGAGCTTTGGAAGTGCTGTGAGAATCCAGCTTCGAGAATCCAGTTTCTCTCCCAGAAACATCAGCACCTCCCTTGAGATTCTGCCATCTTTGAGGGCAGGGCCGCCCAGTGGAGGGGGCAGCACCTGAGGGGATGGGAGGCAAGGTTTCTCAGGGCTCTGGTCCAGCTTTGAGGAACAGGACCCTCCTAGGCCTCACCCATGTCAGCCTTAGTACATTCTCAGGGAGCCTTGGGTTTTTGGCCTCACCCCTACCCCAGACCCCTTACTGGATGCCAGAACCCAAATATGCCAGTAGAAGTGGGTGAGCCAGCTGAACAGCCCTGAACTCAGAGTGGCCGAATCCTCCCATTCCCCCTAGTGCCCTCTCTTTGGGTGCTTTTCTGTAGAAACTCATGGAAAGTCACACAGGGAGCATGAGGGTCAGGCCGGGCTGGCGTGATGGGGCAGGGAATGAGGTGGGGTCACATGCCTACAGCTGGCTTCTAGCCACAGCTGAGACTCCAGGGCCCACGGGACTTGAGACAGGTTGCCGCATCTCAGAGTTGGTCCTTCCTTGGGGAAGCTAAGGTCTCTGAGCCCCCTAAATCGAGAGCCCAAGTCCCAGAGTCCTCGGGAAGGTTGAGGCATAGGACATTAGAAATTAGGTGATGGGCCCAGTGGGAATAGACCTCTTCACTCCCTGCCCAGCCTGGCCGATTTGAGGACCTTGGGAACCACTGACAGTTGCTAAGAAACATCACAGTTGTCGTGCTTTAAGGAAGATTAGTGAGAAGCTGAGTGGACAGACCAGAGGCTGGGAGACCATTTAGGAGGTCACTGCAGTGTCCCAGAGCTGGGGTGGGTGGGGGCAAGGAGACTGTGCATGGTCAGTACTGGATGCTGCAAGCCTAATGGCATTTGGATGAACAGAGCTGGGATAGGAAGATGCTCAGTAGGGGTGCTGGACCTCCAGTTCTGATGTTGACCACTATGGAGAGACATAGAGCTATCTGTCCTCAGTCTCTGGAAGGAAAGCAGGGCTGAGACCTCAGAGCTGACAGGGAACTGCCTGAGGCACCTGCTGCTGAAGCTGAGCATGCGCTGAAGCCAAGACAGCACTTCCAGAGAGAGACACACACACTCACATTCACGCATATACACACATGGACATACACATTCTCACATAAACTCACATATACACACGCACATACCCACATGCACACATACATACACACTCATATACACACATCTACCCACATGCACATACACAGTCACATGGATACTTATACACACATACACATATACGCACATGCACATACACACATACACATGCACATATACATACATGCACATACACATGCACACACACATGCACTCACAGGCAAACAGACATACACATGCACATATACACACGCACATGTGCTCACTGGCACACAGACACGCATGCATGCACATACACTCACATGCACACATAGACACACATACACATGCACATATACACATTCACATATATGCACACATACACACACATTCGCATATACACATAGTCACATGCACACATATGCACACATGCACATACACACATGCACAGACACACTTGCACACATGCACATACATACACACATGCACACATATACACATACACATATACACATGCACTCATGCACACACATATGCACATACACACACATTCACACACATGTGCACAGACACATGCACGTACACACATACACTCACATGCACACATATACATACATACACTCATGCACACATATACACACATGCACATACACTCATACACACACTTGCACACATATACACGCGCATATACGCACATGCAAACATGTACATACACACGCGTACATACATGCACACATGCGCACACATACATATACACATATACACATGCACATACACACATATACACACATACATATACACATACACATGCACTCATGCACACAGACATACACATATACATGCACACACATGCACACAAATACACGCACCTATACACACATGCACATACACTCACCTATACACACACATGCACACACATACACTCACATGCACACATACATACATGCACATATACACACACATGCACATACACATATACACACATACACTCACCTGCACACATATACACATGCACACTCATGCACACATATACACACAAACACGCATACATACAAACATGCACACACACATTCGTATGTACACATATGCACACATACGCACATATATACGCATGCACATACACTCGTACACACTCACATGCACACATATACACAAGCATACACATATACACACATGCACACATATGCACTCACATGCACACATACACACATACACATGCACACATACACATGCGCACATATGCACTCACATGCACACATACACACATATGCACATATGCACATATATACACATGAACATACATACACATATACACACTCATGCACACATATACATATACACATGCACACACGTGCTCACATGCACACACACACATATACACACATGCACATACACTCATACACATGCACACATGCACATATACACATGCACACACATTCACTCACATGCACGTAGATATACACATATACACATACACACATGCACATACACATATACACACATGCACACATACACATATACACACACACACATACACACATGCACATGCATACACTCACATGCACACATACACACACACATATACCCACATACACTTATATATATATATACACTCACACACATGCACACATGTACACACACACACGTGCACACTCACACTCACACACATATATATACACATACGCACACATATACATACATACACACACAAGTATATACACAGGCACACACATACCCACACGCGTGTGCACACATACACACACCATGACCAGTCTGGGCCAGACCCACAGTGTCCAAGGAATTTAAGAAAAATACGCCCGTCTACCCCAACTCCTCACCCTGCTTTTCTAGTGGGACGGCAATATATGCTCTACCTTCCTCACAATTAGGAAAACACTTCGAAAAGTTAAAATGGCCACACAAATCCAAGGCTGAGGCATGACTTTTAGACTTATCTTCGTTCCATTCAGAGCCTAGAGGCTCTTTTCCCTCAATGCATTACGTGAAGCTGAAGGAGCCAGTGAGAACCTTCTCTGTTAGGTCACCCACCCTCTGCCGCTGAAACAGTCCCAATGCCTACCCTGAGGCCTCCTCGCACCCCCTCCCCACGCCTCACCCAGACAACCTGGAAGTGGCGTGGGTTCCTCCTGAGGTGGGCGGACTGATCAGTGATTGCTCCTTCAGGGGAGAATGTGCAGGCCCCTCCTGAGGCCTGCCTGTCTCACTCCTGAGGCACTCATCCCCCAGCCCACACTCTGCTCAAACCTGACAGGAGGAGGTGGAGAAGCCCTGGGGTGGCGGACTGAGGGAGGGGAGGCAGAGGCAGCTCCACACCTGCCTGGGGGCAGAAAGGAACTTCTGCTTCCGTATCCAGGACCTGGTTCTTCAGAGCAGAGCCAGGAAGAGGCACTGGCAGGGCCAGTAGGTGTGTGGAGTGAGGAGGGGGCTCTGCAGCTGGCCAGTGCCCCCCACCAAGTCACATTCAAGGCCTCGCTGCTCCTCTTACCATTCTGTGACCTTGGGCAAAACGACTTGACCGCTCTGCCTCACCGGCCTCGTCTTTAAAATAGGGCTCACCCGCCTGTCTCAGCAGACTGTTGTAATGGATGAATAGGGTAACAAATGAAGGGAAAACAGCCTCCTCACACTTGGAACATGGCAATTCTCAATCGATGACAGCTTTTACTCTTATGGTAAGTGATAACCTTTTCATTTAGATCACCAGATTTAGCCTGGCTTCAAAATCTGGTGATCTAAATGACAAGGTTATCATTCACTATAAGTCTCAAAGCCCTTCTCCGCCACATTCTAGCTGTGTGGACTCACCAAGTTACATAATGTCTTTGTACCTCAGTTTCTTTAGCTGTAAAATGGGAACAAGAACAGTAACTCCCTCATAGGTGGCTGTGACTTGGATGCATTCATATATGTAAAGCACTTAGTGCCTGGTGTGTGGTCAGTGATCAGTAACTCTTACCTGTTAGTAAGTTACCTAAGGTCTGAGCCAAGATTTGAACCCAGGTTTGTGGGACTCCTCAGCCTATGATCTTAAGCACTGTATTATACTGGACGCATGCCCTTTCTCGTATGACCACATATGGTTCTTTCATGCAAAATATTTTATTCCACTTACTGCGACAGGCTATTGAAGCCTACCTTGTCTCCCGGTTCCTTTCTGTCTTTTTTTTTTTTTTTTTTGAGACGGAGTCTCACTCTGTTGCCCAGGCTGGAGTGCAGTGGCATGATCTTGGCTCACTGCAACCTCCACCTCCCCGAGTTCAAGCGATTCTCCTCCCTCAGCCTCCCAAGTAGCTGGGATTACGGGTGCCCACCACCACACCCAGCTAATTTTTGTATTTTTAGTAGAGACGGGGTTTCCTCATGTTGGCCAGGCTAGTCTCGAACTCCTGCCCACAGGCGATCTGCCCACCTTGGTCTCCCAGAGTGCTGGGATTACTGGCGTGAACCGCTGCACCTGGCCTACTTTCTAAAAAGTTGATAGATAATCGTGTGTCATTAATGCACTTTCATACACTACCCACCTTTCACCCTGGGCCTGGCTTTCTGATTCGAATGCCTGCCAGACCCTGTTCTTTTGGTGGCCCTCCTGGGGGTGCAAATGTTGTCTATGCCATCTAAATGTTTGACACCCAGGTCAATGGAGAGAAATATCTTCTATTGGTATCAGGCAAGAAGTGGGCCCCAGATCTCCACTCAATGGTCTCTCTTCCCTCCCTCACCCCCTCACACTCCCCTGCAGCCCAGCCGGTGCACCTGGACATATGGCTGGTAGTCTCTTCTCCAAAGACTCCCCAAAGCCCAAGCTCACCCTCTAGCTGTCACTGGGCTGTGTGACATGGGCAAGTCACTTACACTGTCTCTGCCTCAGTGTCCTCAGCAAATGATGGAGCTGATAGTGAGACACCTGCTGCAGAGGCTTATGGTGAGAATTGAGTGAAAGAGTTCATGAACTCTTCTTTTGTGCTATTTTAACCCTTCTATTTTAAACTTCTAATTATATAATATGTGAATACATTTATTCACATATTTCACTTTTGGAAAATCTTAAATATAGAAAAAAGCAAATGTCATTTTGATCGTGTCCCTCACTTCTTTCCCCAGCAGGAACCATGAATTATCTCTCCTTCCAGACCTTTCTTTGTGCATTTCATAGATATTTGCTATGTTGGCTCCTCTGACATGTATAGTTTTATGGGATCATACGATATGGATTTTTCGCAACTTGCTTTTTTCTCACAGTAGCGTCTGTCACAGATGTTTCCACCTCAGCACTGCTGCCCAGAGTTTATTTAACCACCCCCGTGTTGGTAGAGTTTGGGTTGTTTCAGCATCTCACTGTTAGAACCAATGCTGCAAACAACAGCCTGGGGGTTGCCTCCACGCGCCGTCACACTGGCATTTCTGCAGGACAGACACAGTCCACGTGTCACTGTTTAAGCTGATTCAACACATTGCAACCCCAGCTTTTTGTATTCAGTGCCTGCCTGCGGGTGGCTCTGAGCTGGCCTTTCCATGGCATGCACTGCCCAGAGCCCCTCAGTGTCACCTCTGGGGCCACATTCAGGGAGGACAACAGACATAAGCCTGGGCCCCAGATACGGCAGGGTCAGGCCAAATGTGTGGCTGGGGGCCCCGGCGAGGTTTAGCGCTGGCCGGTAAGGTGAGGCAGGGAAGTTTGCCCTCTGCACATGCTCCCTCCCTCCCTGCAAGCCCACTCCTCCCCCATCTCCACCAGTGTAGGAGACGACACTTGAGAAGCAGCCATCAGCAAAACACTCAGCTCTCAGAGTCCTTTCCTCATGTGTAAGACCATGAGGACGTCCACCTCCCAGGGCAAATGGGGAGAGGGAGATGAGAGATCAAGTGTTGGTCTAGGGAAAGACTCTTCAGATGTAAATTAATAGCATCCTTGTCCCTGGGGGCCTCCTGCCCCATCCCAAGTGCTCCTCCTGCAGAGTCTCCTGTTCAGCTGGCCACTAACTCAAGTACCTGCCCTCCTTTTAGGGGTTTGCAGTCAACTCGGTTGCTAGCTCTCAGCCAAGATCCTAGCTACCCACTAAGATGTTAACTATAACCAAGATAACTGCTCTCAACCAAGACATTAGTTAACAATGCTTTCCATCTCCAAGGAGATAGCAGCAGATGACTTCCCCTGTAAATGAATGCACTGCCATGCAGAATCTCTCTGATCATGTCTTTTGCCCTCGTTAGACTGTCAGTTCTATGAGGGCAAGTTCTCTGGAACATAGTAGGTGCTCAGCAAATATTGTTGGGAATAAATGAATGAAAAGACTTTGGTTGACTCTCAGGCATGAGGTGGCAGTGATGGGTCATACTGGGCAGTGGGGTTGAAATTTGAAGCAGGCCATCCCAGAGAACGCCACATAGATAAGCATCTGTGTGCATGGACCAAGGGCTGGGGCAGAAATCATTTCATTCCTCCTCTCTCCAAGAGAAAAGCCAGCTGGCTGCTTTAGGGGGTCTCCTGCATGAGTGCTTCTCAGAAGGACCACCCCCAGAGCTGGACAGATCCAAGCCTTCCAAGTTAAGAGACTTAATTTCATTAGCTCACCCAGGAGTGACCAGGCTCTGAGAAATCAACCAAGCAAGCTACTGATGGATCAGCCAGGTCAGCAGTTTATGAACTGATGCTGGCAGCTGTGACCGCCAAGTGGCCAAAGCCTTTGCACTGGGCCTTCTGCCTGCTCATTCTCTCTGCAGAAGGAAAATGTGCTTGGGAATCCAAATCAAACACAGAAGGAGCAGAGCGGAATGGAGAGAAATCATACTCAAAAATACAAATAGTGGATGCCACATACACTGTCATAAATCTACCCTCAAAACCACACCGTGGTGTGGGCATTGCTACTATCCCATTTTGTAGACGAGGACACTGAGGTCAAGTGGATGACTTGGCTACTGAGCAATGGAGCCGGGTCTCAAACCCAGGCATTTCAACTCCTGTTCCTGTCTGGAGTGCCCTTTCCTCAGTGCCACTGAGCTCAGGAGCCTGACACATCCTGCACAGGGCTCCTCTCAGCTCTGGCCATGGCTCCCCATTTTCGCTCTGTTAAGGCCACTGACCTCTCCAAGGAACAGTGCTGCCTCCCTGATGAGACGCAAGAGACACCTGAGTCTCATCAGCAGTGTGTGCACGTCCTCAAGAGGGCACCTCTCCTTCTGCAGATAATAACAACAAAACCACATTAATATAATAGCAAGCATTCATTAAGTGCTTACCATGTGTCAGGCACCGTGCCAGGCCCCTTGCATGCATTATCTCATTCTCACAACAACCTCAGGAGGCAGGCACGCTCATCTCCTTTTTACACATAGGGACTCACAGGCCCAAAGAGATTAAATGCTCTGCCCAGCCAGGTCCTACAGCTAATGAGTGGTAGAGCAGAGCCTGCAGTCCAAGTGGATCTGACTTTCAAGCCTGTGCTCATAATTGCCCCCACTTCCCCAACTTTGAGAGTGGCCCTGCCTCAATGTCCTGTATGCTGGAATTGCTCCCTGTTGGAGCCCTGGCCTCTTGGGCATGGGGGCGCATTGCACCGGAGCTGGGATTCAACTAAGATTCTACAGGGCTGCATCTATAGCAACTCTAAAGTCTGGGTCTTAGGAGTCAAGGAGTCCATGGCGGGTGAAGGAAAGGGAACTGGGCATGACCCCTGCCTACCGAGCAGAATGCAAGCTGCAAGGGCAGGCCCCAACCCCTTCCTCCTCTGTCTACTTCTCCCATAGTTCCTGCCTGGCCCAGTTCTCCACTCTTCACACAACACCAGTCAGGCCTCCCAGGCTTCCCTAGGCCTTCCTAGCTAGCAAACTCCTACTTAAGCCTCAGGTGAAATGCCACCTCTCCTGGGTCACCTTCCTCTGGCCCAATCAGTAGCTCCTTCCTTCACAGCCCTAATTGTGCATTTCGTGGATTTTCTTGTAATGACCTGTAAGTGTCCCCCATGACGCTGTGAGCTTCCCCAAGGCAGGCATGGCTTTGTGTTTCTTGTCTCTTCCACTCTCAGCAAGTCCCTGTCATGCAGCTGTCGCCCCATACATATTTATTGTATAATGAATGAGTTTCAGAGGACCCAGGGAACATGCCTTTCATACACAAGTGACCGAAGAGCCCACTTAACAAGAATGTGAATCAATGTAAAAGAATTCCAATCCCGGGCCGGGCATGGTGGCTCACGCCTGTAATCCCAGCACTTTGGGAGGCCGAGGCGGGCAGATTACCTGAGGTCGGGAGTTCGGGACCAGCCTGGCCAACATGGAGAAACCCCGTCTCTACTAAAAATACAAAATTAGCTGGGTGTGGTGGTGCATGCCGGCAATCCTAGCTCCTCGGGAGGCTGAGGCAGGAGAGTCGCTTGAACCCAGGAGGCGGAGGTTGCAGTGAGCCAAGATCTCACCATTGCACTCCAGCCTGGGCAACAAGAGTGAAACTCTGTCTCAAAAAACAAAACAAAACAAAACAAACAAACAAACAAAAACCCAATTCCAATCCTACGTGGATCAGTGCTTCATCACCTTTGAGATTCTGGTGGACATTTTGGCCTCTTTCTCCAGAAAAGCGCACCACGCCTGCCAAATTTCATATTCTACTTCTCAAGGGTTCTGCTCCCTAGGCTTGGAGCCCAGAGGAAAGCTACGTGGGGAGGGGTAGGAGCCACTGTATATAGTGGGCAGACCTGGCAGGGGCAGCAGGGTGGCACAGTGCTGTCTCAAAGGGAATCTGGTCCTAGTCCATTAGGCCAAGCAGGTCCCCAGGGGAAGAGCCTGCTTCCTGGGAGGAAAGGCATTAACCCCAGGTGCTGTTAGTAGCAGGGCAGAATGGTTACACCTGGGGTTCTGGAGCTGGACTGCTCGGGTTCAAATCTTGGCTTTGCCACCTTCCAGCTGTGTAACCTTTGGCTAATATTTAAGGTCTCTGGGCCTCACTTCCTGTAGGAAGAATCTGATTCTTACTGGATGGGGATGTCGGTATAGCACTGATGGGCTGATGTCAGTACAGCACAAGTGCTTGGGCCCTGCTTGTACCTAAAGCATTCGCCTTCCTCTGAGAGCAGGGTCCTGAGGGAATGGCCAAGAAGTCTAGGCCTCAGCTTGAAGGTCCCCTCCCCCAGGAAGCCTTCCCTAACTCCCTGACACACTCACATAGGTGAGGCTCCTTGTTATCAGCCCCACCGCTGCCTGGAACCTTGTTATACTCATCATCCTAACAATTCCTCTAGACTCGAAGCTCTGTGAGGACAGGGACCCTGGCTGTCTTGTTCTCTGCTGTATCCCTGTGCCTGGCACATAGCAGAGGCTCAGTAAATAGCTGCTGAACAGAATTAGGGATAGAAGGTGTCTCAGGAGGGCCACTGGGCAGCCAGGCAGCAGGTGAGGGTAATAAAATTGGGGGTGGGGCTGAGGGGGGCACCAGGGCTGCCATAGTCAGTGTCACACTGCCTGGGCCTCTGACCCCTCTCTCTCTCCTCACTTCTCCCAGTTCCTGGCACTTGACACCCAGTTGCTGATGGGTAACCGACGCCACTCGCTGAGCCCTGAGGAGTATATTTTTGGAGCCCTCAACATTTACCTAGACATCATCTATATCTTCACCTTCTTCCTGCAGCTTTTTGGCACTAACCGGGAATGAGGAGCCCTCCCCACCCCTCCGTCCTCCAGGGAATGCACCCCTCTTGGTTCCCTGTCCCTCCCCTGCGCCCCTACAAGACCAGATATAAAACTAGCTGCCAACCCAGGCTGTGGCCAGGCCACTGTCTACCCCAGCCCAGCCCAGCCCTCTGCCGCTTGTACATACGCCATGGGGACCCTGAGGAACCGAGGCCATGTCAATCCCTGTGCCGCCCTGTTCCCCCCGTTACATCTTCCAAACTGGGACGGTCAAGGCTGAAGGCTCCTCTGGGTTTGAGGGCCTAAGGGACAGCGGGGAGAAGCCTAGCAGGATTTCAAATGCGGGAGTGAGACCCAGGAAGCCCAGCGGAGCCCTGACCCCCCACCACAATTCCTCCTAGGGCTGCACAACCATGTGGCCTTGGGTCCTGCGTCCAGTCTGTGTCCTCCTGTCTTTCTCGTGCAGGACAGGCATTGACACTTTGTAAGAAAGGGGGTGGGGGACGTAGCTGGGCAGGTGGAGTGAGTGGGCAGGATGGCTGTCCCAGGCTGCCCATCTTCTCTTGGCTCTGGGACCAGCAGGTTGTTCTAGGGGTTTGAAGCCTGTGCTGTCTGCTGCTCGCTGTGAACGGCCCTCCCAGGTCATGACAGAGCACTGTTGGGGCAGGAGGTGAGAGCAGGGGGCCCTGCTCCTCAGTGAGGGCCTGTCCTGGGGCTCCCAGGGAAGTGGGAGCCGGGGAGCCAATCCACCCAGACCTGCGTCCACCTGGGAGGCATTTGGGGTTGCAGAACCGAGATCCACATCCTCTCACTCGCTTCTCTCCACCCACCAGGCTACTGCCACAGGCCTGAGGCTGAGTGAGGTGCGCTTGGGCCCTCCGGCTGGATGTTCTGGGGGAGGAGGCAATCATTCTAGCTGCCAGGCCAGCCCCATCTGGAAGGAGTCCCTGCTCTGTCCCAGCCCTAACCCGAGGCTGTGTGGGAGTCCCTTCTGCACCTCTTATTTCCTAAACCCTTCCTGTCAGCTGCTGTTTGCTGGCTTGTCCCCAGCCAGGCCTCCTGAGGCCTTCGTAGTTGGCAGAGTCCACATCTCTTCTAGCTTCACTGGCCGCTCACTCAGCCCAGAGTCCCTACGTGCCCCCCTCACCCCCCCACTTATCTCTGCATCTCTCCAATTTGGAAGCCATCCAGCTGATGCTAACAGCCAGGGCCAGTCCCTCCAGCTGGTCCCATGTAATGAGGCCAGGGCTGCTTATCAGCTTCCAGGCGGCTGGGATCTCAGGCAGGGTGTGCGTCAGCCTTCCAACCCCCAGGGGGGCGCCTGTGGGGAGGGAACCAGGAGGCCACACTGGGGGAGCGTGCAGCCAGCATGTGCAGTGGCCAGCTCGAGGCCAGTGGAAAGTTACTGTGTGGAGACAGGAAAGCTCTGAGTGGATAGCAGAACCCCCCCTTGGCTTCGCCCTCCTCCTCTTCTCTCTCCCCTGTGCTGGGAGCTCCGTCTGCCCTGGGAAGGGTGACGAGGTGTGCTGTTCCTTCCCAACCCCATCCCTCCCCACCCTTCCTACTCCCAGCTTTCAAGAAATATTGCAGAAGCATTTGAAGTTTTGTTCCATCTTGGATATTTGAAGAGAAAAGGAGCCAAGAACTGGCGGGTGGTGTGTGTGCAGCAAAGGCATTGGGGGCACGGGTGAGATGCCCACTGTGTGCTGGTCTAAATTAATCCATCGCAGTGATCCTCCAGAGACAGCACTCCGCTAATGTCCGTCACAGAGGGAAAAGCCGAGGTGCTCAGAAAGGCTCAGTAATGAGTCCCAGGTCATATGGGTAGCGAGTGGTGGGCCTGGGGTTCAGACCCACAGCTGCCTCACGCAAACAGGGTATCACTCTTGCCCATGGGCCTGGATGGGGTCTGGAATGAGACCACATGAGAACACAGAGAGGTGGGTGGTCAGGCCCTGATGTCCTGGGGATTTCTTGTCCTCAGTGCCACCCGGCCTCCCGTCTCTCCTGAAACCCCTCGCCAGGTTTTGTGCTCTGAGGTTTCTATCCTCCGGACATGAACTGGGAGGCAAGATTTCTGGTTTCTGGTTCTAACCTCACCGCCAGCGGGCTCCTGGTGTTAGGGGAGGGTTTCTTGCTGTCTGGGATTCAGTTTTTCTATCTGCCACGTGGAAGTTCATAGCCAGGATAGGGTGGGAGAGGCACCAGAACACTTCTCTCCACTGACTTCCTCACCTGGTTCCCACCCTCCTCCACCTCCTCTCCTCCAAGCCACTCAGTTTCCTCTCCTCATCTCTGGCCTCAGTTCCAGAGGGGTTAGTCCCAGCACCCCACTCTCCTGCCACTGTCAGACAGCCTTGGTCATGCTTCCTAGAATCTACTTGTCCAAGTTCTCCTCTCCCTGGGATAAGTTATTGCAGAAAAACTGGGGATTTAAAAGCTTATTCAGGGCTGAGTGCCAAAAGCTTGGGGGAGGAGGGACAGGTCCTCAGCTATAAACAACATCACACACGCATCACAGCCATTTGAGAAATGGCTTCTTTGCAGAGCTGGGGAGGCCAGGCAGAAGATGCTGCAGCCTCCTACTCTGGGTCCTGAGCGGGGCGTCCCGGGTACCACAGTGTCGGCAGCAGCGTCAGGGCCAAAGACTATGTGTTCCATCTCCAATCCAGGCAGTGAGGATCCCTGAAACACCAGGAGAGGCGTCAGAAGGAGGAAGGGTGGGGGAACAGGAATGCGGGATTAAGGAAACCGCAGCTGAGCAGGTGTTGCAAGCTGTAAAGGAGGAAGGGAGCCTGAAGGCCACTCACATTTTTGGACTGGGTGGGGCTGGGCCCAGGAAAGGGTGGGCTGGATTTTGTAAAGCTGGAGGCAGCCAGGAATCTGATCGTCTGGAATACGAGGTGAAGGGTCTCCCCTTGAAGTCCTCTCCTGGAAGCTACAGATGGGGGCCAGGGAGGCACGTGCGAGTCTGGGACTCATTCCTGGGCACATGCATGGCTCCTTCTGTTATCACCTGGGGAAGCTCCGGAATCTTAGTTCTTCCATTCCCTACTCTTCCTTCCGAGGGAGTCAGGATGGGACAGACACCCATTTTCCAACAGGCTCCGTGCCTCCCTCCCTGGCCCGCCTGAGGCCAAGTCCCAGGTGTCCTGGCTACTCTCCTGGGCGGATTGGAATTTTGCATAAGCACTTTGCTGCCCTCCGGTGGCTGCTTGAGGAAACACAGAGCCTGGTTTGGGAGAGTCACCGAGGGCCCATGTGGCTGGAGGTTGGGGGCAGGATCTGGCCCCCAGCTCTCCTCAGACCTCCCCAGACCTATCTGCTCATCAGCCGCCACTGTTCACTTTTGCCGAACGATGGTTGCATCTCTTGGACACAGTGTACCCCCTCCCGAGCCCTCCCTGAGCCGTTCTCCTGAGTCCCTGACGGCAGACAGCTCCAGGGACACAGCCCGGCTGCCATACCCCAGACACTCCTGTTGTCCACTGGCCTCGGCTCCTGCAAGTTCCCCAGTGTCCGTGCCTGTTCCCTTCCCTGGCCTCACCTTCCTGGGGTCTGTGACTGACTGGAGATAAAAATAAAAGCAATTCTGACACCTGAATCGTTTCCTTCGTCTGCTGTATGCTAGTTGCCTTAGAGGGTCATGGAGTCTGTGTGGGTCTAACCTGGACCTGTGTGAGAGCCTTCTCACCAGAGCTGCTGAGTTTGAAGTAAATCTCCACCTTTTTTTTAATGGGAACAGAGTTAAATTGGTTCTCCTGCTCAATAAACCCTTTACGGAGGATCTCAGGATCCCAGAGTTGGAAGCAATCCCAGAGACTCCTCCGGACCAGGGGCTCACCCCTTTCTGTGGAAGCCTGTCCGTTTGTGGGCCTTTCTGGTAGAAGGGTCTTTCTTATTCTGAGCCAAAATCTGCTTCCTAAAGGGTACACAGAAGGAAGGAATGCCTGCGTTGCACCTGGACAGATTCTCCAAAGTGGCAGCTTTAAAACTTCAGAACCTTGGCTGGGCACAGTGGCTCACGCCTGTAATCCCAGCACTTTAGGAGGCTGAGGTGGGTGGATCACCTGAGGTCAGGAGTTCGAGACCAGCCTGGCCAACATGGTGAAACCCCGTCTCTACTAAAAACACAAAAATTAGCCGGGCGTGGTGACGCACACCTGTAATCCCAGCTACTCAGGAGGCTGAGGCAGGAGAATCGCTTGAACCCGGGAGGCGGAGGTTGCAGTGAACGGAGATCGCACCACTTCACTCCAGCCTGGGTGACAGAGTAAGACTCCATCTCAAAGCAACAAAACAAAACAAAAACCCTATAGAACCAGAGCTCCTTGAAGGCAGAGTTATGGCTCACAGTCTTAGTAAACAACAGCGAGTGGAGGAATGCATGGGTGAATGTGTCTCCTCCAACCCTCTTATTTTACCTGAGAGGAAACTAAAGAGCAGAGGGTGCAGCGACTTGTCCAAGTTTACACACAAATTAGTGACTGGGAGTGGGGTCAGGAGGCACATGGGCTAATGATCACCCCACAAGCTCCTGTGGGGAACGTGGGGCCGGGGTGCTGTGTGGGAGGGGAGGGAATGCCATCACACTGGAGCCATGGGGGACGTTATCCTTGTCTCTGACAAGGTTAGGGCACAGATTCAGTTGGAGCAGGGAAAGTGGCTGGGGCAAGAGTTAGGGGACTCTGAGGAGAGAAAAGTGACTTTTATTAAGCACTCACTGTATACAAAGCACTTCCGCAAACGGTGAGAGAGAGGGGAGGGAGAAGATACCAACGGTGGTGCAAGAGAGAAACCAGGCACTGCGGCTCAAGACCGTGCAGTCATGGGTCCTGAGAAGATGCAGCCCCAAGGGGGAAGCAGTGCTGAGCCGTGGCACCAGGGAAAGGGAAAATGCCTGGATCAGGCCTCAAAGTGTGCAAAACATTGAGGGGCAGGGGCCGGTGTGACGGAAGGGCTGGGTGGTCTAGGTTGGGGTACACGCTGGGCCCCCTTGCCACCCCCTGCCTCCAGATCCCTTCTGCCTCACCACTCATTCCTATCTGGACTGCCTGTTAGCTTTCCTAGGACTGCCGTACAAATTGCAACAAACTGGGTGGCTCAAAACAACAGTGATTCATTCCACCACAGTTGTGGAGGCTGGAAGCCTGAAATCAAGGTGTCAGCAGGATGGGTTCCTGCTGGAGGCTCTGAGGGAGGGCCTGTGGCAAGCTCTCTCCAAGTCTCTGGCAGCTGCAGGCGATCTGCAGTGTTGCTTGGTAGTGGCGCCTCCAATCTTTGCCTCCATCTTCACATGGCCTTCTCCTCTGTGTCTCTGTGTCTTGAAATTCCCTCTCCTTCCTCCTAGAAGGATACCTGTCTCTGGATTTAAGGCTCACCATTAATCTAGGATGATCTCTTCTTAAGATCTTTATTTGGGAAAAGATCCTATTTCCAAAAAGGTCACATTCACAGGTTCAGAACTTGGGCATATCTCTCTTGAGGGGGCCACTATTCAACCCTTTACACCATTCATTCTCTTCTGGCTGCTACTGCCCCATGGTGGCCTCTGTATGTATCCCCCACTCATGGGACAGTCTTCACGTACAATACCCAGCCTCCAGTGAGACTGGAGAAGTTCCAGAGCTGAGCAACCTCATCCAGCTCACTTACACCATCTGTCTTTACTCGAGTCTGGCTACTCCCAGCAAACCTGTTTGCCCTTACAGATTGTGTGTGTGTGTGTGTGTGTGTGTGTGTGTATGTGTGTGTGTGTGTGCGCGCGCATGCATAGATGGCTAAGATGCTTTCTTCCCAGCTTCTCATCCTCCACTCCTCTCCACACTCTCTGCTTGCTTTATCTGGGAAAACCCTGCCAAAAGGAGTCAGCCTTGCCTGTCCTGCATCACTGCTGTACCCCTCTGTTGGCTTCTTTTTCTCCTGAGCCACCATGTAAGAAGTCCAATTTCCCGAGGCCGCCATGCCAGAGAGGCCATGTGTAGTGCTCCAGCCAAGAGACCCAGCTGAGCCAGCCTCCCAGCCACGCCCACCAGGCTGGCAGCTATAGGCAGGAAGAACCATCTTGGAAGTGGATTCTCCAACTTCAGCTGTTCCAGCTCCTGTGCACCGAGTCTTCCTGGTTGAGGTCCAAGACCTCATGGAGCATTGAAAATCCATCTCCTCCATGCCCTGTCCGAATTCCTAATCCACAGAATCTATGAGAATAATAAAATAGTTGTGGTTTTATGCCACTAAGCTTGAAGTCATTTGCTGTGCAGCAACAGACACCTGGGACAGGATTTGGTACCTGGAAGCGAGGCACTGCCATAGCAGAACCTAACATGGGTAGGAGGCGCCTGACAGCCTCAGTGAGACTGCGCGGGAAAGCTGGCAGGGCCTTGAGGAGACTGCGGGCGAAGGCTCAAGGGAAAGTTGAGGGAAACACTATTGGAATCTGGAGGAACAGAGACTCTGATGTAGTGGTGGACAGTGGACTGAAACTTTCATCTGTACTAATGTGAAAAATAAAAAAGGTCTGGCCGGGCGCGGTGGCTCAAGCCTGTAATCCCAGCACTTTGGGAGGCCGAGACGGGCGGATCACGAGGTCAGGAGATCGAGACCATCCTGGCTAACATGGTGAAACCCCGTCTCTACTAAAAATACAAAAAAAATTAGCCGGGCGAGGTGGCGGGCGCCTGTACTCCCAGCTACTCAGGAGGCTGAGGCAGGAGAATGGCGTGAACCTGGAAGGCGGGGCTTGCAGTGAGCTGAGATCCGGCCACTGCACTCCAGCCTGGGCAACAGAGCCAGACTCCGTCTCAAAAAAAATAAAAAAAATAAAAAAAAATAAAATAAAATAAAAATAAAAAAGGTCTAATTAACTGATGACTGGCTAGGATTTTCAGGCAGAGTGTTGGAAGTTATGTTTGACTTTTTTGAGCCTTGCATCCTAAGATACAGATAGTGAGAGAAAAGCTAAAGAAAGAATTATTCTGTTTTTTAGGCAGAATTTGGAGGAGATATAAAAAGCCCAGGATAATCTTTCCAGCCAAGCAAGAATTGTCAAAGTAATAAAAAAGCCTCGGGGCAAAGATCAACTCCAGAGCACTGTCAGGAACACACAGTCTCTGGGTAAACATGAAGCCAAAGCTGTGACTGTAAAGGCAGAGTCATTAAGCATCAGAAAGACCTAAGCGGGTGCCTCACAATCCTTCAGACAGGCAGAAGTAGTCCTAAGGATCCTACAGGCATTTGTTGCAGACCTACTCTGTTAACAGTAGGACTTCTAAGGATATTTTCCCCCCACAAATCCACCTTTATTTATTGACTTTTCATCAGTTTAAACCCTTGAGGGGTACGGCATCACTCAGATTCTGTGTCCAGTGGGCTTAGGAGGAAGATTGCTTTGGAATTGGGCATGAACCTTGCCACTGTTTCTGTAGGCCGGAGTTACCTTTCCCCAGATTACTCTGGTTTTGTTTGGTTTGCCACCAGGAGTCACTGTGGTGTCCTTTGCTTTGTATACAGAAGCACATCTCTTGCCCAAATAGAATTCTGTTTCATCTCAGGCATAAACCACCTTCAATTTTAAGAAGAACTGCTGTGTGCTCCCTTTGGTTCCAGAGACTCTGCTTATAGCCAGCAAAAATGGCCTTGGACCACAGCCTTGCAGACATATTTCCTTTTAGAAGTCCTATTCCCAGCAGGCCTCCACAGGATCCAAGATGGCAGGAAGAGAAAGATCTTCTAAGGATCTTAAGGATATTATTCCTCCACAGCCTCACGGGGTACCCAAGATAGAGAAGGCCTTATCTTAAAGAGACTTATCAGTGTGATTTTTGTCTAAAGGAATAATCCTCCAGTAAGATTCATAGAGACCGGGCGCAGTGGCTCACGCCTGTAATCCCAGCACTTTCAGAAGCTGAGACAGGAGGATCACCTGAGGTCAGGAGTTTGAGACCAGCCTGGCCAACATGGCGAGACCCTGTCTCTACTAAAAAATACAAAAATTATGCAGGCTTGGTGGCACATGCCCATAATCCCAGCTACTCAGGAGTCTGAGGCAGGAGAATCGCTTGAACCCAGGAGGCAGAGGTTGCAGTGAGCTGAGATCACGCCATTGCACTCCAGCCTGGGTGACAGAGCAAGACCCTATCTCAAAAAACAAAAACTTAGCAGCCACTAAAAATGATGACATTGGTAAATATTTACATACAGAATCACAGGACTGAGTAATATTAAATTAGCAAATTATGAAGCATTAATGTTGAGTATAATCCTATTTTTTATTTTTAAAAATATATTTGATGGCTCTTCCTTATAGTAAAATGCCAACTAGTAAATGAAGAAGCAATGATAGAAAAATCACCATTTTGCAATACAGTAATGATTCAGTCAAGAATCATCAGTGAATGTTAAAACTTTTAGGTGCAAGTTTGATAGGAAACGGAATATTGATATAGTTTAAACTTACCTCCACACAGAATTTTTTCTTTGTGTGCATGTTTTTTGTTTTTTTGAGACTCAGTCTCGCTCTGTTGCCCAGGCTGGAGTGCCCTGGCACGACCTCGGCTCACTGCAACCTCCATCTCCCGGGTTCAAGCAATTCTCCCATCTCAACCTCCCGAATAGCTGGGACTACAGGCATCCGCCACCAAGCCCAGTTAATTTTTGTGTTTTTAGTAGAGATGAGATTTCACGATGATGGTTAGGCTGGTATCAAACTCCTGACCTCAGGTGATCCACTTGCCTCGGCCTCCCAAAGTGCTGGGATTACAGGTGTGAGCCACCATGCCCGGCCTTTCTTTGTGTTTGAACAGCTTTATTGAGATATAATCCAAATACTGTATAACTTACCATTTAAAATGTGCAATTCAATGTTTTCTTAGTATATTCAAAGGGCTGTGCAGCTATCACCACAATCTAATTTTAGAATGTTTTTGTCTCTCTCTCCCATTAGTATTAGTCCCTATTCCCTTCCTTCCCCTATGCCCTGGCAACCACAAATCTACTTTCTGTTTCTAGAAATGTACCTATTTTGAACACTTCACATAAATGGAATCATACAATACAGTCTTCCGTAACTGGCTCCTTTCACTTAGCATAATGTTTTCCAGTGTTCTCTAAGTTGTAGCATTTATTAGTAGTTCATTCCGTTTTCTTTTTGGAGATAAGGTTTCACTCTGTCGCCCAGGTTGAAGTGCAGTGGTGCAGTCTCAGCTCACTGCAACCTCCACCTCCTGGGCTCAAGCAATCCTCCTGCCTCAGCCTTCTGAGCACCTGGGACTACAAGTGCACACCACCGTGCCCAGCTAATTTTTGTTTTTGTTTTTGTTTTGAGAAAGGGTCTGGCTCTGTCACTCAGGCTGGAGTGCAGTGGCACAATCTTCACTCACTGCAACCTCCACCTCGTGAGCTCAAGCCATTCTTCCGCTTCAGCCTCTTGAGTAGCTGGGACTACAGGCATGCACCACCATGCCCAGCTAATTTTTGTGTTTTTTGTAGAGACAGGGTTTCGCCATGTTGTTCGGGCTGGTCTTGAATTCCTGGATTCAAGTGATCTGCCCGCCTCAGCCTCTCAGAGTGCTGGGATTATAGGCATCTGCCACTGCACCCAGCCTAATTTTTGTATTTTGTATTTTTATTTTTTTGTAGAGTCGGGGTTTCACCATGTTACCCAGGCTGTTCTCGAACTCCTGGACTCAAGCAATCCACCCACCTCCGTCTCTCAAAGTGCTGGGATTACATGTGTGAGCCACTGTGCTTGGCCACTTTATTCCTTTTTATTGCCAAATAATATTCTATTGTATGGATATACGACATTTTATGTATCCATTCATCAATCGATGGACATTTGTTTTCACTTGTCTATATGAGTAATACTGCTATAAACATTCCTGATTTTTGTGGGGATGTGTTTTCAGTTCTTTCGGGTGTATACTAGGAGAAGCATTGCTGTGTCATAGGTACCTATGTTTAACTTTTTGAGGAACTGCCAAGTTGTTTTTCGAAGGTGCTGCACCATTTTATATCCCATCAGCAATGGATGAGAGTTCCAATTTCCCCAGATCCTTGCCAATTTGTTGATGTCTGTCTTTTAAATTGTAGCCCTATTTGTGGATGTGAATTGGTACCTCATTATGGTTTGGGTTTGCATTCCCTAATGAGTAGTGATGCTTAGTATCTTTTCATGTGCACAGATTGCTTTTTGTTCACAGATTACTTTTAAATTACAAAGGAGAGGTCTGGCACAGTGGCTCACACCTGTAATCCCAGCACTTTGGAAGACTGAAGTCCAGGAATTCAAGACCAGCCTAGGCAACATGGCGAAACGCTGTCTCTATTAAAAATACAAAAATTAGCTGAGTAGCACGTGCCTGTAGTCCCAGCTACTTGGGAGGCTGAGGTGGGAGGATTATTGGAGCCTGGGAGGCAGAAATTGCAGTGAGCCGAGATTGTGCCACTTCACTCCAGCCTGGGCAGAACGAGACCCTGTCTAAAAAAAAAGTTACAAAGGAAAAAATGGTAACACTACAGTAGAGAAAACTGTTAGGTTCCAACTTAATCATAAATCACAAATAATGACACAAATTGACACTATGTGTTTTCTCATATGATGTGCTGAGAAGGACAAAAATATACTTTATAACACTTCTGCCAAAAAAAAATGCAAAGCCAGCTGGCAGGATGTCTCACATCTGTAATCCTAGCACTTTGGGAGGCCAAAGCAGGAGGATTGCTTGAGCCCAGGCAGTGAAGGCTGCAGTGAGCCAAGTCTATGCCACTGCACTCCAGCCTGGGCGACAGAGTGAGACTAAAAAGGAAAAAAAAAAAAAAAGAAAGAAAGAAAAGAAAAGCAGCAGCAAAGCCTGAGTCTTATCATGAAGAAATATTGGACAAAACCAAATTGAGGGTGGGTGCAGTGGCTCACACCTGTAATACCAGCATTTTGGGAGGCTGAGGCGGGTGGATCACTTGAGGTCAGGAGCTCGAGGTCAGGAGCTCAAGACCAGCCTGGTCAACATGGTGAAACCCCATCTCTACTAAAAATACAAAAATTAGCTGGGCATGGTGGCGCGCGCCTGCAGTCCCAGCTCCTTGGGAGGTTGAAACATGAGAATTGCTTGAACCCGGGAGGCAGAGGTTGCAGTGAGCTGAGATTACACCACTGGGCAACAGAGCAAGACTCTGTCTCAAAAAAAAAAAAAACAAAAACCAATAACAAGAAAAAAAACCAAACTGAAGGATATTCGGCAAACTAAATGGCCTGTATTCCTCAAAAATGTTCTGAAATGTAGGTTTCTGATGGCACCTCCAAACGAGACTATCCTCACAATTGTAATATTTGAGTGAGTAATATTAAAACTACTTAATTAGTTTAATGTTGACTAAATATATATATGCACACATATTTTATGTTTATTTATGAATAGAGAAAACCTCTAGATGGATATATATTAAAGTGTTAGTTAGGCAAAGCTACCCTGAGCAAAAAACAAAACTGGAGGAATCACATTATCTGACTTCAAATTATACTACAGAGCCACTATAATAACCAAAACAGCATGGTACTGGCATAAAAACAGATACATAGACCAATGGAACAGAAAAGAAAACCCAGAAATAAATCCATACATCTACAGTGAACTCATTTTCAACAAAGTTGCCTAGAACATACATTAGGGAATGGACATTCTCTTCAATAAATGGTGCTGGGAAACTGGATATCTATATGCAGAACAATGAAATGGCCTCCATCTCTCACCATATACAAAAATCAAATCAAAATTGATTGAAGTCTTAAATCTAAGACTCAAACTATGAAACTACTAAAAGAAAACATTGGGGAAACCCCCCGGCACATTGGGCTGGGCAAAGATTTCTTGAGTAATACCCCACAAGCACAGGCAACCAAAGCAAAAATGGGAAAAATGGGATCACATCAAGTTAAAAAGCTTCTGCACCGCAAATGAAACAATGACCAAAGTGAAGAGACAACCCACAGAATGGGAGAAAAAATAGTTGCAGACTATCCATCTGACAAGGGATTAATAACCAGAATATATAAGGAGCTCAAATAACTCAATAGGAAAAAAATCTAGTAATCCAATTAAAAATGGACAAAAGATCTGAATAGACATTTCTCAAAAGAAAACATACAATGGCAAACAGGTATATGAAAAGGCGCTCAACATCATTGATCACCAGAGACACACAAATCAAAAACTACAATGAGATATCATCTCATCCTAGTTAAAATGGCTTTCATCTGAAAGACAGGCAATAACACATGCTGGCGAGGATGTGGAGAAAAGGGAACCCTCATACTCTGTGGATGGGAATGTAAATTACTACAACCACTATGGAGAACAGTCTGGAGGGTCCTCAAAAAACTAAAAATAGAGGTACCATATGATTCACCAATCCCACTACTAGGTATATACCCAAAAGAAAGGACATCATTATATCAAAGAGGTATCTGCACTCCCATGTTTATTGCAGCACTTTTCACAATAGCCAAGATTTGGGGCCGGGTGCAGTGGCTCACGCCTGTAATCCCAGCACTTTGGGAGGCCAAAGCAGGCTAATCACCTGAGGTCGGGAGTTCCAGACCAGCCTGACCAACATGGTGAAACCCCATCTCTACTAAAATACAAAAAATTAGCCAGGCATGGTGATGCGTGCCTGTAGTCCCAGCTACTCGAGAGGTTGAACCAGGAGAATCGCTTGAACTCAGGAGGTGGAGGCAATGAGCCAAGATCGGACCACTGCACTCCAACCTGGCGACAAAGCAAAGCAAGACTCTGTCTTAAAAAAAAAAAAGATTTGGAAGCCAAGTAAATGTCCATCAACAGATGAATGGATAAATAAAATGTGGTACATATACACAATGGAGTACCATTCAGCCGTAAAAAAGAATGAGATCCTGTCATTTGCAGCAACATGGATGGAACTGGAGGTTATTATGTTAAGGGAAATAAGCCAAGCACAGAAAGACAAACTTTGCATGTGCTCACTTATTTCTGGGAGCTGAAAATTAAAACAATTGAACTCATAGAGATATAGAGTAGAAGGATGATTATGAGAGGCTGGGAAGGGTAGTGGGGAATGTGGAAGTGGGGATGGTACTCATTAGTACAAAAATATAGTTAGAATGACCAAGGTCTAGTATTTGATAGTACCACAGGGTGACTGTAGTCGACAACAATTTATTGTACACTTACGAATAATTAAAATAATAATTTATTGTACATTTAAAAATAACTAAAATTGGATTGTTTGAAATACAAAGGATGAATGCTTAAATTGATGGATACTCCATTTACTCTGATGTGATCATTATTGCCTGTATCAAAATATCTCATGTACCCCATAAATATATTCACCTACTATGTACCTACAAATTTTTTGAAATTTTAAGATTAATTATTATCTCCAGAGGTTGGGTAAGAATAGGTCTTTTCTTGTAGCTTATCTAGGTTTACTAATTTTTCTATACTGAAAGAATTCTATAACTTGGGTATTAAAATATACTGTAAAGAGAAACTCAAAAAATAAACAGATATAAAGGAAAGGAGGGAAGGAAGAAAGAAGGAGGGAAGGATGATGGCAGGAATACAGGTAATTAGTGATACTCACCATGTATCAACTACTTGAGACATCAGATGTCCTTTCCTGAGAATTATTTTTCTTCCCTTAGTAAAACTGTGCATTACTGAGAACCTGTTCCTTCTTTACGTGTAAAGAGCCTCCACCCATTAAGGTAGCATTCCTTTAGCTGCCCAGCATCGTGCCAGATGCTGGGGATACAAAGGCTAGATGTGGTCACTCTTTTCCATGAGTTCACAGTAAATCAAACATTGCAGTATTGTGTGACAAATGCAGTAACAGACATTCATGTAGATAGAGGAAGGAAAATATTCACTCTCTTTGAAGGAGAGTAGCTGGTGAAGTCTTCACAAAAGAGGACACACATGAGCTGGGTCTTGAGGAAAGTGGGAGTTGTGCATGGAGGGTAGATTCCAGGCACAGGGAACAGTACATGTGAGGACACAGAGTTCCCATCCAGCACACTCAGGGCACTGTGAGTGGTTCAGTATGGCTGGAACAGAGATGTTGGGATAGGGTGGGGAGTGCAGGGGAAGATGAAGGAATAGACAGGAAGTCAGTCTCAGAGGAGTTTTTGAGTCCTCTGAGGCCTCACTGCTCAAAGAGCATTACCTGTGTGCTTGTCAGAAGTGCAGACCCTCAGGCCCACCACAGGCCTTCTGAATCAGAATCTACACATATTTAGTTATTTAGAGACAGGGTCTCACTCTATTGCCCAGGCTGAAGTGCAGTGGTGTAATCATGGCCCAGGTGATCCTCCCACCTCAGCCTCCTGAGTAGCTAGGAATACAGGCATGCACCTCCATGCTTGGCTAATTTTTAAAATTTTTTGTGGAGACAGGGTCTCACTATGTTGCCCAGGCTGGTCTTGAATTCTTGGATTCAAGGGGTCCTCCTGCCTCAGCTTCCTAAAGTGCTGGGATTACAGGCATGAGCCTCCGTGCCCAGCCAGAATCTACATTTTAGGCCGGGTGCAGTGGCTCATGCCTGTAATCCCAGCACTTTGGAATGCCAAGGCAAGTGAATCACCTGCGGTCAGGAGTTTGAGATCAGCCTAACCAACAAGGAGAAACCCTGTCTCTACTAAAATTAGTCGGGTGTGGTGGTGCATGCCTGTAATCCCAGCTACTCGGGAGGCTGAGGCAGGAGAATTGCTTGAACTCGGGAGGCAGAGGTTGTGGTGAGCCAAGATCATGCCATTGCACTCCAGCCTAGGCAACAAGAGCAAAACTCTGTCTCAAACAACAAAAACAACAAACCAGAATCTACATTTTAATAAGAGGTTCAGGTGATTCCTTTGTGCATTCAAGTTCAAGAAGCTCTGCTCTGATTTAACACCTTCAAACTTTATTGTGTGGGCACTGGGGAGCCTTTGAGGGCTTTCAGCAGGGGCAGGACACAGTTGTTCGGTCCACCTTCCTTGGTGTCTGCAGCAGGGTTTGGTTCTTCATATCCTCTTCCCAGTCCTCTCCTTCCCTGTGTCTTCATCAGCCCTTCTGCCACCACTAACCCCAAACACTCCAGTCCTCCATCCACTACCTGTCTTCACAGACTTTTACTCAGCCTCACTGCCCTGAACACACCTGGTGTAATTCTTGAGTGCAAGGAATCCCTTGGGTTTGAACAATGATAAATGAAAATGTAAGATTCCATGATTCTATGAAATACTTTGCACAGCAGAGTGACCTTGTGGAATTCATTATGCCCAAGCAGTGGCACATGCTGAAAACATAAGTAGGCTCAAAAAACATAGAGAAAGATTCACAGATGTAAGTCCATGGTGAGTTAAGAAGGGAAACAGGATGCAGAGATGTGGTCCCTAACCTTTTCTTGGTAATAACCTGTATTGGTTTCTGACTATAAAACTAATATATGTGCATTAGAAAGCTGGAAATACATTAGTTTGAACAAGAACACAAAAGGTCAGTCAGAGAAAAAATCAGAAGGGATTAAAAACAAAGAGAAGGAAATCAAGGGCATGCACGCACACACACACATACACACACACACACACACACACATTCTTCCCACCTCCTGCCACTCCTACCCTGTCCTTCTGATTTGGTTATAACTAAGATTGCAGATTGATCAATATTCAATGTTTACATTATCAAGACTGTAAACCTGTTGACCACTGAACTATGTAGTATACAATGATTACTTCTCCTTCCTTGCACAACATTTTGCTTTTCTGGGAGCTGATCATTGTTGTTAGTTATATGTTCAATTGATTAGTTTTTTCATGTCCTTATTAGTAATTTCTTTCTTTCTTTCTTTCTTTCTTTCTTTTTTTTTTTTTTTTTTTTTTTTTGAGACGAAGTTTCGCTCTTGTTGGCCAGGCTGGAGTGCAAATGGCACGATCTTGGCTTACCACAACCTCCGCCTCCCGGGTTCAAGCGATTCTCCTGCCTCAACCTCCCGAGTAGCTGGGATTACAGGCATGTGCCACCATGCCTGGCTGATTTTGTATTTTTAGTAGAGACAGGGTTTCTCCATGTTGGTCAGGCTGGTCGTGACCTCAGGTGATCCGCCCGCCTCAGCCTCCCAAAGTGCTGGGATTACAGGCTTGAGCCACTGCCCCCAGCCTATTAGTAACTTCTTAACTCTTCCCTAAGTGGGTAAATATTCTCTGAATATATTCAGATACATTAAATGGTTTGTTGTTGTTGTTCGTTTTTTTCTTTGAGACAGGGTCTTACTCTGTCCCCCAGGCTGGAGTGCAGTGGCGCAATCCCAGCTCACTGCAACCTCTGCCTCCAAGGTTCAAGCAATTCTCGTGCCTCAACCTCCCGAGTAGCTGGGATTACAGGTGCGTGCCACGATGGCCCAGGTAATTTTTATGCTTTTAGTGGAGATGGGGTTTCGCCATGTTGACCAGGCTGGTCTCAAATTCCTGGCCTAAAGTGATCCTCCTGTCTCAGCCTACCAAAGTGCTAGGATTACAGGTGTGAGCCACTGCACCCAGCCCATTAAATGTTTTATCAATTTCATCTTGTTGATGCCATCTTCTCTCTTGGAATCTTCTGACTGCTGTAGCCTGCATTGGTCACTCTGAAGATCTGCTGCCCAGCTGCTGTTCAATAACCTTCCATCTCCATCCTGGGGATTTCCTTCAACTCTCCTCTGTTAAAAACCTGCTTTCTAGGTTCCATACACTCATACACTTTCACTTCTGGTTTTTCTACCTCATTTTGGTGGAAGATTTTCTCCAGTAGCTTCCTGAGAAAGAGCTCATAGAAGACAATGCGTTTGGTTTCTTGCATGTCTAGAAATGCCTTCATTCTGTCTTCACACTAAATTAATCATTTGGCTGTGTATAGAAGGGAAAATTAGAAATCATTTTCCTTCAGAACATTCAAGGCATTGTTCCATTGCCTTCCAGCTGTCACTGTGACTGGTGAGAGAGCCACTGCTGTCGTGATTCCTGATCCTTTGTATGAAATCTGTCTTTTTGTTTGTTTTTCATCTTTCTGAAAACATGTAGGAGGATTTCCTCTCTGTCCTCAGTGTTGTGAAAACTCACCATGTTTTGTCATTTGTGAAACTATTTTCATCCATTATACTTGACACTTGATGGGCCCTTCAGTTCTAGGAAATTTTACTGAATTGCTTCCTTGATAGTAGTTCCTTGATGGATAATTAGATAGTTCTCTCTGCTTTCCCTTTCTGGAACTCCTATTATGTGAGACCTCCTAGGCTGGACCTTGTCTTTTGTCTACTATTTTCCATTTTCCATCTTTTTTTGCTCTACTTTGTGGAAGATTGCCTCTAGCTTATTTTCCAACTGTTCTATGGAGTGTTTCATTTCTGCTATTATATTGTTAATTTTCAAGAGGGTTTTTTGTGCATTAAATGTTCCTTTTTTCCAATATTTTGTTATGAAAGTTTCCAAACACATAGACAAGTTGAAATAATTTTATGGCAAACACCCATATAACTATCACCTGACTTGAACCTGGGAGGCAAAGGTTGCAGTGAGCCAAGATTGTGCCATTGCACTCCAGCCCGGGCAACGGTGTGAGACTCTGTCTCAAAAAAAGGAAAAAAGAAAAAGAAAATAGAAAGTAAAAACTGAGAGGAAAACAGTGCTTATTTTAACTCCTGACGGCACTGTTTGCAGGAGTCATGCTTCAGTGCCTTGTAAGAAGTTTACCAAACTGCCAGCCTCATGGAGCAGGAGACCTCTTTAAGATGGGTGGGCCAGGTGCAGGGGTGGGGGTGGGAGTTCCTGCACAACTCTGTTGATGCTTGGTTGACCCTGACGGATATTCTGGGCCATGCTGGCTTTTGACTGGAACCTGCTACCTAGGTTGACCCTTCAGTTCCTCTCCTTATCAGCTCTGTTATTTCCAATCTCTAGCTCACATCTTGCCCAACTCCATTCCACTGTCTGTTTCAGTTTGCATCCTTTCTCCCTTCCATTTAAATTTTCCCCAAACAGATCTGGCCTTAGTCACCTACTTGTATCCTCTATTGAGTTTTCATTCAACAACATTTGTTGAGCATCTTTGTGCCAGGCCCATGGTAAGTACAGGAGACTCAAGGTTGAGAATAACACAGCATTGCAAGTACATCCTCTGGATCCAAACTACCTGGGTTCGAATCCTAGTACCATCATTTCTAACTGTAGGATCTTGGACAAGTTACTTTGTTGTACTCCACTGTCCTCATCTATATAAAAAGAATAATAATACGGTCATTTAATCATGGGGTTAGTGAGAGGATTGACTAAGCTTAGAAGGGTGTCTGGTGCCCGGTAAGCACTCTTTAAGTGCTGGCTCTTAAGGCGCGGTCCTGTTCCCCCTGGGGGACAGGACTGAGTCGGCCGGCTTCGCAAGTGACCTGCAGCTCCTGGCTACCCTTTCCTGAACCGGGTGGAAGTTCTTTAGTCACAGATTCACTGTATGGCCCCAGACAAGTAAGTTCTCTCCGGGTCTCACTTTTTGCATTTATAAAGAAAGGAAATCGGACTAAAATTGATTTCCAAGATCCCAACAAACTATTATCCTTGCTCTGGGTCAAGCAGCCCAAGTTTCAAACTATGTCAGTTTGGCCAAGACACTTAGCCCTCAGAGCTTGTTTCATCCCTGTAAAACGTGGATGATATTGCTAATCCCCTCCCAGTGTTGTGATGAGGGTTTAATAATACAAGGCAAGCCCCCCCACGCGCTCGCCGGCTACAGGCACACAGCGCGAGGAAGTCGGGACGCCTTTTCACCGCAGAATTCCATCCACCCGCCCTCGCCGTTCAGCGCACGCGCGCTGGCACCGCCCCGCCCCCGCCGACCACAGGTTCCCGACTTCCGGTTCCGCCAGGGCCCAGAGGCGGTGATGAGGCTAATGGCGGTGCCCTCGGAACTGGATGGAGGGAGTCTTAAGGAGACCGCAGCGGAAGAGGAACCGCGAGTTCTGGAACCCGGCGCCGCCCCGTTCGGAAATTTTCCTCATTATTCTCGCTTCCACCCTCCGGAGCAACGGCTCCGCCTCCTGCCCCCGGAGCTGCTTCGACAGCTCTTTCCTCAGAGTCCCGAGAACGGGCCGATTCTGGGGCTCGACGTGGGGTGTAACTCCGGGGTGAGTGACAGGGGAGGGATTGGAGCATCCGGAACCAAGCGGTTGGTTGCCTACACATCCACGGTGGTTCTGGCCTGGGCTCACACCCATCAGAACTTTCCCAAATCGAGTATAAAGCGTGGCGTTGACCTTGCCAGTGCTGCTGATGCCTGCCCGCCAGGGTTCCACCATCTGTCTTAGGAATCTCTCTTGGAGAGGAGTCTTTGTCGACTACGTTCCCACTTCTATTTAAGGGCCAGACCCCAGGTGGGGACGGTCCCTGTATCTAGGGTGGCCTCTGTCCAGCGTGCCTGGCGCTTTGGCTGGAGAGAGGGGGCTTCCAGAGACACACGTTTGGGAACATGGGGTTAGGTTTGGTTTACTGGGAGAGAAAAGCCAAGGGTGACAGAATCATGCCTGATATTGAGACTCGTGTGCTATACAGTACAGGACAGACCCTAGGACCTGCATGTTTATTTCAAAAAATGTGAGTAGGCCGGGGCGGTGGCTCACGTCTGTAATCCCAGCACTTTGGGAGGCCGAGGCGGGCGGATCACAAGGTCAGGAGATGGAGACTATCCTGGCTAACACAGTGAAACCCCGTCTCTACTAAAAATACAAAAAATTAGGTGGCGTGGTGGCGGGCGCCTGTAGTCCCAGCTACTCGGGAGGCCGAGGCAGGAGAATGGTGTGAACCCGGGAGGCGGAGCCTGGAGTGAGCCGAGATGGTCCCACTGCACTCCAGCCTGGGCGACAGAGCGACACTCCATCACAAAAACAAAGCAAAACAAAAACAGTGAGTTGACAAAGTACAGTGGAGAGGATCGAGAAGCAAATAGAGCATTTTGCCCGAGGGAATGGAGAAGGGTGGCACTGCCACTCTTCTTGCTGCAAACTATTCTTAGGCATATAATGATTATAATCAAACCACATGCAAAATAAGGAAATGTCTCTCCCACACCTGTTTGTAGCCACTGGGATATCCTACACTAGCAGGCAGTCTGAACTTACCATGGCAAATGCTTCAAAAGTTAGTACCCTCTCTCTGCTCCCTCCACCACTCCAGTCCAGCATCTGGAGTGCAGGGGACAGTTTTGTTGTGTTGCTGTCCTTTCACAGAAGAGACTTTGGGGGACGATTGCAGACCTTGTGGGACTCAGTTGATAAGTAGGAGGAGGACATTTGGATACAGTCTTAAAAGACTGGAATGAGGAGATGGGTTGATGTCTGGTGTCCCCTGCAAAATTTCTTCTCTGTGATGATACAGGAAGTCAGAGGGTGAAAACGGTGGAAAAGAGAGACTGAGGTTAAGGCTTGGGATTTCACGAAAGGCATTAGGAAACCACCAGAGATTTTAAAGTTAAGAGTAGTATACACATGAGAGGTAAAGACATAGTTGGCAGCTAACTAGGGTAGTGGTTCCCAAACCTGGCTGTACGTTTATGGAGCTTTCTGTTTTGCACTTTTTAAAAAATGCTTTCTCTTCTGGATCTTTGTAGTCAGAAAAGGGAAAAAAATGTTTGCGCTTGATAAAACAAAAAAATTCAAACTACAAAGGGGTAAATAGTAAAAAGTCTCTACTCCCAACCCTAAATCCTCCTTTTCCCCCACACAGTCCTGTGTGTATACCAGCATTTTATGTAGGTATAAATACCCCCCTTTTAGTTTTATAAATGGTAACACACTATTAGTAGCTTTTAATTCTGAGATTATATAACCGCATTCTTTTTTTAGCAGCGTCCTAATGTTTCATTGGATAGATGTACCATAATTTATGGGTGCTTTTTTTTTTTCAATTTTAAATACTCTTTCCCCAGCCTGGGCAACATGGCAAAACCCTATCTCTAAAAAAAATTAGCCAGGTGTGGTGGTGGGCGTCTGTAGTCCCAGATACTTAGGGAGGCTGAGGGAGGAGGATCGCTTGAACCCAGGAGGTTGAGGCTGCAGTGGACCTTGATTGTGCCACATACCCCAGCCTGGGTGACACAGTGAGACCCTGTCTCAAATAGAACAACAACAGAAAACCCAAAAAACTGCTGGGCGCAGTGGCTGACGCCTGTAATCCCAACATTTTCAGAGGCTGATGTTGGTGGATTGCTTGAGCTCAGGAGTTCGAGATCAGCCTGGGCAACATGGCAAACTCTCATCCCTACCAAAAATACAAAAATTAACTGGGCATCATGGTGTGCACCTGTGGTTCCAGCTACTCATGAGGCTGAAGTAGGAGGATCTCTGGAGCCTGGGAAGTCAAGGCTGCAGTGATCACGCCACTGCACTCTCCTCCAGCCTGAGAAACAGAGTAAAACCCTGTCTCAAAAAAAAAAAAAAAAAAAAAGAATAAACGTCAGCACCCCACAAGTTCCCCAAAAGTTCCTTTTCCTGTTCATAAACCTGTATTCTCTACCCAGAGGTAACAACTAGCCTTCTATTGTTTCCTTGCTTTTCTTTATAGTGTACTGTTTTTCTTCCCTGAATGATGTAGTTTAATTTCACCCATTTTTGAGCTTCATGTAAGTGGATGCTTGTCATATATTTTCTGTTATGGCTTGCTTTTTCTTCTCAACATTATGTATTTGTGAAAATTGTCCATGCTGTGCACCAAGTTGTGTGTCTTCATTTTTTTTTTTTTTTTTTGAGACGGGGAGTCTCGCTCTGTCACCCAGGCTGGAGTGCAGTGGCGCGATCTCGGCTCACTGCAAGCTCCGCCTCCCGGGTTCCCGGCATTCTCCTGCCTCAGCCTCTGGAGTAGCTAGGACTACAGGCACCCGCCACCACGCCCGGCTAATTTTTTGTATTTTTAGTAGAGACAGGGTTTCACCGTGTTAGCCAGGATGGTCTCGATCTCCTGACCTCGTGATCCGTCCCCCTCGGCCTCCCAAAGTGCTGGGATTACAGGCGTGAGCCACCGCGCCCAGCCTGTGTCTTCATTTTTAACTGCTACTTAGTATTCTATCTTCATGATTATACCACATTGATTTGACTATGCCACTATCATTGGACATCTGGGTGGCTTCCATTGTGCATTTTCTTCACCTGCACAAAAGGCATAAATAAATATTTTCCTCACATGCTTGTTACACCAAGCAAATAAAGTAGTAAACAGAAAAATGCCTGGAAAATACTATGTGGAAAAACACAAATTTGAGTTAGTTATAATGGTTATAGAAATCAAAGAGGCCAGGTGCAGTGGCTCATTCCTATAGTCCCAGCACTTTGGGAGGCCAAGGCAGGTGGATCACTTGAGGTCAGTTAAAGACCAGCCTGGCCAACATGACGAAACCCGGTCTCTACTAAAAACAAAAATTAGCCAGGTGTGGTGACGTGTGCCTGTAATCCCAGCTACTTAGGAGGCTGAGGCAGGAGAATCGCTTGAACCTGGGAGGCAGAGGTTGCAGTGTACCGAGATCACGCCATTGCACTCGAGCCTGGGTGACAGAACCAGACTTTGTCTCCAAAAAAAAAAAGGAATTCAAAGTTAGAGAAAGGAGATGGTGACTTAAGAGTAAAAAGGTGCTAATGTGGTAAAAATCACAAATCATTAGACTTGTCTAGAAGGTTGTTAGCAGTGACTTTTAGCAATGATGGTTATAGAAGCAGAATGTCTTAGAAGGAGGTGATGAATCCTAAGACAGTAAAATTGAAGCTGTAGTGAAGGCTAAATGAGGACTTTGGAATCCAGACTTCCCCCACCACAGGTCTGAGAAGCAGGTTTTTATAAGATGGTGCTTGCTGTATTCCTCACTTCCTTCATAAGAGACACTGGTTATGCCTCTGGACCCCTTTCCTCCTCCCTGGGGTCTTGAGATACCCAGAAAAAGAGTGAGTTTGTCAGCATATTACTTAAGCTGGGAAATACTGCTGTAGGCTCCTTTGCTGCATCCATTTGGCTGTAACTTTGAACTACAACCCAATCTATCATCAGTGTCAGGAAAATATGGGGATGATGCATTACAGCATGTGACCCCTGGAGGGCACTGAGAGCCTATTCTGTGGAAAACTTTTTGCACAACCTCTTTAGGTTATGGTTTAGGAACCTCACATCCTGTACAGCCAGAGGTAAGTGGCATTCTTAGTGGGAGAATGATATAGATTTCTCTTCTGTTCATTGGTTGAGAACTGTAGTGACAAAGCTCTTTTGGATTCCTCTAGGATCTGAGTGTGGCTCTGTACAAACACTTCCTCTCCCTACCTGACGGGGAGACCTGCTCAGATGCCTCAAGAGAACTCCGGCTCCTCTGCTGTGACATAGATCCAGTCCTGGTGAAGCGAGCCGAAAAAGAATGTCCTTTTCCTGATGCCTTGACCTTTATTACCCTGGACTTCATGAATCAAAGGAAACGGAAGGTTCTCTTGAGCTCTTTCTTAAGCCAATTTGGACGTTCAGTTTTTGACATTGGCTTCTGTATGTCAATAACCATGTGGATTCATCTGAACCACGGAGACCATGGCCTGTGGGAGTTCCTGGCCCATCTTTCCTCCCTCTGCCACTACCTCCTTGTGGAGCCCCAACCCTGGAAGTGTTACCGGGCAGCTGCAAGGCGTCTCCGAAAGCTGGGACTCCATGATTTTGACCACTTCCACTCCCTTGCCATCCGAGGTGATATGACCAATCAGATTGTGCAGATCTTGACCCAGGATCATGGCATGGAATTAATATGTTGCTTTGGCAACACCAGTTGGGACAGAAGCCTTCTGTTCTTCAGGGCAAAACAAACCATAGAGACTCATCCAATCCCTGAATCACTGATAGAAAGAGGGAAAGAAAAGAACAGATTATGATTCCAGAAGCAGTGAGATGGGAGGGCAAGAAGACCAAGAAAGAGATACTGAAAGAGTTTTATATTGAGAATTATGTTCATTCTCCTTAACTCCTTAACAATCAGGCAGCCTCAAAACCTGGCAGGAGCTTTTGGTAAAATGTCCAAGGCATATAATTCAAAGAATCGGTATCTGTTCCCCATTGTTTGGAACAAATCTTGTGGAGAATGAATCTGTGGAGTGGTGAGCTAGGGTATCTGGATTGGGATGGCCTAGGAAAAGTGGTCCTGGTTATGGGTTATGGAGGGGGCTGCTTTGGGGGATTATTTATAAAGATAAAACTAGGCTAGTCTTAAAATATATCAGTTCCTGGGCTCTCTGAATCTTACCTGGTTTCTTCAGGCTTCCGGACTTGCTAGGCCTGACTTTGGGCAAAACCTTAGTAATTCAGGTTTGGAATGTGGCTTAGGAATCTATTTTCTGTTTTTTGTTTGTGCATTCTTCTATTATAGTAATATATACATAAAATTTACCATTTTAACTGTTTTTAAGTATAGTTTTTCAGAATGTGGAAATCCCATCAAAAACTGGGTTAAAAATTAAAAGATAAATAATTTTTTAAAAAGTATACAATTTTTGTGACATTAAGTACATTAACAATGAGGCATCTGTTTTTAACAGCTCCCCCAGATGATTCTGAGGCAAGCAGAGGTAGACCATACTTCGAGTGCTTACGGTTCCATTCAGCCCTCCTCTATGTATTTTTCCTGGTATGAGTTCTTCCCTGTGACTTTAACAACTACCTGCATGCTTATGGTCCCCAAATATATTGGTAGCCCTACATCCACAGTCCCAGACTAGCATTTTTCCTGTTTTGTCATTATATCCCTTAGTTCTTAGATACATCAGATTCAACATATCTCAAAAGCAAGCTCATTACAGTATTCATTGCTTAAGCTAGAAACCTCAGTTGATTTTCTCACTTACATTCCCCACATTTAAATGCTCACAAAGTCCAGCAGCAAATTCTATCAATTACATGTACGTTTCATTCCATCCATGTGTCCAGTGCCTGGTGGGGGGTTCCTATATTAAAGTCATCTACCTTCCAATCCATTCTCTGCCTTACAGCCACAGTTTACTCATCTGTACAACTGAAATAACACCACTTTCCTTTTCCTATGCCCAAATTTCCTAAGGATGTGAAGGTATTTTGCAGAATATAGAGTGATAAAGAAAAATAAGGTGCTATTACACTGTGTGAGCATGCTGCAGACCACAACTGCACTTGTTAGACCAGAGGCTTATGAGAAAAACATCTCACCTTGTAGAAAACATGCATCTTACTATCTCGAATAACTTGTTTTTCAGGATAATGAAGTAATAAGGAGTCCAGCCTCAGTGCTACAGAACATTTTAAAGGAAGCAGTGTTGGCAGGGAGGGATATGGAGCTAATAGAAATGAGGCCAGTTTATGATGGTCTCAGTTATCACAGTAGTTACAGAGCTGAGTTTGCCCACAAGATCTTAATTTAGGAACACTTTGAAACCTTGTAACCCTGCTAGGTGCTCTCTTCTCTCACTCCACCAAGGCAGTGCACAGAAACATACGTGGCGCTATGGTAGGATGAATAATGGTCCCCCACGATGTCCACCTAATCCCTGAAACCAGTGAATGTTACCTTAGATAGCAAAAGGGGCTTTGCAAATGAGATTGAGGATCTTGAGATCGGTAGATTAACCTGGATGATCAGAATAGACCCTAAGTGCAATCATCAGTGTTCTTATAATAGGGAGGCAGAGGGAGAGCTGACCACAGTAGGAGATGTAATGACAAAAGCAAGAGGTTGGAGTGATGTGAAGAAGGGCCACAAGTCAAGGAATGCAGGTGGCTTCTAGAAGTTAGCAAAAGCAAGGAAATGTATTCTCCCCTGAAGCCTCCAGAAGGAACAGCCCTGCCAACACCTTGATTTTAGATTTCTGATCTCCAGAGCTGTAAGAGAATAAATCAGTATTTTAAACCACTAAGTTTTTTGGTGATTTCTTAGAGCAACACTACAAAACTAATACATGGGCTCTGACTACAGTGAGACTGGCTTACAAAGCCAAGTGGCACCTTTCCCAGATAACTCCTTGATAACAGAAAATAACCTCAGTGACCAGAAGGATACACAGGAGCTTTGTCCAACATGGCTAATTAAGAAATACCCAGGTGCAGTGGCTCACGCCTGTAATCCCAACACTGGGAGGCTGAGGCAGGTGGATCACTTGAGCTCAGCAGTTTGAGACCAGCCTGGGCAACATGGCAAAACCCCGAATCTGCAAAACACACACACACACACACACAAATTAGCTGGGAGTGGTGGCACGCACCTGTAGTCTGGTAACTTGGGAGGCTGAGGTGCAGGATCACTTGAGCTCAGGAGGCTGAGGTTGCAGTGAGCCAAGATCATGCCACTGCACTCCAGCCTGGATAATAGAGTGATACTGTCTTAAAAAAAGAAATCCTCAATAACTAAAAGCTTTGGGAGATGCTTCAGCATCCGAACCTGACCTGTTCCCTAGTAAGAGATTGGCTGAGCAGTTACCTGACCTGTTGTGAGGAACCACTGTATTTCACGTCTGTGGCAGTTGGTTTCAAAAAGGATGTGTAATTAGTGCCCATAAAAATGAGGTCCTCAGGTCGGGTGCGGTGGCTCACATCTGTAATCCCAACACTTTGGGAGGTCAAGGCGGGAGAATCACTTGAGCCCAGGAGTTAAAGACCAGCCTGGGTAATACAATAAGACTTCATCTCTACAAAAAAATTTTAAAATTTAAAAATTAGCTGAACATGGTGGCATGCGCCTATAGTCCTAGCTACTCAGGAGGCCGAGGTGGGAGGATTGCTTGAGCCTGAAAAGCAAGGTTGCAGTGAGCCAAGATCATGCCACTGCACTCCAGCCTGAACAGCAGAGTGAGACTCTATCTCAAAAAAAAAAAAAAAAAAAAAAAGGAATGGCAGTATAAGCATATTTAGTCATATAGAAGAATCAGCCAAAAAGTTAAAATGGCTCATTGCTGGGGGTAAGAAATGCAGCAAATAATTGCTTCTGTATTATTTGATTATTAAAACATATGGACATATTACTTTTTATACAAACTAATCTTAAATGAATAATTTTTTAAAGTAGCGAGTGTTTTCTAAAATAACTCTCACTGTACCACCCATCTATCTGCCTAATTTTTCCTTCACAGCATAGCCAAAATCTTAGAAAAGTTTTTTGTTGTTGTTGTTTGTGTTTTTGTTTTGTTTTTGAGACAGTCTCACTCTATTGCACAGGCTGGAGTGCAATGGCACAATTGGCTCACTGCAACCTCTGCCTCCCAGGCTCAAGTGATTCTTCTGCCTCAGCCTCCTGAGTAGCTGGGATTACAGGCACGTGCCACTGCGCACAGCTCGTTTTTGTATTTTTAGTAGACACCGGGTTTCACCATGTTGGCCAGGCTGGTCTTGAATTCCTGACCTCAGGTGATCCACCCACCTTGTCCTCCCCAAAGTGCTGGAATTACAGGTGTGAGCCACTGCACCCAGCCAAAAAGTTTTAAACACCTCCTGTCTCCATTCCTTCCTTTGTACATTTTTCTCAATCCTTCAGAATCTGGTTTTGCCAGGTTGGGCGGGGTGGCTCACGCCTGTAATCCCAGCATTTTGGAAGGCCAAGATGGGAGGACTGCTTGAGCCCAGGAGTTTGAGAACAGCCTGGGCAATGGAGTGAGACCCCATCTTTGTTTTAAATAAACAAGTAAAATCTGGTTTTATCAAAGTCTCCAATGACAAGTGGCCAGAGTCAGTAGGGATGTCTCTGTCCTGATCCAACTTGACTCAGCAACATCGGGGCCAAAAAAATCATCTCTTCCTATTCATGGGGAATTGGTTCCAGGACCCACAAGGATACAAAAGTCAAAGGATGCTTAAGTCCCTTACATAAAATGGTGTAGTATTTGCAAATGACCTAGGGGTATTCTCCTATATACTTTAAATCATCTCTAGATTACTTGTAATATGTAATATTATGTAAATACTATGCAAATAGTTCACACTAATTTTTTTTTTTAAGACGGAGTCTCGCTCTGTCGCCCAGGCTGGAGTGCAGTGGCGCGACCTCGGCTCACTGCAAGCTCCACCTCCCGGGTGCATGCCATTCTCCTGCCTCAGCCTCCCGAGTAGTGGGACTACAGGCGCCCACCACCTCGCCCTGCTAATTTTTTATATTTTTAGTAGAGGCGGTGTTTTACCGTATTAGCCAGGATGGTCTCGATCTCCTGACCTCGTGATCCACCCGCCTTGGCCTCCTAAAGAGCTGGGATTACAGGCATGAGCCACTGCGCCCAGCCTAAATTTTTAAAATTTTGCATTTTTATTGCTGTATTTTATTTTATTTTTTTCCTGATCTAGTCTTCAGAGAGATGTAGTTTTTTTGTTTGTTTATTTTTCTGATCTGAGGTTGATTGAGTGCATGGATGTGGAAGTCACCAATAAGAAGGACTGACTGTATTTGGTCTTTTTTTTTTGGAAATCCCTTTCTTGGGTTCTGCTGACAATGTTCATTCAGTTTTCTTTCTCCTTCTCTGGAGACCCCCCTCTAATGTTGATGTTCCTTGGGGTTCTGCTCCAGCTTTTCTTTTCTCTACTTGCATGATCTCCTCAACTCCATGACTTCAGTAACCACCAATGTTCTGAGGACTCACAAATCTCTTATCTATCATCCCAATTCCTCTCCTGAGCTTCAGAATTATTTATCCCACAGCCTACATCAGTGCTTCCCAACCTTTTCTGTGTCAGTACACACATAGAAAACGATGGTGTTTTATATGCTGGATGATGCAATCTGGCATAACCAAGATTGCTCTCTGACTCAGGAAGCCTGTGCTGCCCTGAGAATTGTGAAGCCCAATATGCGGCACCACCTTAACCTCTTCCTGAGGCACACAGTTGGGAAGTTCTGACGAGTTGGAGAGATGTTTCTACTTGGATGCCCCCTGGGGATTTCAACATCCTCCCCATCACCACTATCACTTTCCTAGTCCAGACCACATCATTTCTCATTTTTCTCCTCAGGTACTACAAAAACCTTGCCTGGCCCTCCTGACTTCAGTCTTGCTCTCTCTATCCTCCACACTGCAACCACACTGATCTAAAATGCAAATCTGACTATGCTACCCTCCTGCTTAAAACCATTCAAAGTCTACACTGCTCTTAGGATAAAGGATGGTCTACCCACTGCTTACCTTTCCAGTCTCATTGTTTATCATACCCCACATGAACTCTGTACAAGTTATCTAATACCTTATGTACAGTGCTTAGCATATAGATTCAATAAAAATGTTCGAATGATGAAAAGTGATGAAAAAGAGGTTCAAGGATATGAGCAGATCCATCATATCTGTGCCAGGTAGGAGGTTTCAAAGCACATACTGGCAATGCTGTCAGAATCCAAGGAACATGACTGTCCCGTAGAGAATTATGTACATGTAGCAGTAAAGATCTATTCCTATACAGCAAGTGGACCAAACATTATACAACAGCTTCTTTCTTCCTATTACTGATCAGGAAAGACATTGAGATTGCAGTCAGAGTTCATCTGTCTGGAAAACAGCCATATTACAAAAATGTTTTGAGGTCAGGCATGGGAGCTCACATCTACAATCCCAGCACTTTGGGAGGCCACAGTGGGAGGATCGCTTGATCTCAGGAGTTCAAGACCAGCCTGAGCATACAGTGAGACCCTGTCTCTACACAAAATGAAAAAATTAGCTGGGTATGGTGGAGTGCACTTGTAGTCCCCGCTAGTTGGTGGGGGCTCACTTGAGCCTAGAAGTCAAGGCTGCAGTGAGCTGTGATCACACCACTGCACTCCAATCTGGGTGACACAGCAAGACCCAATCTAGAGAAAAAAAAGAAAAAATGTTTTGAGAGGCTAGATACCAACCTGACTATCTCCTGTTGCCAGGAGTTCTAAACTAGAGTCAGTTTGTCAGCCAATGGCTAAATGGCTACAGTTTCAACCTCTGAGAATTGAAGATGCTCCAACATTAAATGAATGACCACATAGTATTAAAGCAGGGAACCCCATTCAAAGTACTGATGTTAGCAGTGACAGGGTGGTTCTCTCTGACAATCCATCTATCAGGCATCAGCACTACATGCATAGTTAGACAATACCACCAAACTGGTTTGTTACTAAACCAGTAGTAACAGCTTGTAGCTACCAGAGACCTAAGAGGCCTAGCCTGTTTTGTTACACAGACGACTCAAGTAAATAACAATATATGATTAGTGATATAAGAGTGAAGAACAAACTTTGGGACTTCTGTGTAATTTTTAATTTATGCAAATAATAGCACTAAGGAATGAAAGAGTCTTAAGTCTCATCAAAAGACTGAAAGGGATCTTGGAGCAATAGTAGTTACACTTCTTTCAACCCCTGTCAGTGAGGATGAAGGTTTGTGAAGCATAGAGAATCTGCCAAAATCTGAATGCCAAAATTACCAAATGCACAATAGCCTTTAAGGAAGGAGCACAGGTGCTTGCTCTGACAAATACAGATGTTCTGGCTGTATTTACTAAACAAGGGTAAACATCTAAATGAAAAGTAAAATATTGGCTGGGCGTGGAGGCTCACGCTTGTAATCCCAGCACTTTGGGAGGCTGACGGGGGCAGATCACTTGAGGTCAGTAGTTCAAAACCAGCCTGGACAACTTGGTGAAACCTCATTTCTACTAAAAATACAAAAATTAGCTGGATGTGGTGGCACCCACCTGTAATCTCTGCTACTTGGGAGGCTGAGGCAGAAGAATTGCTTGAGAATTGCAAGAGGCAAGAGAATTGCCTCTTGGGAGGCAGAACTTCAGTGAGCCGAGATTGTGCCACTGCATTCCAGCCTGGGTGACAGAGTGAGACTCTGTCTCAAAAAAGAAAAAAAAAAAAGTAAATTATCATCTTGACGTTCTGTTTACTTCCAATAATTCAGTTATTTGGAAACATCCAAAAGTAGTTAGAAATGCCTGGCAGACTTTTAAGGTTTTCTACCTCAAGGCAGAATTAGGAATACAAGGCAATATTAGGAATACAACAGGTACATGGAGTTTTATTGGACTTTCAAGCCCTTTGAGGAAAGGACCATGTCTACTTTGTGTTGTAATCCCAGAACTAGCCCACTGATCCCTATTCAATAAATGTTAGATAATTGAATAAGAATTCACAATGCTGTAGGCTTCTGAAGATGCCATTATCATCAAGAAATAAGGTGAAAAGGAGAAATGAAAACATGTCTATGAAAATATTTGCACCAGAATGTTAATAGCAGCCATATTCATCATAACCCCAACTGGAAATACCAAATATCCATCAATTGAAGAATGGATAAACACATTGTGATATATTCATGTGATGGAATATTACTCAGCAATAAAAAAGAACAGATTACTGATACACATGGATGGATCTCAAAAACATTACTAAGCTAAAGCATACAGACACAAGTACATACTGTAAAGTTCCATATATGTGAAATACAAATGCAGACAAATCTATGGTGCTATAATTCAGGAAGTTGCCAGGGGAGGGTGGTGGTGGGTGTGGGGTGATCAACTATAAAGGGGCATGAGGGAACTTTCTAGGGTGGTGGTTCAGTATCTTGTTTTGGGTGTTAATTACATAGGTGTATATTTTGAAATTCACCAAACAAAGCACCTAAGATGTGTGCATTTTATTGCATGTTAAGAATAGTTTAAGGGCTGGGCACAGTGGCTCATATCTGTAATCCTAGCGCTTTGGGAGGCCGAGGTGGGCAAATCACCCGAGGTTAGGAGTCCGAGACCAGCCTGGCCAACATGGTGAAACCCCCGTCTCTACTAAAAATACAAAAATTAGCCAGGTGTGGTGGCGCACACTTGTAATACCAGATACTTGGGAGGCTGAGGCAGGAGAATCACCTGAAATCAGAAGGCAGAGGTTGCAGTGAGCAGAGATTGTGCCACTGCACTCCATCCAACCTGGGACAGAGTGAGACTCCATCTCAGAGAAAAGAAAAAAGTCTCACTCTGTCGCCCAGGCTGGAGTGCAGTGGCACAATCTTGGCTCACTGCAAGCTCCGCCTACTGGGTTCACACCATTCTCCTGCCTCAGCCTCCCAATTAGCTGGGACTACAGGTGCCCACCACCATGCCCGGCTAATTTTTTGTATTTTTAGTAGAGACGGGGTTTCACCGTGTTAGCCAGGATGGTTTCTATCTCCTGACCTCGTGATCCGCCTGCCTTGGCCTCCCAAAGTGCTGGGATTACAGGCGTGAGCCACCATGCCCAACCAGAATAAAATATTTTTTAAGCAAAAAAAATGAAAAAGTTGGTGGGAGTAACCATCAAGACATCTTTTAGGTTCCAGTAATAGCTGTCCTTGGGCACTCTTTTCATCAAGCTACCTCTATGCTCAAGAACCCAAAATGACTTATCTTATGCCTTGTCACATCCGTATCCTTCTTCTGCTCTCCTCCGTAGGAAACCTCTTCCATTAACTTCTTCCACTTTCCAGCATACCACAGTGATCTGCTCACGGTCCTATGCAGATAATTTGTTCTTTCCTATCTGAGTCTCCTTGTGGCCTTTACCCTGCCTGGACCCTACTCAAGTTCTCTCTGCCCTTCAAATCCCGTGTTTAAATAAGCCTCCTTCAGAAAAGAACTCCTAATCCTAGCCAATCTGAGCACTCTGAATTCCCTTTTTATGTTCCTTTATTGGACTAATATGATACTCTAAGCTGCCTCCTTTGTATACTCACAACAAAAGAAATTTTAATGAAGTAGGCAGAGACAGTGCCTAGGGATTCCTTCGTATTTCCCTGCAGAACCCAGTTGAGAACCTACATTTCTGGGGCAGTCACTACAATGCAGGTTGTGAGGTTTATACGGTATTTAGGCAAGGGCAAGTAAGTGTTTAATTAAGGACTAATGGGAATGATATTGAAAGCTCTGAGGCTCTGCAGGGGCCTGGATGGGCTGTTTGCTTTTCCTTATCCCCACCGAGATAGCAAGTGGTTGAGAACAAGGTTGTATCCTTTTTCTGCTCAGCCTTCCCTCCCAAACCAGTAAGGAAACAGCCAGCACTGCTTGTCGATGAGCGGAGCCTGTTCCTATCACTGTTTTCCAGATTACTGGGGGGACGACCCTATCCTGGATAAAGAAGAGAGAGGCGGTAGCATTTAAGGCCAAAGAGGCACTCAAGACTTTCCCTATGGATTTACACCCAACACGTATGCAGGAAGGCAAATGACAAACACCGACGCTCACAACCACACATACACGTGCACGCCCAGCCCCACAGAAGCAAACGCGCATGCCTGTGGGTCCGCGCGCAGCTACTTAGTTTTCTCTGTTCTAGACGCCCTCATTCCATCCCCGCTCGGCCCAGCCCGGCGTCCTCTACCCAGGCACGGCTGAGGTTTACCAAGCCCGGCCGGGCCTGGAGAAAGTGTTTCTACAGAGGGGGAAGGGAGGTCCTTCCCACCAGAGCGGAAGCGGCGCGCGCCGGCCGGGCAGACTTAGCTGGCGTCCTGGGAACATCTGGAGGGGGCTGGGAGGGGCGCGCATCCAGGGTGAATGTGGATTGGCTGCTAGGGAGGAGGGAGGCGGGGTCAGAGCCAGGGGCGGGGCTCTCCGGCCCCTTTAAAGCCTTGACATCAGGAGGCGGCTCCGGCACCCCCCTTTCTCTGCCCCCCGCCCCCAACCGCGGCCATGGACCTGGCGGATCCGGCCTGCCCTGGCCCAGCTCAACACCTGATTTCGGTGAGTTCTGGGTCTACTTGGGATTGAAAGAGCGGCGAGTGCGGGGGGGATCTGTAGCTCCGTGCCGGGGGAAGTGGGGTGTAGAGGGTAAGGCTCTCGTGGCAGTACAGGGTCGGAGAGGGCGTCGCGGCTTCCTGCCCAAACCATACTGGCCGCCCCTCCGTCCCTCCCTCCAGCTGCACCCTCCTCGGGGGTCCGGCTGAGACTCTGTGCACCCCCACCCCACCCCCTCCCGCCCCCCGCGCCATCCTCGCGCACACTCAGTGGCCCCGGAAGGGAAACTTTCGGGAGTGGGGGATGTTCCGGGGGCCGGGCTCCCCTCGCTCTTTGAAAGCACTGACCTTGCCCCAGCTGCCCACCCCACCCAACCCGCATCCCACCGTCCGGGTGCCGCTTAGCGGTGCCGGGTTATTGCGGGGGGAGGGGCTCTCTCCCCAAAGCGCAGGCGCGGAGACGAGCCTGGGGCTCCCTTTCGCACTCCTTCCAGTCCCCGTGGCCTGGGGCGGTAGGGCCTGAGGAAGGCGGGGAGAGGCGGAAAGAGCGGGTCTCCTAGAGAACAGCCCTTCAGAGGCTTTGAGGGGCTGCGGGAAGGAGGAAGGACCTGGCGGGCTGCAAGCTGAAGAGAAGCTAAGGGAGGGAAGAGGGTTGGTTGGGCAGGGAGCAGGGACAGGGCAGCGCCTGCAGAAAAGGCCCTCAGGGTGCTGGCTGCGGTGCCAGAAGAATGCAGAGAATTCATCTGTGCCCGACGCTTCCCTGGCTTAGCCCAACTAAGAAAGCGGCTGCCCGGATCCTAGCTCTCCTCTCCTTGTCCTGGGCCCAAGGCCCTGCGTTGTCTCCAGTCCTGGCATGGCCCCAAGGGCACAGAGGGCCCTCGCCTCCCACAGGCCTAGTTTTCCAGGCATCCCAGGGCTGGATCAGCCCAGTCTACCTAGTCTCTCCAGCTGCTACTTCTTAAAGGCCTGCCTTGCTGAGGAGCTAGGGATCTTGGGCTAAGGAGTTCTCTGGCTGTAGAGGCAATCCCTCCCTCCCACTTCTCCCGCTCCTTCATGGGTCCTCCTTCTTAAGCACAGTGGTCAGCCAGAGGAAGTAGCCCGGGCAGGGGTGGTCCTGGGGAGCGGTAAAAAGGGTGTCAATGCCTAACCGGTTTATGGTCAGTACTTTTGGGGAAAATGAACATAGCCCATTTGCCTTGTTGCAGACCCTCCCTTGCAGACATTACGCCATCTGGCTCTCTGAGACTCCTTGTGTGACAGGAATTCACTTCTCAAATTGGTCCCCCCATCTTCCTAAAAACAACCTGGAGTTAGTGGGGTTTCCTATCCCAAAGAAACCGTGTGTATTCCTGTCCAGGGAGATATTCCCAAATTCAAGCTTGTTTTCAAAGGCTATGGTCTGTGCATGAGGTGGCATCTTTCTCCAGCTCTGGCCCTCAGGAAAAGAGTGAGGACCTGGAGGGGCAGGTGCCGTGGTTGGCAGGGAAGAAAGATCTTCATGACAGGCCGGTGAAGACCTAAGTGTTTGGGGACCAAGCTGGTATCAATAAAGACAGAGTCAGAAGCTCTGGTCCCTACTTCTCCTAGCTTGCTGTATGACCTTGGCCGAGACAGTTTGCTCTCTGGGGCTCAGTTTCCCCATCTTTAAAATTCAGTAGTTGGACTAGATAGCTCTAATATTCCCGTCCACTTTTTGACATTGAGTGGTTTCACTGATGGGTGAATCTATAGGGGAGAAAGGTCCTCTGGCAGAATGGTCCCATTTAGAGGGAGCTAAAGTGTTGGGTGTGCTTTAAATTGCAATTACTTAGGATTAGAACCCTGCGTAGAGAGAACAGATTCCCTTATTCTATGCCTGAGAGTAGACCTTGTCCCACACACCCCTGGTGCCTTGGGATATGAACTCCTGCTGGCTTGGGTTTGGCCCACCCATCACGCCTGTGGTGAGACATCCTGGCCCTTTGAAGAAGAGCTGAGAGAGGAGGAGGCAGCCAAGGGCCAGCAGGGTAAGCAGATTCCCAGGAGACAGTTTACGTCTCAGCTGTTGGGACTTGTTTTAGGATCTGGGCCAGGGAGCACAACACACTCACCCACCCGCCCTCTTATAGGAGGAGGGCAAGGAGGGCCCCACTGCTTTTGCCCATCCCATCCCCAGCCCTGCCCACCTCACTGCTGTACTCACATCCCCAGGTCCCAGGCAAGGGGCTAAGGAATCTTCCCCACTGCCCTCATCCAGCCCAGCCAGCCTCCCAGGCCCTGCCAAACCAGCCAGTGGCAGCAGTGAGGAGAAACTGCACCCACCCCACCTTTCCCAGCCCCTTCCCTCCCGGGGGTAGGACTTCGTCAGGAGTTGGGCTCTCCAGGTTGGGACTTGCTTTCCAGCCCAAGAGCCAGAGGTCTTGAAGTTCTTCTTGTTTGTTTTCATCCTCGGTCTCCCAGTTGAAGGGGAATGTTGAAGGAGAGGTGGTGGTTAAGGAAGCCCTGGGTTTGCTCATGTAGGGGCACATTCTCCCTGCATTGCTTTTCCCTCTGCTGGCTCTCCTGGGCCTGGGAAGCCCTCTGCCCTGGGCCCTGCTGCCTATGAGGGTGAAGCTGCAGCAGGAGGTGTTTAGGTTAAACCCCAAGGAAGCCTTCCTTACTGCTGTGAGCCCTTGGAATGGATAATGGAAGCTCCCAGGGAGGTCAGTTTCCCAGAAAGTGGCTAATGCTGGAGTCCCTGTCAGACTGAAGGATGCAGCTGTTACTAGGCAGAGGCTGCTGTTCCCTCTTGGGGTGTGGCTCTGAGGCTGGCCAGCCAGAGGCCCCGTTAGAAGCAGGAGGAGAAAGGGCCCTTGCCTGACAGCCGAAGTGGGGTTCCTGACCCCATCATGCCTGAGTCACTGGAGCTGCATCTCTCAAAACAAGTGCCCTTTCTAGCCCCTGCTTCTCAGCCCCTCCCCCAATTCAACACCGCTCCCACCGTCTCCTTCGACAACCCTCACCCAAACCTGGCAGGTTCCCCGAGCCCCAGTCTGGCTGCATTAATGGACTGATTGGATTTTCTATACTTGGAGTTTGGGGTTTCTGATTGAACATGCAAATTTATGTAAATCAATCTGGGATCTGCCACTACATCAAAACAACACAGAGCATAGGTTGGAAGGAATCCTAGAGACAGTCTAGTCCAACGCCCTCGTGTTAAAAATGGGGAAACTGAAGTCCAGAGCGGGAAGTGATTCATGCGGTGGTGAGTGTCAGAGGCAGGCCTCCTGATTCTGCTCTGTAGTTTCACATGGTCCCATTCTGCCTTAATGTTTTATGCATGAGGTAGCCTGGCTGGATTTAAAGCAGAGAGGGCCAGTTCTTGAACCTGAGATAGCAGAAAGCTGGGCCCTCGGAGAGTCAGAGTGTTATCGCAGGACCGCCCAGGGGCTCTGGTCAGCTTTGTAACATGCTGAGGAAAAACAGCTTCAAATCCCTGAGAACAAGACCCATAATATTTTCCCCCAGACACTGACCTGGAGGGTTGGAGGACAAGGTCATTGGTTGCTGCCTGTCTTGGCTCTTGTGGTTTTTCGGGAACTTAGATTTTTTCTGTCCTGGCATCTGTCACAGTACCAGGCACGCAGCAGGCTGTGGATGGACCTGCATATGCAATGCCTCCATCTTTGTTTACCCTTCCCTTCTAGTTTGAGTCTCTACTGGTTCCCTCTGTGGACACAGTGGGAAAAGGTCTTTGGTCTCTTAGGATGCTTTGCCCACCGTCCTCTGCCCTCTTAGAGGGCATACGCCAACTGGACCTCCCTGGCAGGTTTCTACAGCACTGGCCAGACAGGCCTTGCTGTAGGAAGGATCTCTTTATTTTAGGATCAGTACCAAGGATGCAAGGGGGCTTCAGAGATGGGCTGGGGTTCCCAAGAAGCAGTCTCCCCCATTTCTTCACTCCTCTTGATCTGATCTGCCTACCTGGCTGTAAGGTGCTCCCCACTCCCACTTCATGAACTATGCCTGTGGCGTGGGGCTGTTCGGAGGGCTGCACTCACTTACCCTGTGGCGCCTGGGCATACTGTAGAGATGTGGAGGTGCCTGAGGCAGCTGTCAGCCTGCTTTGTGATACTCTGGGAGGGTAGGGCATGGGCTCAAGAACAGAGGCCTTGACTTCCAGCCAGGGCTACTCACCAGGCCCTGCCGCAGCCTAGGAGGGGGCTTGGGACACTTATCTGGGTCTTTCTTCACCTTCTCCCCAAACCCAAGTCTGGAGGACTCTGGAATGAGTGCCCCTGTCTTTAGCACCTTCCCAAAACACTACAGGTGTGGAACTGGCACCCTCACCCCCCTCCGCCCAGCAGCCCTTGGCACCTGTGTCTGTAGCTCTCTGCGAGGGGAAATCCTTCTCCTTGGGCCTCAGTTTCCCAGCCAGTGTTCCTGGATTAATTATGCATCACCAGTGGGGTGTGGCACCTGCTCGATAATTACCATTTTCCCAGCTCTGGGAGTTACGCAGATGAAAGAGGAGGCCAGGCTGTTATTAAGGTGAATTATTGTTGCTGTTATTACCGATTTCTAAAACCCAGCAGCTGCTGAGAAGAGCCCAGTCAGACACAGCACCCTGTACCTTATGCTGGTCCTTGAACTCTGGGAATTCTCCAATATTCACTATGCTTTTTTTTTTTTCAAGTATAGATGTCTTAAAGGAGAGAAGACCCCATTCTGCTGCTCCTGTTGTTGCCTGCAGGGCTTGAGTGACAGGTGCTGCTTAGAACCTGTGGTCTGCATGTCTCCTCACTCTCATGTAGTTCAGCCTGAAATTGTCCCTGCCCGTAGACTCTCTGGTAGGCCAATGGTCAAGGTTTTTCTAGGCAGGGCTGTGAGGGGCCCTGGAACTCCCGGGGTGTGTCTCTGGGGTTCTCAGCAGTTGCAGTTTCCAGGGGCTGATTTACCTCACTCCCAGCTGGCTTGATGTGGGGGCTATAATCGGCCCTTCTGTACAAGGATCTGTTCAGACACCCCCAGAACCTGCCCACAGCAGCACCAGGCACTTCCAGGAGCCATTTACCCCACTGGCCCCAAACTTTCCCCTGCCCTCTGCCTCTGCCCCTGACCAGACTGTCCCCCTTCTGAGCGACCTAGAATAAACCCAACTCTTACCCAGGTAGAAGTGCCCATGACCAACTTCTGAATAGTGGTGTTACCATGCCCACACCACAGCCTGGGGTTAGGAGGGCCTCTCTGCTAACCCAGGGCAAGATGGCTGGAGAAGAAAGGATGTGAAGGCATCAGCAACCCTGGGTTGGAGCCCCCACATTCATCTGACTGGCCGCCTCACCTGCTCCCTTGTCCTAGGGGCCTGGAAGAGGGTGAATGCCACAGCTGGGAGGAGCTTTAGAAATCAACTTGTTGAATAGTTTGATTCCTTCTAATATTTTTTGCAGTTTTGTTTTCTTTTTTCACCAGGTTTTATAAATATAGTTTGAAAATTGAAATCTCTGCTGGGCACTGTGGCTCATGCCCAGCACTGTGGGAGGCCAAGGTGGGTGGGTCACTTGAGGTTAGGAGTTCGAGACCAGCCTAACTAAGACAGTGAAACCTCGTCTCCACCAAAAAATATAAAAATTAGCCGGGTGTGGTGGTGTGCACCTGTAGTCCCAGCTACTGGGGAGGCTGAGGTGGGAGGATCACTTGAACCCAGGAGGCAGAGGTTGCAGTGAGCAGAGATTGAGCTACCGCATTCCAGCCTAGGCAACAGTAAGACCCTGTCTCAAAAAAAAAAAAAAAAATCTCACTCCCACCTCCATCCCCTTTTCCCCCATAATCATTTATTAGTTTCTTATATATCCCTTGAGTTTCCTTACACAATACCAAACACACACAAATATATATTCTTTTTTTTTTCATTCGTACCCAAAATACAGCATAGTGTGTCTACTGTATTTGTTGCCTTACCTATTAGCAGTACCTGGGTGTGCCTGGATTTCTCCTACCACCTATGTCAGCTCTCCCGTTTCTGGCTGTCTTAGTCTGTTTGAGCTGCTGTAACAACATACCATAAGCTAGGCAGCTTAGAAACAACAGAAATTTATTTCTCACAGCTCTAGAGGCTGGGAAGTCCAAGGTGAAGGCAAGGGCAGATTTGGTGTCTGGTGAGGGCCAGCTTTCTGATTCCTGGACAGAGGCTTCTTATTGTGTCCTCACATGGTGGAAGGGGTGAGGAATCTCACCAGGCCCCTTTTCATAAGAGCACTAATCCCTTTCATGAGGGCTCCACCTCCATGACCTATTTACGTCCCAAAGCACCACTGCCCTGCTGCCCCGCAATAGCATTACCTTGGGTATTAGGATTTCAACATGTGGCTTTGCGGAGATACAAACATTCAGACTATAGCACTGACCTTGACCACTCATCCCAGGGTTCCCCAGTTGGCCCCAAGTCATGAGCAGTGTTCATTCACCTTTGTATACCGAACTTCATTCAGATGTCAGGATTCAGGCCAAACTGGCCTCTGAGGAATTCTCAAGCTATATGAGCGGCCTATTTATTCAGCCAGCAGATTATTTAGAATTTACTGTGTGCCAGGTGCTGTGCTAATCTCTAGGGATAAGTGGTGATCAAAAAAGTCCACGTTAATCAAGTAATTAAATGGTTTTATAATTATAGCCGTGATAAGGGTTGCAAAGAAAGGACACGTGCTATAACAGCAAGTGCTCCGAGGACTTGCCCCACCTAGTGCTGGGGGTGGCCCGTGCTGAGGCGCATGACATGGCACACATGCTGGGAGCAGGAGTCAGGCCAGGACTGCAGATGTGGGTACCACGTGGCCTGGAATACTGGCTTTCTCAACTTGGCTTGAGTGGCTTCTTTTCTCCCCACTCCCCCAGTCTGTGGGGTGTCCTGGGTCCCTTGAGTATTATTGTGCCCAAGACAGGAGACCCTCTTCTCTTCCAGATGGTGCTGATCATTCGTTTTCCCCTACCCACATTGCATCACCTTCTATTTCCCCAGCTGTGAGCCTGCAGGCTCCTGAAGCTGGAACCTTTCTTTCCACTCCAGGCTGAGGGGAAGTTGGGGGGTGGGGACGGGGGTTTGCTTCTCACTTCCTCTGTAGACAGCACCTCACTTCCTGTCCTCCAGGCTAGAAGAAGGCTAAAACTCTTGGCTTTGCCACCCCTTCCTCTCTCCTCCCCCACTGCTTTCCTGGGAAGCCTGCAGGCCTTGGAGGAGCAAGGCAGCATCAAAGCCAGCAGTTTATCCCTGAAGGCCCTGCGGAGCTCCTTACCCCACCCCTATCCCGCACAAGGGACCTGGCTCCTCAGCTGCAGTCCTTCTCTAGATGGGATATTCTTCTCTCCTGTGCCCTGCAGGGGAGAGGAGTCAGAGGGCTGACCCCCATTTTACAGGAAGGAAACTGAGGCCCAGTGGGGTGCCAGCTTTACCTAGGGTCATGTGGTTTGGCTGCATGAATCTCAGGAGCAGAATCCCAAAAGCCTGCCTCCTGTTTGTGATCACAAACAAGAGCAGAGCCCAGTGGGGGCTTGTGGGCGAACCAGAGCTGTTTTCTCCTCCCAGCACAGAGCTGGCAGCTTGGGGTGTCACCTCTGGGCTCTGGCTGGATGGTGCCCACTAGCTGAGCACTGGAGTTGCTTGAATGCAGAAGGCATATTGGTTGGCCAGAGCCTGTTCTTGTTGTAGAAAGAAGCCAGGAGATTGAGGGGCTGGGTGCAGTGGCTCATGCCTGTAATCCCAGCACTTTGGGAGGCTGAGGTGGGTGGATCACAAGGTTAGGAGATCGAGATCATCCTGGCTAACATAGTGAAACACGGTCTCTACTAAAAATACAAAAATTAGCCAGGCGTGGTGGCACATGCCTGTAGTCCCAGCTACTTGGGAGGCTGAAGCAGGAGAATCGCTTGAACCCGGGAGGTGGAGGTTGCCGTAAGCCAAGATCACGCCACTGCCTTCCAGCCTGGGTGACAGAGCAAAACTCCATCTCAAAAAAGAAGAAAAAAAAAAAAAAAGCCAGGAGATAAAGTTTAGGGGATGGGCACTAGGAGCTGGAAGCGTATCTGCCCAGCTCTCCTCCCCCTGCAGGTGCAGCCTCCTAGGCCCTATTGTCTCAAACCTGGGAGAAAATACTAATAGCTGATGTTTCAGTGGTCAGCTCTGCCATCACCTTCGCCATCACCTCCAGGAGCCTCTCTGCCTTGGTTCCTCCTGTGGGACCCAGCATGTGTCTCTGGTTATGCCCAGGATATTGAAAAGATGCAACTCCCTAATTCTGCCAGGGGATAGGAGAGGAGTTAGTTGTTGGCATGGGCCGGGCGGCAGGAAACAACCACCTTCAAATGTCCTTAGATCCAGCAGCACTGAGTCATTCTGGTTCCATATACACCCAGAGGTTTCTGCCTCCTCACTTCTGTTTCTGCCCTTCCTTCTGTGTGGAATGACACCCTTCCCTTTTCATTGTATGTAAACCCCACCTGTCTTTACCTTCTGTTCACTTGATGTCTCCAATTCTGAAAAACTCCAATATTTCTTTCTTGATTTTTAAAGTTCTTCAACAGACTCCTCTTATGAAACTTCCTTCATAGTACAGCTATCTATCCACATGTCTGTTTTCTTTTTTCCCCTTGAGGCAGAGTCTTGCTATGTTGCCCAGACCGGTCCTGAACTCCTGGGCTCAAGCAATCCTCTGCTTCTACGCATTCAACTTTTTAGAATCCATATATAAGTGAGATCATGTGGTATTTTTCTGTGCCTGGCTTATTTCACGTAACATAGTGTTCTCCAAATTCATCCATGTTGTTACAAATGACAGGATTTCCTCCTTTTTTAGGGCTGAATAGTGTCCTATTATGTGTATATAGCATCTTTTCCTTATCCATTCATCTACTGATGGATACTTAGGTTGGTTCCATATCTTGACTGCAATGAATAAACATGGGAGTGCAGATATCTCTTCAACATCCTGATTTAATGGTAGTTCCATTTAACGGTTTTTAATTTTTTTTTTTTGTTTTTTTTGAGATGTAGTCTTGCCCTGTCGCCCAGGCTGGAGTGCAGTGGCGCAATCTCAGCTCACTGCAAGCTCTGCCTCCGGGGTTCAAGCAATTCTCCTGCCTCAGCCTCCCAAGTAGCTGGGACTAGAGGCGCCCGCCACCATGCCCGGCTAATTTTTTGTAGTTTTAGTAGACATGGGGTTTCACCATGTAGCCAGAATGGTCTCAATCTCCTGACTTTGTGATCCGCCCACCTCAGCCTCCCAAAGTGCTGGGATTACAGGCATGAGCCACCGCGCCCAGCCTTTTTTTTTTTTTTTTTTTTTTTTAATACAGGGTCTTGTTGTGTTATCTAGGCTGGTCTTGAACTCCTGGCCTCAAGTGATCCTCCTGCCTTGGCCTCCCAAAGTGTTAAGATTATAGGTGTGAGCCACTTGGTCTGGCCTATTTTAAGTTTTTTGAGAAACTTCCATACTATTTACCATAGTGGCTATACTAATTTATATTCCCTCCAATGGTGTACAAGGGTTCCCTTTTCTCCACATCCTTGCCAACACTTATTATTTTGTCTTTTTTATAATATTCTAAATGTGTGAAGTAATATCTCATTGTGGTTTAAATTTACATTTCCCTGATGATTTGTGATATTGAGCATTTTTTCATATACCAACTGGCCATTTGTATGTCTTTTAAGAAATGTCGGGCTCTGCACAGTGGCTCATGCCTATAATCCCAGCACTTTGGGAGGCTGAGGCAGGCAGATTGCTTGAGCCCAGGAGTTCGAGACCAGCCTGGGCAACATGGTCAAACCCTGTCTCTACAAAAAAAAAAATCCAAAAAATTAGTTGGACATGGTGATGCATGCCTATAGTCCCAGCTACTCGGGAGGCTGAAGTGAGAGGATCAGCTGAGCCTAGGAGTTTGAGGTTATAGTAAGCCATAATTGTACCACTGCAACCAGCCTGCACTCCAGCCTGAGTGAATGAGATGTGTGGTTTACAAATATTTTCTACTATTTTGTTGATTGTCTCTTTAATCTGCTGTTTCCTTTGCTCTGCAGAAGCTTTTTAGTTTGATGTAATCCCCTTTGTTGCCTGTGCTTTTGGGGTCATATCCAAAAAGTCATTGCCCAGACCAATGTCATGGAGTCTTTCCCCTGTATTTTATTTTCTTCTAGTAGTTTTACAGTTTCTGGTCAGGTTTAAGGTTTTGTTTTGTTTTTTTCAAGACAGAGTCTTGCTCTGTAACCCAGGCCAGAGTGCAGCAGTGAGATTTCAGCTTACTACAACCTCCATTACCTCCTGGGTTCAAGAGATTCCTGTGCCTCTGCCTCCCAAGTAGCTGGAATTACAGGCATGAGCCACCACACCCAGCTAATTTTTGTATTTTTAGTAGAGAGGAGGTTTCACCACGTTGCCCAGGCTGGTCTCAAACTCCTGACCTCAAGTGATCTGCCTGCCTTAGCCTCCTATAGTGCTAGGATGATAGGCATGAGCACTGCGACCGGCCAGGTTTAAGTTTTTAATAGATTTTTAGTTGATTTTTGTATACGGTGTGAGATGAGGGTCTAACCTAATTTTACTCTTCTGCATGTGAATATCCAGTTTTCTCAACACTAATTACTAAGGAGACTGTCCTTTCCCTGTTGTGTGTTCTTGGCATCTTTGTCAGCGGTTAATTAACTGTAAACATGTGGATTTATTTCTGGTCTCTCTATTCTGAACCATTCGTCTAGTGTCTGTTTTTATGCCAGTACCATGCTATTTTGATTACTATAGCTTTGTAGTAGGTTCTTCAAATCAGGTAGTGTGATGTCTCCAAGTTTGTTCTTTTGCTTAAGAACAAACTTTTGCTCAGCTTATTTACCTGGCTTTACTCTAGGATGTGGTGTGATAGGTAGCACGGAGAATTTTGGATTCTCAGGGGTAGGTTCAATTCCTATATTCTAGAAATAAGAGGATTTTAACCTCTATTATTTACTCTATCAAAGTAATTCTTTTGTCAGATATATTGCTTTGGCTATTTGGGGTCTTTTACGGTTCCATATGAGTTTTAGGATTTTTTTTCCTATTTCTATGAAAAATATAATTGGTAACTTGATAGGGATTGCATTGAATCTGTAGATTGCTTTGGGTATTTATGGACATTTTAAAAATATTAATTATTCCAATCCCTGACATGGGACATCTTTCCAGTTATTCATGTCAATTTCTTTTATCAGTGTTTTATAGTTTTTAGTGTAGAGATCCTTCACCTCCTTGGTTAAACTTATTCTGGAATATTTTATTATTTTGTACTTTTTTAGGTAGTTCATTGTTAACATATAGAAAGGCTGCTGATTTTTTTTCTTGCATGTCTTATGTCCCCTATAGACTGAAAGCTCCCAGAAGCCCAAGAGCTGACCCTTCTCTGAATTGCCCCCAGCTATATACCCAAGCAATGCATTTCCTAGTGAGTTTGTCAGTCCAGAAATATCTGTAGAATGAATAGGTTAGTACTATTTGCCAGAGAGAGTCACTGAGTCCTAAGAGTGGGTTGAGAACCTTTTTTTTTTTTTTTTTTTTTTTTTTGAGACGGACTCTCACTCTCACCCAGGCTGGAGTGCAGTGGCGCGATTTTGGCTCATCACAACTTCTGCCTTCCGGGTTCAAGCAATTCTCCTGCCTCAGCCTCCCAAGTAGCTGGGATCACAGGCGCTTGCCACCACGCCCGGCTAATGTTTGTATTTTTAGTAAAGACAGGGTTTCACCATGTTGGTCAGGCTGGACTCAAACTCCTGACCTCTTAATCTGCCCACCTTGGCCTCCCAAAGTGTTGGGATTACAGGTGTGAGCCACCGCTTCTGGCTTTTTTTTTTCTTTTTTTGAGAGGGTTGAGAACTTTGAAAGGGTCAGGGACAAATCTGAAAATGTCTCTTCCTCACCCCTCAGTACGGTTTGTCCTGTGGGCCTTAAGAGCCATTTGGTGGAGGATAGTTAGGGGTCTTTCGGGGAACCTGATGAGCCCAGGTATGTTCTTAGCTGTCCCTTCTTTCTTTTTTTTTTTTTTTTTTTTTTTTTGAGACGGAGTCTCGCTCTGTCGCCCAGGCTGGAGTGCAGGGGCCGGATCTCAGCTCACTGCAAGCTCCGCCTTCTGAGTTTACACCGTTCTCCTGCCTCAGCCTCCCGAGTAGCTGGGACTATAGGCGCCCGCCACCTCACCCGGCTAGTTTTTTGGATTTTTTAAGTAGAGATGGGGTTTCACTGTGTTAGCCAGGATGGTCTACTGTCCCTTCTTTCTAACCTTTTTTCTGGCGAGAATGAAAGGAGATCACCAGTTCTGCAGGGGGCAGGGTGGCTCAGGGCCTGGTCTGGTTGGTAGGAGTGGTACACTGGCAGAGGGTGTGGCAGGGAGTGCAGAAATACAAGCAAGAGCCTCTCCTGGGGGAGCTCCCCTTTTAACAGTATGGGGAGTCCCCTCCTCTTCACAGAGAATGTTCAAGAACAGGCTGCATTGCATTTGGAAATACTGATCCTGCAGGAGGCACTTGAAGAAGATAGAACAGTGAGGCTGCATGAGTCCAGGAAAGCTTGTCCAAAGAGTTGCTCAGGGGCCAGACAAAGGCAGGGCTTCGAGGGTTGTGTTGAGGGCTTTGGTCGGTCCCAAAAGCAGTAGGAGGTCGTGGGAAGATTTGAAGTGGGAAGAACACAATCAGATTTATAGTTTTAGAAGGTTGCTATGGTGGAGCTCCTTGGAAAAGTGGTTGTGGCAAGGAAAATACAAGATAAGCCAGGAACATCTTACGGCAAGAGAGTGCTTGAAAAAGAAAGAAAGAAAAAAAAAGGAAGCACCAGCTGAGTATGGTAACTTATGCCTGTAATCCCAGCACTTTGGGAGGCCCAGGTGGGTGGAGCACTTGAGGTCACGAGTTCGAAACCAGCCTGGCCAACATGGTGAAACCCCATCTCTACTAAAAACATAAAAATTAGCCAGGTGTAGTGGCACACACCTGTGGTCCCAGCTACTCAGGAGGCTGAGGCATGAGAATCGCTTGAGCCGAGATCACGCCACTGCCCTCCAGCCTGGGCGACAGGGCAAGACTTGTCTAAAAAAAAAAAGGAAAAAGAAAAAAAGGAAGCATGTTGGAAGGAGGACCCAGCCTGAAAGATTCTCAATGGCCAATGGCCATAGCTGGAATTTGAGCAATGAAATGTGATGATAGTATTGGATTATAACCCAAAGATTAAATAAATATCCAGGCCGGGCGTGGTGGCTCACGCCTGTAATCCCAGCACTTTGGGAGGCCAAGGCGGGTGGATCACGAGGTCAGGAGATCGAGACCATCCTGGCTGACACGGTGAAACCCCGTCTCTGCTAAAAATACAAAACAATTAGCCGAGCGTGGTGGTGGGTGCCTGTTGTCCCAGCTACTCAGGAGGCTGAGGCCGGAGAATGATGTGAACCGGGGAGGCGGAGCTTGCAGTGAGCCGAGATTGTGCCACTGCACTCCAGCCTGGGCAACAGAGCAAGACTCTGTCTCAAAAAAAAAATTTTTTTTTTAATTAAATTAAAAAAATATATATCCAGTTCGTCCATACCAATATAAATACATGATTAAATGGGATGAAGGGACAGTTCTTCCTTATAGAAAACTTGCAATTAATAAATATAGAAGGAAGATAGGAAATTGAAAATTATGTTTTAGAACACCATAGTAATTGCTACAAGCAAGATCCACTGATTTTGGTTAAAAATTGCCGGGTGAAAATTTAAGGAGAAATAGGATATTTGCATAGTCGCAAAGTATTGCCCCCCAAAATATTAATTACAAAAGGAAAAACAGTGACTTTACAATGGAGAAACCAATTAATAGATACTGCCTAACCAAGTGATGAGGTTAAAACATCACCAGGAACAAGAAAACTTGGTATCATGTGTGTCCTCAGATATAATGCCCTGGGGAAGGTATATCACCTCCGTGGTATTCTTGTCAAAACATATAACCTCAGTCTAATCAGTGAGAACATCAAACAACCCAAACTGGAGGACGTTCTCCAAAATGTTGACTAGTCGCTTCAGAAGTGTTAAGATGATGAAAGATAAAGAAAGGTCAAGGGATTGTCATGAATTGTAAATGCTAAGGAGACTGGGTGACCAAGTACCCTGTGGAATCCTGGATTGGATCTTGGAACAGAATATTGGTGCAAAAACTGATAAGATCCATATAAAGGCTATAGTTTCATTTTCTAAAAATTGTTATGCTAAAGAAAGATGTGGAACCATGAGAATGTGCTACTATGTATTTTTTTAAGTATGTATTTATACATAAAGTAACACATAGGCACATAGAAGAAGAGGTGGAAGAGGGGTGGGAGGAGCAGGGGAATGTAATAGGAAAGGGAAAAGTCATCCAGGAAGAAGTGGATACCCTCAAGAAAGTGAGAAGACAGCCCACAGAATGGAAGAAAATATTTTAAAATCATGTATATACATATATATGCATATATATACACATATATATACATACACACACACACAGACACACACACATATATATATATAAAAGGACTTGTATCTAGAATATGTAAAGAGTTCTGAAAACTAGGCTGGGCAAAGTTGCTCATCCCTGTAATCCCAGTGCTTTGGGAGGCCAAGGCAGGAGGATCACTAGGAGGAGTTCAAGATCAGCCTGGGCAGTATGGCAAGACCCTGTCTCTACAAAAAATTTTAAAATTAGCCAACTGTGGTAGTCCTGATTACTTGGGAGGCTGAAGCGGGAGGACCACTTGAGCCTAGGAGTCTGAAGTTACAGTAAGCTATGACTGTGGCACTGCACTCCAGCCTGAGTGACAGAGCCAAGCCAAATTTTGTCTCTTAAAAAAAAAAAAAATGTAGGCCAGGAACAGTGTCTCACGCATGTAATCCCAGCACTTTGGGGGGCCGAGGCGGGCAGATCACTTGAGGCTAGGAGTTCGAGACCAGCCTGGCCAACATGGTGAAACCCCATCTCTACTAAAAATACAAAAATTAGTCAGGTGTGGTAGCGCATGCCTGTAATCCCAGGTACTCGGGAGGCTGAGACAGGAGAATCGCTTGAACCCAGGATGCAGAGGTGGCAGTGAGCTGAGATCATGCCACTGCATTCCAGCCTGGGCTACAGAGTAAGACTCTATCTCAAAAAAAAAAATTTTTTTTAAAGAATTCTCACAACTAGATAATAAAAAGACACAATCCCCAGTTTAAAAATCAGCAAAAATTTGAAAAACATTTCTCCAAGGAAGAGATACAAATGGCCAATAAGCACATGCAAAGATGCTTAACATCATTAGTCATCAGGGAGATACAAACTCAAACCACAATAAAATCTCACTTCATACTTACTGGGTGGCTGGAATCAGCAGATCAAATAATAAATGGTGACCGTATGGAGAAATTAGAACCCTCATACACTGCTGGTGGGATTATAAAATGGTACACCTGCTCTGGACAACAATCTGACAGTTCCTCAAATGATTAAACCTGCAGTTATTATATAACCCAGCAATTCTACTCCTAAGTATATATACCCAAGAGAAGGGAAAACATACATCTATACAAAAACTTGTGTAGTTGGTGCTCCACATTTGCAGGGGAGGGTCCAACCAACTGCGGGCCAAAAATATTTGGAAGAAAAAAAACAATAAAAATAAAATAAAAATAATACAAAGCTTAAAACAATATACATATTGTTTATATATATAGTCTAACAACTATTTACATAGCATTTACACTGTTTAGGTATGATAAGAAACCTAGAGATGATTTGTAAAGTATACCAGAGGAAGTATTTAGGTTATATGCAAATACGGCACCATTTTTTTATATAAGGGACTTGGGCATCCTCAGATTTTGGTTTTTGCAGGAGACCTAGATCCAATCCCCTGGGGATGCCAAAGGCTAACTACATAAATGCTCATAGCAATATTCATAATAGCTAAAAAGTGAAAACAAGCCAAATGTTCATCAGTAGAATGGATGGATAAACTGTGGCTGGCCTATACAGTGGAGCACTGTTCACCCATAAAAAGGAATGGAGGCTGGGTGTGGTGGCTCATGCCTGTAATCCCAGCACTTTGGGAGGCCAAGGCGGGAGGATCACCTGAGGTCAGGAGTTCGAGATCAGCTTGGCCAACATGGTGAAACCCCGTCTCTACTAAAAAATACAAAAATTAGCCAGGCGTAGTGGCGTGTGCCTGTAGTCCCAGCTACTCAGGAGGCTGAGGCAAGAGAATCGCTTGAACCTGAGAGGCAGAGGTTACAGTGAGCCGAGATCACAGCATCGCACTCCAGCCTGAGTAACAAGAGTGAAACTCTGTCTAAAAAAAAAAAAAGAAAACAAAAGGAATGGAGTACTGAAACATGCAACAACGTGGATGAACCTTGAAAACATCACACAAAGTGAAAGAAGCCAGTCGTAAAAGGCACCAATGATATGATTGAATTCACATGAAATGTCCAGAATAGGGAAATCCATAGAGACAGAAAATAGATGAGTGGTTGCCTGTGACTGGGTGGGGAGGGGGCAGTATTAAGGAAAGGAACAAAAAAAGCTAATAAAAGTGTTCTAAAATTAACCATAGTGATGACTGCACGTATGTCTGAGTATACCAAGAACCACTGAATTGTACACTTTAAGTGGGTGAATTGTGTGAGACAGGGACTGTGTCTCAAAGCTTAAAAAAAGTCCAGTGGCTGGGCGCAGTGGTTCACGCCTGTAATCCCAGCACTTTGGGAGGCCGAGGCGGGTGGATCACAAGGTCAGGAGATCGAGACCATCCTGGCTAACACGGTGAAACCCCGTCTCTACTAAGAAAAATACAAAAAAAATAGCGGCCACCTGTAGTCCCAGCTACTCGTGAGGCTAAGGCAGGAGAATGGCGTGAACCCGGGAGGCGGTGCTTGCAGTGAGCTGAAATTGCACCACTGCACTCCAGCCTGGGCGACAGAGCAAGACTCCGTAAAAGAAAAAAAGTCCAGGAGGAAGTGGTCACAGAGGTCTTATACCTGCGACGGCAATGAGGACTGAAAAATATTGTTTGGATTTAGCATCATGGTGGTTACCACTGAAGTTGGACCAGGTTGAGGGAGGAATGAGAAAATGGTTTTGGGATTTTCTTTTGTGTTTTTTGAGAAGTTTGGCTTTGAAGTATCTAGAGTATTTTTTGAAATTTGGCAGTATCTGGGAAAATGTCAAGCAAAGATTGTTGGTTTTGTTTGTTTAAGAGAAAAAAAAGGGTCCCTCTCTGTCGCCCAGGCTAGAGTGCAGCAGTAGCCGGGTCATAACTCGCCGCAGCCTGGTAGTCCCTCAAGTGATCTCCCACCTCAGCCTCCCAAGTAGCTGGGACTACAGGTGTGAGCCACTGTGCCCAGCGAGAAGATTGTTCTTAAGATTTAAAGATTTTAAGTTTTAAAGGGTAGATGGGAAAGCTCTATTCAGGAGGTAGATACTGAAGACGTAAATGGGGTAAGTCTGGGACAAGCGGTACCAGCTTTGGCTGGGAGCGGGCAGCTCATCTGCTATAATAGTGGACGAGGAGGTGGGGAGGGTTCCGAGGGGGCTGGGATGGTGGCGGCAGGATGTGTGAGGGGATTTCCTTCTGGCTTTAATCCTCTGGGGAAACAGGAGGGTGAGGCCAGAAGTTTTAGGAGAGTGGACAGGGTGTATACTACTCATGGCAGAGAATGAGAGAGTAGCTCTCTTACTCGAGCCGGGCAGGATTGCCAGGCTGGACTGACAGTGGAGCTGAGCTGGCCTTCTGTGGTGGGGAAGAGAGTGAGAGAGAGCGTAAGCACAAGCCTGGGGACAGGAGTCCCTTTCCAACATCCACACCTTGTGGAAAGAAGCATTGTCCTAGAATGCACAAGTCAAGGAATCCCAGGGAGCTTCTTGAGCTTGCATGTGGCTATCTAAAATTAAATGTAAAATTCAGTTCCTCAGTTGGACTAGCCACATTTCAAGTGTTCGGCAGCCACGTGTAGCTAATAGATACCTTCCATGTTGGATAGTAGAGACTAAGCATGTTCATTATCACAGAAAGTTCTACTGGACAGCACTGTTCTAGAAAAACAACTCCAACTTTTTGGTCTGAGGACATTTCTATATGCTTAAAACTTGAAGACCCCGAAGAACTTTTGTTTATATGTGTTATACTTACAGTTATTTAATTAATTTGTTTAAAAATAGCAATAAACCCATCACGTTAGCATTTTATTTAAAAATATAATTATATATGTTCCAAAAACACAAATAATAAGAATGTCATTGTTCTCTATTTTTGCAAATCTCTCATGTCTGACTTAATAGAAGGAAGCTGGCCTCTCCTGTCTGCTTCGGTATTCAATCTTTTGTGGTATCACACAGCATAGTATCTGGAAAATGCCACTGTACACTCAGGAGAGAATGGGAGTAATACAGGCAGATAGTGTCTTAGTAGTATTAGGAAAACAGCTTTGACCTTACAGACCCCTGGAGAGGGCCACAGGGTGCCTGGGCCCCACTGTGGGAACCACTGTGGCAGAACAACAACCACTTGGTGTGAAGAAACTCATCCCAGGGAGACGGAATGATTTGCCTAGTCACACAGCGTGTAAGTTATTTGCAGAGTTAGAACTGGGACTGAATGCTGGACTCTTCTGCCTTCTGGTCTGAGGCTGTTTCCAGTACCCTCGGCTGGGCTAGGACAGCACAGTCTGGACTTTTGGGAGTGGGGCCTGGGCTGCTTGGCTGCAGAGCCCCTGGTGTGTGGTCCTATAAATAAACCCATTGTGTTGGCACCCCTTCCCTCTCCCCACCCCCAGCAGCTGCTATTTTTGTTACTGGATTATGCTGTGGACAGGGAGCAGGAGGGCTCTGAGGGAGGGGAGATGAGGGATGTTGAAATCTGGAAGCCTTTGGGGCTCATAACACGACTGCCCTTCCTTCTTCCCTTCCTGGAAGGGCCGAGGACCTATCCTGCAGCCGGTTTGGAAGAACCCACGCCATGGTGGTTGAGGTGCTTAGAATGCCTGTGAAAAGGAAGTTGGGGGGATGCAGGGGGCCCCTTCCAAGACAGATGCCTCTCAGAAGGGCTATTGTGTCTCCAGTACCAGTTGTCAGGAGGAGGGAAGGAAATTCTTGTCTGCCCTCTTACCCTGAAGCGGGAAGAGACCATTTGGAATTCTCAGGGCTGAAAGATGCTTTGGGCCAGGGATTTAGTGGCCCCTTTCAGGCTAGAAGTGCCCTGGGAGCCAGGCCTCAGTCCTCCTGTCCCTCCCCACACTCCTCAGCAGCCCAGGGCTGATCTTGGCTGTTTGCTGTGGGGACAGAAATTGCTGTTTACAAGTGGATTCTTGGGTGTGACTGGTAAAAGGGCTGGGAGAATAAGAGGGATTCCAGAAAGCAGCTGGGGAGGGCGCAGAGGGAAGCGGTTGGCGTTATGGGTGATTCTGTGATTAAGTGAGCTCTCCATCTCTGCCTTCCTACAGCTGCCCACCCTCCCCCACTCCTGCTCCCTGGCTTCTCTCCCTAGAGGACTCTGGGGGGAACAGCTGGTGAGTGAGGGGCTCACCAGGGGCCAGGAGGCCTTGGCTGAGGGCTGGGGTGAGGGAATGAGGACAGGCTTGCTGCCGCCTGCCTCTCCAGCCCCTTCCTCCCATGCCTGGTCTCTGTTCAGGGAGGGGTCTTGCCTGGGCCCTGCTGGAGAGGGGGTGGGAGCTACAGACCCCCTCTGGTCTGGCTAACTGAAAGGCCAGGACAGTCAGATCTCTTTGGAGGCCCTGAAAGCCTCTGTCCCCTCCTGGCTTTAAGGGGGAAGAGAGAGCTGGGGCCCTCTGTGACTGACTTGGCTGAAGAGATGGTAGTCGCCCAGGTTACCCAGAGACCCCTGGCAAGTTTCCCTCTTCCTCAGCCCTGGCTGCCTGAAAACTGCCCCTCCCCACCCCCTCTGAAGGACGAGCCAGAGAGGACTCTGCTCTTCTCCCTGCTCCTTCTCTCCCTCCCCCTGCACTGAGGTCACCTCCCTCTGAATCAGGCCTTTGTGGAGGGAGGGGCCTCCGCTGGCAATTCCGGCGGGAGAAGCCTCCAGTTCAAGTTAGAGTCCCCAGCCCCTGCCTGGCCGGCACCGTGTGTCCAGACCCAACATCCCAGATGTGTTGGGGCCACCAGAGGAATGTTTGAAACCAGAGCCATTCTGAAAACCCCAAGCCTGGGGTTTTCCCTGCCCCAGGTCGGGCTGAGCTCAAGGCTGTGAGCAGGAGCTGTGGGTCCTGAGGGAGAAGCCGGCGCTCAGCCTCTGGGGAGGCAGCAGGGACCACCACTGCGAAGCCTGCCTGGGTAGGCGTCCCTCATGAGATGCAGGCAGAAAACCCAGACTCCACAGGGCCACATTCCTGACTTGGCTTTGATTTGGAGCTGGTGGTGGTGGTCTCTCTCTGGATCTTGACCTTCCCTAGAGAAGGATAAGGACACAGGAAGTTTTCTTTAGAAATCTTGAACTCAGACTCTGAGCCGACTCTCACGGCCCGTGCTCCTCCCCACCACCAAGCTTTCCTGCAGGTCTCTTCTCCATAACAGCTTCCTGCCCTCCACTGTCATGGCCCTGCAGATGCAGAGGAGGCCCCTCATCCTGGGCTGACCCCAGACCCCCTTGCTGTGAGGCCAGAAAGTGTTTCTCCCGAAGTGGGACTGAGTCCCAGCCCTGCTCCAGCTGGGGCACACTGAGAAGAAGAACTGTGGCCACTGGCTGGCTCATAAATCAGAGGGTCTCCCCCATTCGCAGTGGGACTCAGGCCTCCCGGCCTGGGATTCACAGGAGCTCAGCTATGGATCGGGGCCGTGCCTGGCTTTGTGGAGTGTGTGGGGTCTCCATGCTCCTCAGCACAGAAAACCACTGTGTGCACACATAGAGAATCCACAGCCAGTCCTCACAGCTGGGCCTTGCTCCTAACCTGGATGCTTTTTTATTATTTTGAGAAAAAATACTCTACTAAACCACTGTCACCCATTGTTTCATTGTTGCTTTCTTGCGAAGAACACAAACCTTAGGGTTTCCCGGTCCTTAGCATTATCCTTTTCCAGACCCTGGATGCTGCCTTCTTCATCCCATTCCTTTCCCTCACCCTCCCAACTTTTTTCTCCTCCTCCACAGCATACCTCAGGCACACCCCAGCCTCTCTTCCATGGAAGTTTTCACTAGAGAAGTAGATGGTGAGGGGATTGAGGGACACGCTGGGAACCTACAGGCAGGTTGCTCCAGGCTGTGGGAGGACAATGGCCCAGAGACTAGAGTTGTGGGTGAGGGTGGCACTGGTCAGATGCTGGAGGTGACCTGAGACATTTTCTGGGTTTCACCACATTTGTGGGAAGGAGGATAATTCTTAAATTTTTTTCATTTTTTTCCAGGCCTGTATATTTCTAAGTCTATCAAACATGATAAACATGATAATGTTATGAGCAAACCAAGTTAAATATGATACATTTTTATTATGTTAAAATAACAAACAACTTCAGATTGTTATAGAGTATTAACAATAAGCATTAGAGGCCAGGCACAGTGACTCATGCCTCTCATCCTAGCCACTTGGGGGGCTAAGGCAGGAGGTCACTTGAGCCCAGGAGGCCAAGGATGCAATGAGCTATGAATGTGCCACTGAACTCCAGCCTGGGCAGTGAGGTGAGACCCTGTCTCTTAAAAAAAATTTAAAAATCAGTATTAAACAGGTCTTCCTTTTCCTCCAAGTGTTTTCAGAAGTCCCCTTCCCACTGTTGTGTCCACACACACACACATACACACACACAGCAGCATTCTCCCCTTTCACTGTTATCCCAGTCCCCAAACATCCAGCTGCTTCTCTTTCTGGGGTATCAGAAGAGAAGAGGGAAGGCGAGGCCGGCCCTGGGGCTGGAGAGCCGGCTAGGAGGAGTTGGAGAGGAGGCTTCTGAGGTCAGGGTGGGCGGGGAGCACTCTGAGATTTTCAGGTACCCCTGTAGCTGAGACCCCTGGGTAAGGGCGCTGGGACTCGGAGTCGGCCTCTGTGTGAACGGACAAGGTAGCAGCAGGCTCTACAACAACCGCATAGCTTTGCACTGTGCCTGTGTCAGCAGGTGATAATATGAAAAGTCTCCATGTATGGAATTCGTGCCAGACACCCTACAAATATTATCTCATTTTGTCCTCCAACAATCCTTTGGGCTAAGTGTTCTTATCCCTGTTTTACAAGTGAGAAAAAGAGAAAAGAGATTCTTTGGTGTCAGATTTCTAGCCCAAGTTTCTAGCCTCTGGGGAGCACTGGGGCTGTACGGAGCTTCAGTGTCTGTTGTACTGTGGAGCTTACAGTGCAGCTTGGGTGTGTGCAGAGGAGTGGGAAAAGCTAGGCCTGTCTGGTGTGCTTTGTGAAGTAGCCATGTGACTTGGGCAACATCCTCTGCCCCAGAGCCTGCCTCCTCCCACAGGCGGGTGCTCCCCTTCCAGGGTTGTTAGGAGAACCGGATGGGATGGTGTAGAAGAAAGTGCCTGTGCTGTTCATCACACTGGGTGCACACAGTGTGTGCAAGTGTAACTTCCTGTTCCTCGGCTTCCTCATCTGAAACACAGGCACTGATAATAGCATTTAACATTGTTGTGGTTTACTGTTGAGCACGAGACAAGACAATGTATGTTGTAGAACCGGGTGGTAAAGTACCAGGTGTGACTGTTCAGTCTCCTCTGTTATCTGATGATTCCTGGCTGAGAGCTGGGGACCTTTGCACTGGCTCTTTCTGCTGTCCCAAATGCTTTCCCATTCAGGATTTCATCTGGACTTCATTCAAGTCTCTGCTTAATTGTCATCTCTCTGCCTTATCACAACCCAACGCTGTACATTGTCTGCTCCACCCAATAGAATGGAAGCTTCATAGCGGCTGAGCTCTCTCTGGCTGTTCATCCCATGTCCCAGTGCCTGGCGCATAGCAGGAGCCCAGTAAGTGTGTGGCTGACATCATCTTTTTTTTTTCCACAGGCGAGGTGACCGTTCTGGATGCTAGAGTGAGTGTGCTCACCTGTGTAAAGGGGCAGAGACAGGTGAGGGGCTTTGGGGCCTGTGCATGCTGGGGGTGGGAGAGGCACCCCTGGGCTCCACTGTGGAGGATAGGGGAGCAAGTGCTCAGATGGCTGGGTGGTGAGCTGCTGAGGACCCCTCTCTCCTATAGTCCAAAAGCTCCAACCCTTTTTATTTTTGTTTTGAAACAGGGTCTCGCTTTGTTGCCCAGGCTTGAGCACAGTGGCCATCATAGCTCACTGCAGCCTCAAACTCTAGGGCTCAAGGGATCCTCCCACTTCTTTTTTTTTCTTTTGGTAGATGAGGTCTCAGTATGTTGCCCTGCTGGGCTTGAACTCCTAGCCTTAAGCCATCCTTCCACCTTGGCCTTCCAAAGTGCTGAGGTCACAGGCATAAGCCACCACGCCCAACCCCATTTTTCTTTTGTGGGAGATTCAATGGCACAAGGAGTAGTCAGTGGTGGACCAAGGTTCCACCCTTTTATAATAGGAAGGGTTGCCCATCTACTGGAAACCTTCACAATATTTGTGTGAAAGAAAAAACAGCATTTTTCTCTAGCAGAGACATTGGAACTCAATTGGAAGATGAAGACTAGTCAGTTCAAGCTAGCAACAATGGCAAAGGTTTGGTGGGGTGGATCCCGTGGTGCAACACAGGTCTGAGCCCTGGTCGTGCTGGGTGTGGTCATGAACTTTGCCTAGTCATCAGTCTGTCTCCACATGCCAGGGATCCCACCAGGAGGCATGTGAGTTTGGATGGGGAGGCAAATGCAGTGTTCCTGCCCTCATGGAGTTGACTGTCTGGTAGGAGAGGCTGGTGTACAGTCTTGCAGGAGCATCGCCTGGGAGCCCTGAAGGATGAATAGGGAGGAGATGGCCAAGTGGAAAGGAGCAGGTGGTATCAAGAGACCCCAGCAGAAAGACCAGTGTGCACAAAGAGCCTGATCTGCTGGGGCCTAGCTCCTGCCAGGGCAGTGGGTACCTAGTGAGGCTGGAGCTAGAAAGAAGAGCCCTGGAGGGGTGGAGGGCACTTCCCATTCTGTCTAGGAGGAGCCTAAGGCTCAGGGAGCGGGACCTTGCCCTGAGATGACCCAACGAGTGAGCACTGGAGCCTGAACTAGAGCTAAGGGCACCAGGCGCTAGGCCCCAGGCTCAACGTATTCTCCACACGTGCCGAGTCATGTTCTCAGGGTGTTGTTCCCTAGGTGATCACATTTGACTCTCACAATGACCCTGTAAGGAAGGAAGAATTCTTCTGCCCATTTCTCAGAACTGGGAAACTGAGGATCATCTGGTTGACCAAGTGAATGAATGAGCTCAATTTTCATATGTTCACCCAGTTCATACTAGGCAGAGCCAGGCAGAGGCTTTTGGCCACAAAGCCAGGGTTTTATCCACTGTCTCCACTACCTAAAGCATGTTCCTGCTTCAGGCAGGAGACCACCAATGCCCAGGACAAAATCCTAGTTGTCTTACTTATTAGTTTAAATTATTGTTAGTGTTATGAGTAATAACAGTTTGTGTCTTAAGTAGTTTGTTTTTTTTTTTTTAACATCTTCAAATCACTTTCACAGACCTAATCTTTGTTTGCAAACACTGAATGAGATTAGGGGATATTGGTGTTATTTCACAAATAGAGGGACTGAGATCTAGGGAGGCTGAATGACTCGCCAGCTTGAGGCCAGTCCCAGTGGAGAAGTCAGGTTTCTTGTGCTAGTGTGGGGCTTTCTAAAACAATGGTCTCTGTTCTTAAGACGAGGAGAGTATCTGTGTGTCTGCCCCGTGACCGTGACCGGGAGATTCCCAGCCTGGCCCTGAGTTGTTAGTGTCATGCATATAGGTCACACTGACCTAAGCTCCAAGGAGACTGAAGGGTTTCATCTTTGTCCTCTTCCTCCTCACTTCCTTCTCGTGCCCTGGAGTAGCCTGCCGGGGCTTCTCTCCCTTGTTCCCAGGGCCAGATGTCTGAGGCCATGGACCAGCCAGCTGGGGGTCCTGGAAACCCAAGACCAGGAGAGAGTGATGATGGCAGCATGGAGCCGGGCACCTGCCAGGACCTTCTGCACCGACTGCGGGAGCTGGAGGTGCGGCATGGGGCAGGGTGGGGGAAGCAGTGCCAGCCAGAGCCCTGGGGAGGCGGGGCTGCCCCTCCCTCTGAGTTTCCTGCGGGTTTGTGGGTGCCATGGACCTTCCTCTCTGCCTGCTTTGCCAGGCGGGAGGCTAGCAGAAGATTCTTTTGCAAAGCTCCTCTGAGAAGCCCTTTCCTTGCTCTTTGCTCCCCAGCCCAGTGACGGCTCGGGGACAAGAAGCATGCACAGGGATGAGCGTCCTAACCCCTGCTTCCCTTCCTTACCTCTCATGCCTCTGCAGGCTCTAGGAAAGGGGGTGGTCAGAGGCCACAGGAGGAAGAGGCTGGGTGGCCCAGGGCTCAGGAGTTGAGGGACAAGGGTGAGGATCCTCAGGCCACACCCCTCACCCATTCTTAACACCCTGTCATCCTCCCTGCAGCCTCCTCTGCCCGTCTCCCAGGGAAATGAGGGTTACTATGGGCACCTCCCACCTCAGGTCTACCTGGCCACTGTGTCTCCCCAGGGCCCCCAGTGCCACTGACTGAGGTCAGGGTTTACAGAAAACTATCCCATGTCAGCCCTGCCCTCCTGCTGCCCTTGGCCTCTGCAGGATTCCTCATATGAGAATCTGCTCACAGCCAAGAGCTGGAGTGGGGTGTAGTTAGCACCCCTGTAGTTGCCTCCCCAAAAGGAATGTGCCATGGGGGAAGAATAATCCCCAAAGCCACCTTTTTGCCCTCTTCCTCCCTCACTCCTGCAGGCAGAGAACTCGGCACTTGCCCAGGCCAACGAAAACCAGCGGGAGACTTATGAGCGCTGTCTGGACGAGGTCTGTGGGTCTGCAATGGGACTGGGGGGACGTGGCTCATCTGCTCCTGGCAGAAGCTGGGGTCAGCTGATGGCTCTGCCTCGGGGCTTTCTGTCCCCAGGTTGCCAACCACGTGGTGCAGGCGTTGCTGAACCAGAAGGTGAGTAGCCACAGGAGACACTCACCCGCAAGCCCAGACACCCTGGGGAGAAGCCCTGGGCACAGCAGACGAGGCCCTTCCTGGAGACTAAGGGCTTGGAGGAGATGGGCTGTTGCCCTCCGGTGATTCCCCATCTTTCCACCTTGGGCAGGTCCATACCGTTCTGCCTAGAGGCAGGGGTGGGACTAGGTAAGGCCAGGTCTCTGAGCAGTGGTCACTGATTTGAGCGTGACTCCTTCCCTTACCCTGTCCCCAGCTGTCTTTCCAGGTTGTGATAGCCCTTAAAGCAGTGTTGATGTTGTCAGCCTAAATGGCATCTGAATATTTACTCACATATGGTGGATAACTTCTTGACATCAGGGCCACTTTGACTCCAAGGCCTTACTCTGTCTTATATAGGCCCTTTTTTGATGTGTGGTTTCTAAGAGGCAGAGGGCCAGGCGTAGTGGCTCACGCCTGTAATCCCAGCACCTTGGGAGGCTGAGGTGGGCAGATCACGAGGTCAAGAGATCAAGACCAGCCTGGCCAACATAGTGAAACCTCATCTCTACTAAAAATACAAAAATTAGCTGGGCATGGTGGCGCGTGCCTGTAGTCCCAGCTAGTAGGAAGGCGGAGGCAGGAGACTCACTTGAACCTGGGATGTGGAGGTTGCAATGAGCTGAGATTGCATCACTGCACTCCAGCCTGGTGACAGAGCGAGGCTCCATCTCAAAAAAAAAAAAAGAGTCGGGGGGTCGATTCCAGGGATGAGAAAGGTAACAAAGAGAATAGGATTTACCTCCCACCAAGGGTGATAAACGTTAGAGAATTTACCATCTCTAGAAGATGCTATAGCTACCAACATCAGCAGACTCAGATTCCTCATAGAAGGAGGCTGCAGCAGAAGGGTGTGCCCAGAAGGGTCCTGGGGCCTTTTAGATGGCATCTGTGCATGCCGCTGCTCTGATGAAGAGCATTGTGACACTCTCCCACCGTCCTCTCCTCTTCTTCCTGCACCTCCTGGGGTGGGTGGCAGGACCTGCGAGAAGAGTGCATCAAGCTGAAGAAGAGGGTGTTTGACCTGGAACGGCAGAACCAGATGCTGAGTGCCCTGTTTCAGCAGAAACTTCAGCTCACAACAGGCTCACTCCCCCAGGTAGGCACCTGTGCTCCTTTCACTCCCATCGCACTGCCTCCTGCCTCCTCAGCTCCATTGGCCCCATCACTCTCTTCTCACATGCACCTAGGGAAGCAGGCCATCAGCTGTCCCCTTTCCATTCTGGGGGTATGGAAACTACCCAAGTTCCCTGGATTTGGCTGTTCCCTCCTCCCAGTGCTCCCCACCAGCGGGAGGGTGTCCCTTCTTGTTGACAGAGCTTTGCACTTGCTCCTGCCTCATGTGGGGACATGGGTGGAGTCTGCAGATGCAATTATTTCAAGCGTCCAAGAGGCCTCTTTGGCCACTGACACAGCCTCTTCTTGGCCGGATGCAGGGGTAGGGCTGGGTGTAAGGCAGCCTAGGGTGTGGTGTCACGGAGAGGTCAGGAAGGACATTTTGGTTCTGATAACTGTTCACAACCTCTGCTGGGAGCCCTGACACCTGCCTTCCCCAGGAGAAGCAGGAGGCTATTGAGAGTGCCTCCTGGGCTGAGTTAAGGTATTGCTTGAGGTTACTGTGTGAGGAACCCCCAAGGATGGGGTGAGACATGGGGGTGGGAGGATCAGGAGCAGCTCCAGATGCCTGAGGTGAGCCGCAGATTGTTTCTGAAGTTAGCCAGCCCCTTCCCCTCACTTTGACAAGAAGAGAAGCACTTTTCTGTGTGTGTGTGTGTGTGTGTATTAGGGAGGGGGCTGGACGTGTTTGTGTCTGTCTGATGCAAAGTAGGCAGCTCTTGGCCCCCAGCCCCTGAGCAGGCAGCCTCTCCACTCACTGGAAGCCTGGCCCTTGCAGAGGAGGCCCCTTGTCACCATGGCCACTCTGGAGCCCCCGTCTCGCCAGGTTGGCACAGAGCTCGGTCAGAGTCCACAGCAGTGACTCTGCAGTTCTCCTTGCCCTATATCTGTCCCTGTGGCAGGGTTCACCCTGGAATCCCCGGCGGCCCAACCACACCAAATCAGCCCACCCCAGCACACTCTTCTCAATGACTGCTGATAACAGAGGGATTGAGTGTCCTTAAATCATTTACTTTTTACCTAAATGAATTCTGGAACCTCATGGGGTTTGGGCCAATAGATTTATCTTCCCCAGAGGTAACATGACATAATGGAAAGAGCACGAAGCTTGGCCTTAGATAAACATGGGTTGGATCCCTAACTTAGCTCCTTCTTAGCTGTGTGACCTGGGGCAAATTACTAAGCTTTACAGACTAGAGTTTTTTCTTTACGGATGGGGATAAAAATACCCATATTGCAGTTGACGTGAAGATTCAATGAGATGATATGTTGCGCTTGGCCCACAGTAGATAGTCAGTCAGTGGTAGCTGTTTATGATGTGATTCCCAGCTTGTGCTTTGCTCGGGTGGAAGCTCCTTCGCACAAATGTCAATTAGGCTCTTACCGTGAGCAGTGCCTTTGATGACACGTATGGAATCGGACTGCATCACGAGGCCCTGTCTAAGGGCCGAGGCCTCTGCAGGCCAACAGGACCCCAGGAGCCTGGGACTGTTGGGAGCTCAGGGAGGTATAGACACCATGCCACAAGGCAGAGTATGACAGTGCTGTCAAAGAACCCAGGGGACAGTGAGGGGAGGCCATCAGAGAAGGATGGAAATGACATTGGAACTGGCCCTTAATGGGTGGATGGGAGATTTTTTTTGAGACAGAGTTTCATTCTTGTTGCCCAGGCTAGAGTACAATGGCACAATCTCGGCTCATCTCAACCTCCGCCTCCCAGGTTCAAGCAATTCTCCTGCCTCAGCCTCCTGAGCAGCTGGGATTATAAGCATGCGCCAACACATCCAGCTAATTTTGTATTTCTAGTAGATATGGGGTTTCTCCATGTTGGTCAGGCTGGTCTCGAACTCCTAACCTCAGGTGACCCACCTGCCTCGGCCTTCCAAAGTATTGGGATTACAGGCGTGAGCCATTAATGTCCGGCTGGATGGGAGATTTTAAGAGTGGAATGGGGACTGGGGAGGAGGGATTCCCTGTGGAAAGAATAGTATGAGCAAAGATCCCAGGGCAGAGAAGCCCAGAGAGCAGCAAACTGTGCAGCTTGGCTGGAGCAAAGGACGTGTGAAGGGACGGTGAGGGAGAGAGCAAGGTGGAGACGGTGGCACGGGAAGAGCTGGCCAGCCAGGCCCAGAATGCCTGCAGAGGAGTTCACACTTGTTTCCATGGGCAATGGGCAGGCATAGGAGGCTTTTGAGTACAAAAATGCTTTAGAAAAGAAAATGAGGCCAAGCGAGGTAGGTAGCTCATGCCTATAATCCCAACATTTTGGGAGGCTGAAGCGGGAGAATGACTTGGGCTTAGGAGTTCAAGGCCAGCCTAGGCAACATAGCAAGACACCATCTGTAAAAAAAAAAAAAAAAAAAATTTTAATTAGCCAGGCATGGTGACACATGCCTGTAGTCCTAGCTACTCGGGAGGCTGAGGCAGGAGGATTGCTTGAGCCAGGGGATCTAGGCTGCAGTGAGCTACAGTCGTGCCACTGCATTCCAGCCTGAGTGACAGAGGCAAAACCCTGTCTGAAAAAAACTCATCTCATTGTTAGAGTTTATAGTTTAAAGAAAAAAAAAAAAGATGCTTTAGGTTGTCTTGTGCACAGGAGATTAAAAGACCACCAAACCAGGTCAAGGAGACTGACTGAGATGCTGAACAGTGCAGGCCAGAGTCAGGAAGAACTGGGCTGGAGGCACTGCTGCAGCTGGCCATAGGTTGTGGGGCAGGGGGGCCTGAGGGGTGCTGCAGAGACAGGGTTTAAAGGCTGTGAAGAATGAGGGAGAGGGAGGAGTTAAAGCTGACTTATATCTAGCCACAAGATGCCCAGAAGAAGGAAATTGCATTCTCAGGGACTCAGAGAGAAGTGCCCATGATTAAATCCTGCCTTTTCAGTCCTCGGAGTAGATGTTCCACATGAGACCAGGTAGGGGAGACAGAAATATTATAACTCCCTGCCATCTCTTTTTTAAGATCATCAAAGACCATTTATCTCAGCTGTCCCTATGATCCTCAGATCCCAGGTGGTCAGAACAGGAAGAGACGTTTGCGGTAACTCTCTTTGTGAGAGGAGAGGAAGCCCCACAGAAAAGTAAAGCAGGCCTGGAGCTGAGAAAGGCACCCTGAGTTAGACCTGCCGTGGCCCTCTGGGCCCAGGACATTCATGTTTCTCCAAAGCCCTCTGACCAGTCTCACTGTGAGACCCCAGATCTGCCTGTGCTGTGGTCTCCTGAGGCTTCTCTTACCAGTGGGTGGGGCAGCAGGAAGAGCTGCATTTGGGGCTGAGAGTCTGGGAGTCCTCCATGAAGGAGCGGACTCAGAGGGGAAGGCCTGGCTTTGCGAGGGAGTAGGGAGCTGGGGCCAGACAGCTACTGTGCTAACTCTGCCTCTCCCTCTGCAGATCCCACTCACTCCACTCCAGCCGCCATCAGAGCCACCAGCCTCCCCCTCCCTCAGCTCCACTGAGGGACCGGCCACCCCGCTGCCTCTGGGGCACTGTGCTGGGCAGAGAGAGGTAGGAGGGCTAGGTACTGTGGTCCGTGGTCCGTGGCCCCACTGGCTAGAGGCTCATCAGTCAGTACTCCACTGATGTTTCCTAGCAAATCCCCGGGGAAGGGCTGTTTCCCAGTGCTCAAACCTTTGTCCAGGCTGGAAGTGTGAGCCCTCTGCTATCAGCCCAATGCCAAGAAAAGCAGATCCCTAACCCTAGCCACTGGCCCTGTGAACAAATGCATTAGTAATGCATTAAGAGGCATGGTTAACACTTACTGAGCTCTTACTGCATGCCAGGCACTGTGTAGAACACCCTGGATCTCATTTGTCTTCTTTAGTGAGGTTAACATAATAATTATCCCATTTTACAGATGACACAATGAAGCAGCTTAGCGCTTAAATAACTTGAAGCCCCTGTCGATAGGTAGAACTGGAACTTGAGCCTACACCAGCTGACTGCAGAGCCTATGGGTTGCCCACTATACCACACTATGCTACACCCAAGAAAGGGCTAGGAGACAGCAGGGAAGGCTTTGCATGGCGTCACCCCCAGCCCCTTTCTGCTGGGGATGAGGTCAGCGGGGTCAGCTGTGTTCCCTGAGGAGGGCTCGGTTTGCCTATAGTGACTGACTTAGGACTTGGCCACATCACACTCCCTTCTGGAGTCTGTGTTCTTTCTGGGCCTGAGAAATGGACAGGCCTGCCTCCCCTGGGACACACAGAGGTCAGAGTTGTAGGTGGTCAGCCTTGCTGATTCAAATGGCTGTGGGGAGTAGGAGCTGGGACAACCAAGAAAAGAATGTAGGATGCCTGCCCAACCCCAAGTGTGCCAGGAAGAAGAATTGGGATAACCAGGGCTCAGCAACCCTCGAGGAAGCAGAACCATCATATCCCAGTTGCTGTGAATTCCTTTTGGGGACACAGACACAACCAGGCCAGCTCTGTTCCTGGCATTCCCTGTTATGCCAGCCCAGGGCCTGGGCCTGGAACTGGATCCCAGCTGCGTGTGGTCTCCTCCTCATGCCATCATCTCTCCCCTAAGGTATGTTGGGAGCAGCAGCTGAGGCCAGGAGGCCCAGGCCCCCCAGCCGCCCCACCCCCAGCGCTGGATGCCCTATCCCCGTTCCTTCGGAAGAAGGCCCAGATTCTGGAGGTGCTGAGAGCCCTGGAAGAGACTGACCCCTTGCTTCTCTGCTCACCTGCCACCCCCTGGCGGCCTCCAGGCCAGGGGCCTGGCTCCCCAGAGCCCATCAACGGCGAGCTGTGTGGCCCGCCTCAGCCTGAACCCTCGCCCTGGGCGCCCTGCCTGCTGCTAGGCCCTGGCAACCTGGGAGGCCTCCTGCACTGGGAGCGCCTCTTGGGGGGCCCGGGAGGGGCAGAGGGTACTGGGCAGCCCTGGGGTCCTAGCAGGGGACCTCCTCAGACCCAGGGCACCAGCTCTGGCCCAAACCGTGCCCCAGGCAGCAGCTCCTCCTCCTCTTCTGATGAGGCAGGTGACCCCAATGAGGCACCCAGCCCCGACACCCTGCTCGGTGCCCTGGCCCGCAGACAGTTGAACCTGGGCCAGCTCCTTGAGGACACAGAGTCTTACCTACAGGCCTTCCTGGCCGGGGCTGCAGGCCCACTCAATGGGGACCACCCAGGTCCTGGGCAGCCATCCTCCCCAGACCAGGGGCCCCCACAGCTGTCCAAGTCCAAAGGCCTCCCCAAGTCAGCTTGGGGTGGGGGTACCCCAGAGGCCCACAGGCCAGGCTTCGGTGCTACCTCAGAGGGCCAGGGGCCCCTCCCCTTCCTTAGCATGTTCATGGGTGCTGGGGATGCCCCACTGGGCTCTCGGCCTGGCCACCCTCATTCCTCATCTCAGGTGAAAAGCAAGCTCCAAATTGGTCCCCCTTCTCCTGGGGAAGCCCAGGGACCACTTCTGCCCTCTCCAGCTAGGGGTCTCAAGTTTCTAAAGCTGCCTCCAGCCTCGGAGAAGAGCCCCAGCCCAGGAGGCCCACAGCTCAGTCCCCAGCTCCCCCGGAACTCGCGAATCCCCTGTCGGAACAGTGGCTCAGATGGCAGCCCCTCCCCACTGCTGGCCCGAAGGGGTCTGGGTGGAGGAGAGCTGTCCCCAGAGGGGGTACAAGGCCTGCCCACCAGCCCTTCACCCTGCTACACAACCCCAGACTCCGCACAGCTCAGACCCCCGCAGTCAGCCTTGTCCACCACGCTGTCCCCAGGCCCAGTGGTGTCTCCCTGCTATGAGAACATCCTGGACCTTTCTAGGAGCACCTTTAGGGGGCCTTCCCCAGAGCCACCTCCATCCCCACTGCAGGTGCCCACCTACCCACAGCTAACTCTGGAGGTACCACAGGCCCCTGAGGTCCTCAGAAGCCCTGGAGTCCCCCCCAGCCCTTGCCTCCCAGAATCGTACCCCTATGGGAGCCCCCAGGAGAAGAGTTTGGACAAGGCAGGCTCGGAGTCTCCCCATCCTGGCCGCAGGACCCCAGGCAACTCATCCAAGAAGCCCAGCCAGGGGTCAGGGCGGCGACCTGGGGATCCTGGCAGCATACCTCTGCGGGACAGACTGGCGGCCCTGGGGAAGCTGAAGACAGGCCCTGAGGGGGCCCTGGGCCCAGAGAAGAATGGGGTGCCAGCCAGGCCTGGCACCGAAAAGACCCGGGGACCAGGGAAGTCAGGGGAGAGTGCTGGAGACATGGTGCCCCCCATCCATAGGCCACCAGAGCAGCTAGAAGCTAAGGGAGGGATACGGGGGGCAGTGGCCTTGGGCACGAACAGCCTGAAGCAGCAGGAACCCGGACTCATGGGGGATCCCGGGGCCCGAGTCTACTCCTCTCACTCCATGGGGGCCAGGGTGGACCTGGAGCCTGTCTCACCAAGGAGCTGCCTCACCAAAGTGGAGCTGGCCAAGAGCCGGCTGGCAGGGGCCCTGTGCCCCCAGGTACCCCGTACCCCTGCCAAAGTGCCAACCTCAGCCCCAAGCCTGGGCAAGCCCAATAAAAGCCCTCACAGCAGCCCCACCAAGCTCCCTTCCAAGTCACCCACCAAGGTGGTGCCTCGACCTGGGGCTTCCCCAGTCACCAAGGAGTCCCCCAAACCTGACAAAGGGAAGGGCCCTCCCTGGGCAGACTGTGGTAGTACCACGGCCCAGCCCACACCCCTAGTACCTGGCCCCACTGACCCAGGCCAGGGCCCTGAGGGGCTGGCCCCACACTCAGCCATCGAGGAGAAGGTGATGAAGGGCATCGAGGAGAATGTGCTGCGGCTCCAGGGCCAGGAGCGAGCCCCTGGTGCCGAGGTCAAGCACCGCAACACCAGCAGCATCGCCAGCTGGTTTGGCCTTAAGAAGAGCAAGCTGCCAGCGCTGAACCGCCGCACGGAGGCCACCAAGAGCAAGGAGGGGGCTGGCGGGGGCTCCCCGCTCAGGAGGGAAGTCAAGATGGAATCCCGGAAGCTGGAGGCCGAGAGCCTCAACATCTCCAAGCTGATGGCCAAGGCGGAAGACCTGCGTCGGGCACTGGAAGAGGAGAAGGCCTACCTAAGCAGCAGGGCCCGGCCACGGCCTGGTGGCCCAGCCCCAGGGCCCAGCACGGGGTTGGGGCAGGTGCAGGGCCAACTGGCTGGCATGTACCAAGGTGCAGACACCTTCATGCAGCAGCTGCTAAACAGGTGAGGGCCTGAGATCAGTCAACAGGTGCTTGGTGGGCATGGGGCACTTCCCTTTGTGGGCACACCTGGGTTTGGAACTAGGCCTGCCGTTCCTGGGAGCTGGGACTTTCCAGAGTTCAAAAGGGATAGAAGGCCACCAAAGCAGCTGGGGGGTCAGTGACTTGGCCTGGAGGAAAGATCAGGGGCTTGGCCTCGTTTCTGGCTTCTCATTTGAGAAGTTAACAGTCCGCATCTTCCTGGATGGTCTCCATACCAGATGAGGCAGCCTGCATGTGATAGTTAAGTGAAGGCTAGAGCCTACCTATGGGCTGATAAAGGTCTTCTCCTTCAGGAAAGGGACAAGGGGAGTCCTCTTCCCATCTTGCCCTTTGACACCTGCCACAACAGGAGCTGTGGTTTAAAGAAGGGACCCACCCATCTTGGGGTTGCTCTGTCTGGGCCAGATGAGGCAGAAAGTCTGCAGGAATTGGGCCCCAGGCAGGGGTGTGGTTTGGACCGCAGGTGTGCTCAGAAGTTCAGCTAGAGCGGGTGGAGTGTGTGGTTCCTGGACCAGGATGTGACCGGGTCTGCTAGTCTACCTGGAATCACCATCAAGCAGTCTCTAGGCTTGACTCTGGATGACTTTGGGGGAGTTCCCCCATCTTCTCCCCTGCCCTCTGTTCCTCTTGGGTTCCCCAGGGTCCTTTCCTGTTGCCAGTGTCAAGAAGGCAATGGGAGCAATCACTAGCGACATGTCTCCTTCCCCAGGGGTGGGTGGCAGGTAGTGCCTCCCTAAACCCAGCACCATTGGCGGGTGCAAGGCTGGAATGTCTGGGTAGGCCAGGCCGCCCTCACCTACATCTGCGCTGTTGCCCATAGGGTGGATGGCAAGGAGCTGCCACCCAAGAGCTGGAGGGAGCCCAAGCCTGAGTACGGGGATTTCCAGCCAGTGTCTTCTGACCCCAAGAGCCCTTGGCCAGCCTGTGGACCCCGGAATGGCCTGGTGGGCCCTCTTCAGGGCTGCGGAAAACCTCCTGGAAAGGTAAGTTCTTGGGACAGGGACTGGATAGAGGGCCTGGCTCTCTGGCCCTGCCAGGTCTCTTACCCCCTAGAGGGTTCCCCTTCCCCAAGACCATGAGTGCCGGATGCACTCACAGTCTCTAAGGGGAGACTGGAGAGGGGAGAGGGGCTTCCCAGTCTGCAGAGGTTCTCAGATCCATACTCCAGGGCCCTAATCCTCACACTTCCATACATTTATAGCCACATTCCCACCCCCTAGAGGCATGGGGAGGGGTGTGGAGTGGGGAGGAGTGGACTGAGGTCTCCTGTACCCCACACAGCCGAGCAGCGAGCCAGGGAGGCAGGAAGAGATGCCCTCGGAGGACAGCCTGGCCGAGCCAGTGCCCACCTCACACTTCACAGGTCAGCAGGGTCAGGGGCTGAGGATGGGTCTGCCCCCAACCCCTCTACCCACTTCTTCCCACTTTACTTCTTCCTGTCTCCACAGCAGGTGCCAGGCTCTGTGTGCCATCTTGGTGCCAAGCACCAGGTGGGCACTGGAGCTACACAGGAACAAATTCTTCCCTGCCCTCAGGGTACTTGCCCCACATACACCCCTTCCCCAAGCCCAGGGCAGGTGGGGATGGTGGACAGGTGCTGTGGAATTAGCCTGTTGGGCCAGGAGGAGCCCTGAGTAGGGGTGGAGCCTGGGCTGGGTGGGAAGTGGAGGCAGGCCGGGTACTGAGCCCAGCCTCACACTCTTGATGGACCTTCCCCTCCCCAGCCTGTGGCTCCTTGACTCGAACCTTGGACAGTGGCATTGGGACCTTCCCACCCCCGGACCATGGTAGCAGTGGGACCCCCAGCAAGAATCTTCCTAAGACCAAGCCACCGCGGCTGGATCCCCCACCCGGGGTACCCCCAGCTCGGCCCCCACCCCTTACCAAAGTCCCCCGCCGTGCCCACACACTGGAGCGGGAAGTGCCAGGCATAGAGGAGCTGCTGGTGAGCGGGCGGCACCCCAGCATGCCAGCCTTCCCTGCACTGCTACCTGCTGCTCCGGGCCACCGGGGCCATGAGACCTGTCCTGATGGTGAGTGTCCAGGTGGGAGGGTGGGATGCCCCTGAGAGCCAGGCAGCTCCATCCGCCTTCCCTTTGTTCCTGGACAGATCCCTGTGAAGACCCGGGCCCCACCCCTCCTGTCCAGCTGGCCAAGAACTGGACCTTCCCCAATACTAGGGCAGCTGGCAGCTCCTCGGATCCTTTCATGTGCCCACCCCGACAATTGGAGGGGCTGCCCAGGACCCCCATGGTGAGAATTGCAGCAGGGGAAAGGGAAAGGACTCGGGAGCAGGAGGGAGTGATGTGGGGAGACCAGTTTCTCCAGTGAGGTATGGCCTGTATATCGCACAGTCTCAGCGCTGCACCCTCTGGGAGGAGGACTGCCGGGATGCCCTGTGAGCGGCCCTCCCCCCACCCTCGTTGCACTCCTCTCGTGGGGAAAGGGTTTCTGTCCCTCCCCAGAACCTTGTAGGACTGTTCTCAGTTGTACCTCCAGCCTGCTTCCTCTGAAGTACACTCCACCTTGGGGGGCCCCTTCTGGAGCAGCTCCCCATCGGGTGCACAGACGCCCCTCAGAGCTCAGTGCCTCTGAGGCTGGGCCGAAAGGTGGAGAGGAGCTTCCTCCCGAGCTGCCCCTCCTTTCCCAGGCCCTGCCCGTGGACCGGAAGCGAAGCCAGGAGTCCAGCCGCCCATCCCCTATGCCCCAGGGCCCAGCTTTTGGGGGTAGCCGCACCCCCAGCACGTCGGACATGGCTGAGGAAGGCAGAGTGGCCAGCGGGGGCCCCCCAGGGCTGGAGACCTCGGAGTCTCTCAGTGACTCGCTCTACGACTCGCTATCCTCCTGTGGGAGTCAGGGCTGAGGGTCTGCGCCACACCACGGCCCCGCTGGATTTGGGGACCACAGACTGGATCGGCTCTCTTCATGCCCCTGGAGCCAGGGCCCTCCCTGAAGGGACCAAGGAGGCAGGTGGATAAGAAGGTGAAAAGGGAGTCCCTGGCACACCCCACCACCCACTGCTACTGCGGATGAGATGACCATGCTCAGCTCAGGGAGAGACCCCGCCCTTGGTCCCTTCTCTCACCCAGAGTAAGGCTCTTCCTTGAAGGGACTGGGGGTTTAAGGCCACTGTGTCACAGCCCCCCAGCTCCTACTTCAGGCTGAGCTATCTTGTGGTGCTGGGCTTCCTGCCCACCAGCCGTGCCATCTCTGCCCAACCTGGCTGCTCCTCTGCCCCGAAGCCCTCGCAAGGTCCTCCTGGAGGCCCCTGTGCTTGTGGAGTTTGGGGGCTGGGGGACAAGTTGCCTTCTCTCTCTGTCCTGGTCCTCCCTGCTGTCTGGATGGTGCTGCCCTCCCCTGCCCCATGCCTTTGGGGTCTATTCGTCCGTCTTTTTCGTTGTTGTTTTTATATATTGAAGCGTCTGGCCCAGCCCCCAGCCCCGCACTGCGGTTAATTTATCTGTTGTTTAAAATGCGGCTGCTCTGCTCCCTGCCTCTGCTTCTGCCGTATCCCTAATAAAATGTGGAGGCCCCCTCCCTGCCCCTGACTCGGCTTGTTGTGTGGGAGGACTCAGGCAGGCCAGGTCGGAGGATACTGCATGGGTGCCAGGTTGAGGGACCCCAGGCACCCTTGTGACACAGCCCCCCAACCAGGGCAGCTGGCTGGAGTCATCACAGGAGGTAACAGAGGGTTGGGAGGGTAGGGCCTGCTTAGGCCTGGAAGGGTGCCTGGGCTCAGAGAGATTCTCCTGGCCCAGGACTTGGGCAGGACATGAGGCTGGGCAGCCCCTTGGAGAAGGAGCTGAGGAAGATGGCTGTGGACATGCATTCAGGCCCCACGTGTCCCAGGCGGGATGGGACATGCAGACTCTGAGCAGAGTTGCATCTCTTCTCCAGACCTTGGTTTTCCTCCTCTACAGAAGATTAGAAGGTTAATCCAGACGAGCTGGTCCCATCAGCCAGACTTTCTTCTCAGCATTCTCTTCCTACTCCTTCTCTTAGTTAATATCATCATTGAAGAAATGAACAAGACGGAGAGGATCAAGTCAGATGTCTGGGTTTTTCTTTTAAGTCGATATCCCATTTTCTTACCTCTGTCTTCTGCTTCCGGGTTCCTATCCCACTGTCCTATCCCTTCTGCTTTTATGGGCTTAAGCATAGTATTACCAAGCTGTAAATCTCTGCTTCTTGCCAGGTGGAATTCGAGAGGTCTACCTCCTTCCCACTTTTTATTTCTTGGTTTTTCAAGCCCTCTTCTCTGCTTGAACTTGGTAGATTACCTCATTTCCTAGTTAGAATAGAATTGTTTGCCTGCAGGATATTTCTCCTATTTCCTTTTGGGGAAGGAGTTTGGCATAGCGGGTTTGACGCAGGACTCCACCTCTTTCAAGCTGAGATCAGAGGGTCCATCCACATTCTTGCCACCAGGGTCTGATCCATCTGCCGCCAGGCTCTATTCTCTGGTGTTTGCAAATGCAGGGCATCACCTTGGTTTCCAGGGCAATGTGGGCTGACTGACCAGGGCAGGGTAGGTGGCATCATTTACACCTGGCGCCTGGAGGCAGCTCTTGCCTACCAACTGTTCCATGGTGGGAAACTTCCTAAATCTCTCAGCATTCCGCGAAGGGACCCTGGGCCCAGATGAGCCACCCCACAGCCCACATAATTGTGTGCCCTCCACACAGACCCAATATTTTATCTCAAATAATTCTGTGGAGGAGGATGTGCAGTTGAGTTTAAAGACACTCTTGGGGAATCAATTTCTTGCACTTCAAAGAAAGGTTTGGCTAAAAGACCATTTGATCCTTACTAGGGCAGAACACTGCAAATCTCAGTTTGCAACATCTTCCTACAGAACTCAGGTAAATTCACTGTTTCCTCCAAGAACAGGTGAATGTTTGCCTTTCCAATGTGCGAGACCCATTCTGCTGGGTTTTCCAAACAAAGGAAGACAAAACTGCCAGGCCACCTCCTCCATCCCCCAGAATGGCATCAAGGCATCAGCAAAAGATTATGACAAGGCTTCAGGTTCAATTTCACTGGGCACTTTGCCTTTTGCAGGAAATGTCCCAAAAATGTTAACTCAGGTTTTCTCTGGGTAGCCAGTGGTTTTTTTCTTTTTTCTTCTTTACCCTTTTCTAGATTTTCTACAAATAGTGTGCTTTGTTTTCTTTAAGAAAAAAAATTTTTTTTTTTTAGAGATGGGGTCTCACTATGTTGCCCAAGCTTGTCTCAAACTCCTGGCCTCAAGAGATCCTCCCACCCTGGCCTCTCCAAGTTCTGGGATTACAGTGTGAGCCACTGCATCCAACCTGTTTTGTTTTCTTTATCAAAAAAAGTTTTAAAAGAGAAATAATCATTCTCTGCAGCAAACTCTAGATATATACCCTCATTCTATAATCCTATGTGAGTTAGTTCAAGCATATAAATAACTTACTTATTTATATGAATTTGAAGTAAATAAAGGTGAGCATTTCTATGGTCTTGGGAAAAATTTTTTTTTAACATTTTTTTTTTTTTTTTTTTTGAGACAGCATCTCATTCTGTCACCCAGGCTGGAGTGCAGCAGCGCGATCTCGGCTCATTGCAAGCTCTGCCTCCCAGGTTCACGCCATTCTCCTGCCTCAGCCTCCCGAGTAGCTGGGACTACAGGCTCCCACCACCACGCCCAGCTAATTTTTTGTATTTTTAGCAGAGACAGAGTTTCACCGTCTTAGCCAGAATGGTCTCGATCTCCTGACCTCGTGATCTACCCTTCTCAGCCTCCCAAAGTGCTGGGATTACAGGCGTGAGCCACTGTGCCTGGCCCCTTAAAAGGTTTTTAATTATTAAAGGCATAGAAATTATAGAAGTATATGTTCCCCAGGTACGCTGGCTCATGTCTGTAATCCCAGCACTTTAGGAGGCCAAGGTGGGTGGATCACCTGAGGTCGGGAGCTTGAGACCAGCCTAATCAACATGGAGAAACCCCGTCTCCACTAAAAAATACAAAATTAGCTGGGCGTGATGGCGCATGCCTGTAATCCCAGCTACTTGGGAGACTGAGACAGGAGAATAGCTTGAACTTGGGAGGTAGAGGTTGCAGTGAGCCGAGATCGCACCATTGCACTCCAGCCTGTGCAACAAATGCAAAACTCCATCTTAAAAAAAAGAGTAAGCCTGTAATCCCAGCACTTTGGGAGGCCGAGACGGGTGGATCACAAGGTCAGGAGATCGAGACAATCCTGGCTAACACGGTGAAACCCCGTCTCTACTAAAAAATACAAAAACTAGCCAGGCGAGGTGGCGGGCGCCTGTAGTCCCAGCTACTCGGGAGGCTGAGGCAGGAGAATGGCGTGAACCCGGGAGGTGGAGCTTGCAGTGAGCTGAGATCTGGCCACTGCACTCCAGCCTGGGCGACAGAGCGAGACTCCGTCTCAAAAAAAAAAAAAAGTATACGTTCATGGTTTTTAAAAAAGGAATTGAAGTTGAATGTTACAACTAATTATCAGGGAAATGCAAATCAAAACCACAATGAAATACCATCTCACTCTAGTTAGAATAGCTCTTATCAAAAAGACAAAACAAGTGTTGGTGAGGATGTAGAGAAAATAGAACCCTTATACACTGTTGGTGGGAATGTAAATTAGTACCTCTATTAAGGAAAACTGTGGAGGTTCCTCAAAAAAATTAAAAGTAGAGCTACTATATGATCCAGCAATCCCACCAGTGGGTAAATGGAGGCACTGTTCACAATAGCCAAGACTTGAAGTCAACCTAAATGCCAGCAATGGATGAATGGATAAAATGTGGTATATCTACACAGTAGAATACTATTCAGCAATGAAAAAGAATGATATCCTGTCTTTTGAAACAAATTATATGAACCTGAACATTATGTTAAGTGAAATAAGTCAGACACAAAGACAAATACCACATGATCTCACTGAGACATGGAATCTTTAAAAAAAAAAAAAAAAAAAAAAAAGGAGGCCGGGCGCGGTGGCTCAAGCCTGTAATCCCAGCACTTTGGGAGGCCGAGACGGGCGGATCACGAGGTCAGGAGATCGAGACCATCCTGGCTAACACGGTGAAACCCCGTCTCTATTAAGAAATACAAAAAACTAGCCGGGCGAGGTGGCGGGCACCTGTAGTCCCAGCTACTCGGGAGGCTGAGGCCGGAGAATGGCGTGAACCCGGGAGGCGGAGCTTGCAGTGAGCTGAGATCTGGCCACTGCACTCCAGCCTGGGTGACAGAGCGAGACTCCATCTCAAAAAAAAAAAAAAAAAAGAAAGAAAGAAAGAAAGAAAGAAAAAGAAAAAGCCAATCTTACGGAAGTATAGAGCAGATCAGTGGTTACCAGAGGCTGTGGAGCCAGTGCAGGAGAGGAGGTTGAGGGGAGGTGGTTTGAGGGTACAAAACTAGATAGGAGGAATAAGTTCTGGTGTTGTATTGCACAGTAGGGTGACGATGGTTAACAAGTTATGGTATGTTATTACAAAATAGAAGAAAGGGTTTTGAATGTTCTCACCACAAAAAAACGATAAATGCATAATGAGATGGCTGTCCTAAATACCCTGATTTGATCACTATACAATGTATCCATGTATGGAAACATCACATTGTATCCCATAAGTGCATACAATTATAATGTGTCAAAAATTGAAAAGAGGCCGGGTGTGGTGGCTCCCTCCTGTAATCCCAGCACTTTGGGAGGCGGAGGCGGGCGGATCACGAGGTCAGGAGATCGAGACCATCCTGGCTAACATGGTGAAACCTCATCTCTACTAAAAATAGAAAAAGTTACCTGGGCATGGTGGCAGGTGCCTGTAATCCCAGCTACTCGGGAGGCTGAGGCAGGAGAATGGTGTGAACCCGGGAGACGGAGCTGACAGTGAGCCGAGACCGCACCACTGCACTCCCGCCTGGATGACAGAGCAAGACTCCATTTCAAAAAAAAAAAAAAAAAATTGAAAAGAGGCTGCGCACTGAGGCTCACACCTGTAATCCCAGCACTTTGGGAGGCCAAGGTGGGCAGATCATGAGGTCAGGAGATCAAGACCATCCTGGCCAACACAGTGAAACCCCATCTCTACTAAAAATACAAAAATTAGCTGGGCATGGTGATGCACACCTCTAGTCCCAGCTACCTGGGAGGCTGAGGCAGGAGAATCACTTGAACCCGGGAGGCGGAGGTTGCAGTGAGCTGAGATCATGCCACTGCACTCCAGCCTGGTGACTGAGCGAGACTCCGCCTCAAAAAATAAAAAGAAATAATTGAAAAGAAATTAGGCCACGTGCGGTGGCTCACACCTGTAATCCCAGCACTTTGGGAGGCCAAGGTGGGCAGATCACGAGGTCAGGAGTTTGAGACCACCCTGACCAACATGGTAAAACCCCGTCTCTACTAAAAATACAAAAAAATTAAAAAGAGGCTGGGCGCGGTGGCTCACGCCTGTAATTCCAGCACTTTGGGAGGCCGAGGCGGGCGGATCATAAGGTCAGGAGATCGAGACCACAGTGAAACCCTGTCTCTATTAAAAAAATACAAAAAATTAGCCGGGCACGGTGGCGGGTGCCTGTAGTCCCAGCTACTCAGGAGGCTGAGGCAGGAGAATGGCGTGAACCCGAGAAGCAGAGCTTGCAGCGAGCCGAGATCGTGCCGCTGCACTCCAGCCTGGGCGACAGAGCGAGACTCCGTCTCAAAAAAAAAAAAATAAAAATAAAAATAAAAATAAAATAAATAAAAAAGAAAAAGAAAATTAGCCAGGCGTGTTGGCACGTGCCTGTAATCCCAGCTACTCAGGAGACTGAAGCTGAAGAATCACTTGAACCCGGAGGCAGAGGTTGCAGTGAGCCAAGATCACGCCACTGCACTCCAGCGTGGGCAACAGAGTGAGACTCCGTATTGGTCTCAAAAAAAAAAAAAAAAAAAAAAAAAGGAAAAGAAATTGAATGTTATACTAGGGGGAAAAAAGGGGCTGGGCATGGTGGCTCACACCTGTAATCCCAGCACTTCGCGAAGCCAAGGGAGGAAGATCACTTGCACCCAGGAGTTTGAGACCAGCCTGGGCTACACAGTGAGACCGTGTCTCTACAAAAAAATAAAAAATTAGGCCGGGGGTGTGGCTCACACCTGTAATCCCAGCACTTTGAGAGGCCAACGTAGGCAGATCACTTGAGGTCAGGAATTTGAGATCAGCCTGGCCAACATGGTGAAACCCTGTCTCTACTAAAAATACACAAATTAGCTAGGTGTGGTGGCACAGGCCTGTAATCCCAGCTACTTGGGAGGCAGAGGTGAGAGAATCGCTTGAACCCAGGAGGCGGAGGTTGCAGTGAGCCGAGATCGCACCACTGCACTCCAGCCTGGGCAACAGAGCAAGACTCTGTTTCAAAAATAAATAAATAAATAATTACCCTGGCATGGTAGTGCACACCTGTAATCCCAGCTACTCAAGAGGCTGAGGTGGGAGGATGGCTTGAGCCTGAGTGATTGGAGGCTGCAGTGAGCAATGATCGTGTCACTGCAGTCAGCCTGGGCAACAGAGTGAGACCCTGTCTCAAAAAATAAAGAGTAAAAAATTAGCTGGGCATGGTCGTGTGAGCCTCTAGTCCTACCTACTTGGGAAGCTGAGGTGGGATGATTGCATGAACCCAGGAATTTGAGGCTGTAGTGAGCTATTAGAATCCCACTACATTTCAGCCTAGGCAACAAAGCAAGGCCTTGTCTCTAAAAATTAAAAATAATAAAAAACAGAAAAAAGGAAAAATTCCCTTCATACTGCACCCTCAGTTTCGTTCCACAGGCAACCTGAGTTAATTGGTTATCCTTTCAGATGTTTTTATTTATTTTTATTTATTTATTTTTGACACAGAGTCTCGTTCTGTCATCCAGGCTGAGAGTGCAGTGGCAGGATCTCGGCTCAATGCAACCTCTGCCTCCCAGGTTCAAGTGATTCTCATGCCTCAGCCTCCTGAGTAGCTGGTATTACAGATGTGCACCACCACACCCAACTAATTTTTGTATTTTTAGTAGAGATGGGGGTTTTACCATGTTGCCCAGGCTGGTCTCAAACTCCTGGCCTCATGTGATCTGCCAGTCTTGGCCTCCCAAAGTGTTGGGGTTATAGGCATGAGCCGCTGTTCCTGGCCCCTTTCAGATGTTTTTAAAATCCACATATATACAAGCATATTTATGTTTACCTTTTATTAGACAACGAGATTATCTTGTAGTTACTGATCTTCCCTTTAGCACTCAATAATGTATCTTGGAGATTTTTCCAAAACCCATGAATCTCCGCTTTTGTACGTTGTACTTCGTTGTATAGACATACCTTATTTATTTGTTTTGTCATGACAACACTGCAGTGAACATTCCATATGTGTCTTTGGCCACTTGTATATTTCCATAAGGTAAATTCCTATATTCTCCAGGTATGGTAGCTCATGCTGGTAATTTTAGCACTTTGAAAGGCTGAGGCAGAGAGAACTGCTTGAGGCCGGGAGTTTGAGACCAGCCTGAGCAACAGAGACCCCATCTCTACAAAAGCTACAAAAATTAGCCAGATGTGGTGGCACACACCTGTAGTCCTACTACTTGGGAGGCTGAGGCAGGAGGATCCCTTCAGCCCAGAAGTTTGAGGCTACAGCAAGCTACGATCCCACCACTGCACTCCAGCCTGAGGAACAGGGTAAGAGCCTGTCTCTAAAATAAATAAATAAATTTCTATAAATGGAATTGCTGAGTCAGAGAGTATGCTTAGGTTTTTGTTTTTTGTTTGTTGAGACAGGGTCTCACTGTCACCCAGGCTTGCAGGCAGTGGTGCCATCTCAGCTCACTGCAACCTCCACCTCCCAGGTTCAATTGGCCATCCCACCTCAGCCTCCCCAGGAGCTGGGACCTAGGCACGTACCACCACACCCAGTTAACTTTTGTATTTTTTGTAGAGCCAGGTTTTGCTATGTTGCCCAGGCTGATCTTGAACTCCTGGGCTCACGTGATTCGCCTTGGCCTCCCAAAGTGTTGGAATTAGAGGCATGAGCCACCGCACACGGCCTTAACTTTATTTTGTAATAGACTTTCATACGTTGCACTCCCACGAGCCACATACAAGTTGAACTGTCTCCCCACTTCTTCCACATCATTATTATCAAACTTCTTGTTAGCCAGTTTGGTAGAAGAGATCATGTGGGGTTTTGCGTCAGTGTCGGGACTGCTTTGGCATTCACTCAAAGTGAAATGGGGAAGCAGTGGAGACTGATGAGAAGAGACTGTAGAGGGCTGGTACAGAAGCAGGAGCCAGTAAAGAGGCCTCTTCAGGAATCCCAGTGAGAGACGCTGGTGACCTGGACCAAGCGGAGACAGTCAGGATGACAGGATTTGCTGACGTAATTGATGTGAAGAAAGAAGAGTCAAGGATAACTCTAAGGGTTTTGAAGCAAATGGAAGGGTGCCATTCACTGATATGGGGAAGACTGGCTAGAGCAGATGTGGGGGAGGGAAGGAAGGTCAGGAGTTAAGTGTTGGCCATGTTAAATTTGAGATGCCTGTTGGGTAACATCCAAGGGAAAATGTGGAGTAAGCAGTTGGTTATAGAAGTCCAGAGTTTAGAAAAGAGGCCCGGCTGGAGACATAAATTAGTAAGTCATCAGCATGTGGATGTTATTTAAAGCCAGAGGACTGGATGAGATCACCAAAGAAGTGAGAAGAGGAAAGTCTGGGTCCTGACCCCTAGCATACTCCATTCTTTAGAGGTCAGAGGAAACAAGGAAGAAACAGTGAAGGAGGCTGCAGGGTGATCCTGGGAGAATGTGGGGTCTTGGCATGTACGTGAAGAAAATGTTTCAAGAAAGATTAAATAATCAGCTGTCACTTCTGCTGATGTGCAGGCAAAAAGAGGATTGAAAATTGCCTTTTGAGCCAGGCATGGTGGCGTGCACCTTTTAGTTCTAGTGCTTTGGGAGGCTGAGGCAGGATGATCACTTGAGCCCAGGAGGTTGAGGCTGCAGGGAGCTATGATTGTGCCTGGGTAGGCATCTAGCCATTCCTGGGTAGATGACAGAGTGAGACCCTGTCTCAAATAAAAAAAAAAAAAGAAAATTGGCATTTGGATTTAGCAGCACAGAGGTCACTGGTGACCTTAACAGGAACAGTGATGGAAGTGAAAGCTGTTTTGAGTAGGTCAAGAGCAAATGGGAAAGGAAGAACTGGAGTATAGACAGCTCTTTTTTAGCATTGTGGCCCATCCCTATAGTCCCAGCTACTCAGGAGGCTGAGGAGGGAGGATCATTGAGCCCAGGAATTCGAGGCAGCAGTGAGCTATGATTGCACCACTGCACTCTCCAGCCTGGGCGACAAAGCGAGACCCTGTCTCTAAAAAAATAAAAATAAATAATTTAAGAAATAGAAAATTCTTAGGCCAGGTGCGGTGGCTCACGCCTATAATCCCAGCACTTTGGGAGGCCGAGGCAGGCGGATCACGAGGTCAGGAGATCAAGACCATCCTGGCTAACATGGTAAAACCCCGTCTCTACTGAAAATATAAAAAATCAGCTGGGCGTCGTGGCGGGCGCCTGTAGTCCCAGCTACTCAGGAGGCTGAGGCAGAAGAACGGCGTGAACCCGGGAGGCAGAGGTTGCAGTGAGCGGAGACCGTGCCACTGCACTCCAGCCTGGGCAACAGAGTGAGACTCTGTCTCAAAAAAAAAAAAAAAAAAAATTATTTTAAGATATAGGGAAGAAAAAGGCACATGCCTGTAAGTCCCCCACCAGCTACTCAGGAAGCTGAAGTGGGAGACTCTCTTGAGTTTAAGAGTTCGAGGTTTGAGGCCATCCTGATCTTGTTTTCCCTAGACGCTGTCTTTTTTTTTTTTTTTTCTTTCTTTCTTTTGTTTTTTGAGATGGAGCCTCGCTCTGTTGCCCAGGCTGGAGTGCAGTGGCACGATCTCAGCTCACTGCAACCTCCGCCTCCTGAGTTCAAGCAATTGTCGTGCCTCAGCCTCCTGAGTAACTGGGATTACAGGCACGTGTCACCACGTGTGGCTAATTTTTGTATTTTTAGTAGAGACGGGGTTTCACCATGTTGGCCAGGCTGGTCTTGAACTCCTGACCTCAGGTGATTCATCCACCTCAGCCTCCCAAAGTGCTTGGATTACAGGCGTGACCCACTGCGCCCAGCCTAGACACCTTCTTTAGGGAAAAATAAGTAGAGTAGAAGAGAATGGGAGAGGAGATTGGGTCAAGAAATTAGACTTTTAATATTTTAAAGTCTTTATTTTTGAAACTATTTCATACACAAATGTTTCAAATACAGTACAAAGTGTTTTTTTCCTCTCCTAAACTATCTTTATTTATTTTATTTATCTATTTTTTTTGAGACGGAGTCTCGCTCTGTCCCCCAGGCTGGAGTGCAATGGCGCACTCTCGGCTCACTGCAAGCTCCGCCTCCCGGGTTCACGCCATTCTCCTGCCTCAGCCTCCTGTATTTATTCATTTTTTTTAACAGAGTCTTACTCTGTCACCTAGGCTGGAGTGCAGTGGCATGATCTCGGCTCACTGAAACCTCCGCCTGCTTGGGTTCAAGTGATTCTCCTACCTCAGCCTCTTGAGTAGCTGGGATTACAGGCACCCGCCACCACGCCCAGTCTTTTGCCTAAACTATTTAAGAGTAGGTTGCTAACATGATGTTTTATCACCCCAAACACTTCAAGTTTGTTTACTACAAACAAGGAAACTTATCTTCCCCAAAACCATACCACCATCAAAATCAGAAATTCATATTGATAAAAAAACTTATCTACTCCTCAGACCACAGTCAACTTTCACTAATTGTCAGAATAATGTCCTTTCTAGTTAAAGTCACACATTGCATTCAGTTGTCATGTTTGTTTAGTCTCCTTCAATCTGGAACAATTCCTCAGTCCTTCCTAACTTACAGGACCTTGAAATGTTGGAAGATTACAGACGTTGATATTGATTTGTCTCATTACGACGAATGCTCATTTTCATTACTTGCTGTCTGGTAGGTCTCTCCATCACACATTTACTACTTTTCCCTTTATAATGAATAATTACACTGTAGGTAGGTACTCTGAAACTATATAAATATTTAATTTTTATTTAACTTTTTATGTGTTCATTTATTTAAACCAGTATAGAATTATGGTTTATTATTTTGTTCAGTGGTTTATATTCTCAAATGCTCAAACTGTCCATGATTTGGCCAGTGGGAGCCCCTTCAAACTGGCTTCTGTGTCTTTTTGACAAATCCTCATCATTCTTCAAGGATACTTACTTTCTGTCATAACATGCTCGAGATTCATCTTGGATTTTCCCCAACCCAGCACTGGAATCAAGCATTTTTCCAAAGAGCTCTGTTTATTTGTGTGGGGAGTATTCAGAAACAAAGATCTGGAGGCTGGGTATGCTCATCGCTGTTGGAGTGTTGCTGCTCCCAGGCTCTAAGGGTGGGTTTCTTCAACATAGGAAAAGTTAGCCAGACAGGCCCAGTGGCACATGCTTGTAGTCCCAGCTAGTTGGGAGACTGAGACAGGAGGATCGCTTGAGCCTAGGAGTCAAGTTCAGCCGGGGCTGCATAGTGAGACCCCTATCTCTAAAAATTAAAAAAAAAAAAAGAAAGAAAGCATATTCTTATACTTATTGGAATGATAAAATAGAGAAAATCTGGGGCCGGGTACAGTGGCTCACGCCTGTAATCCCAGCAGTTTGGGAGGCCAAGGCGGGCAGATCACAAGGCAAGAGACTGAGACCATCCTGGCCAACATGGTGAAACCCCGTCTCTACTAAAAATACAAAAATTAGATGGGCGTGGTGGCACATGCCTGTAGTCCCAGCTACTTGGGAGGCTGAGGCAGGAGAATCGTTTGAACCCAGGAGGCAGAGGTTGCAGTGAGCCGAGATCATGCCACTGCACTCCAGCCTGGCAACAGAGTGAGACTCCACCTCAAAAGAAAGGAGAGGAGAGGGGAGGGGAGAAGAGGGGAGGGGAGGGGGAAAGGAAGGAAAGAAAGGAAGACAGAAAATCTGATGACGCAGGAAAGAGAAGAGGGAATTGTTGGACTCCAGTGCATAAGTGGCTTTCAATAGCATTCATAGGTACAGGAAGGAGGAAGGCACAGAAGCAGGTAGTTGGGTATATGCGATGGTGTCTAACTATAGGAGTTCTCTCCTGGGTGCTTTTACTTTCTCAAGGAAATATTCAAGATCATCAGCTAAGAAAGATGGCAGGAGAAGATGTTGGAGACTTGAGAAGACAGGAGAACACATGAATATTCATCTAAGAGCTCAAAAGAGTGAATGGACTGGGAAATGTAGTAGGGATTACCAGGCAGCTTGAAGGGTCCACCTTAGGTAATTAGGAATTTAAAGGGAGACTGATTAACATTAACGTATTGGTTTTCTTCTCCAGTCCATGCTTCCCATGCAGTGAGTTGAATTAGCCAGGGGTGCAAGAAAGGAGAGGGAAAGAAGCAAGGGAATTGAAGGTGTATGCAGAGGAGTGATTCTATTTTTTTTGCGGGGTGGGGGAGTCAGTGTCTTGCTCTGTCACTCAGGTTGAAGTGCAGTGGAGAGATCACAGCTCACTGCAGCCTCAAATTCCTGGGCTCAAGGGATCCTCCTGCCTCAGCCTCCTGAGTAGCTGGGATTACAGGTGAGACTGTGGTCTTCAAATTGGATAAAAAGGGAAAAAGGAACAGTAGAAGAGGGAAGTATGGGGGAATAGGGACGGTAGATTGTAGGTCCTGGTGGGATCAAAGGAATTTTGCAGGCAGAGTACTAGTGGGCATGAGTTGGAAAGACGTTGGGAAGAAATGAGGTGGTGGTTACGGGATGAGCTGTATGACGTTGAGAGAATGGGAATGGGAATGGGGTGTTACGGGTTGAATTGTGTCCCTATCCCCCTAAGATGTGGAGGCCTACCCCCAGTATCTCAGAATGTGACCTTATCTGGAAATAGGGTCAAGTTAAAATGAGGTCATTCGGGTGGGCCCTACTCCTATTTTGACTGGTGTCCTTATAAAAAGGAGGAACTTGAAGCCAGATGGACAAGCACACAGGGAGACACCATGTATATTAGTCCATTCTCATGCTGCTAATAAATACATGCCCTAGACTGGGTAATTTATCAAGGAAAGAGGTTTAATTGACTCACAGTTAAGCATGGCTGGGGAGGCCTCAGGGAACTTACAATCATGGTGGAAGGGGAAGCAAACATGTCCTTCTTCACATGGCGGTAGAAGGAGAAGTGCTGAGCAAAAGTGGGGAATGCCCCTTATAAAACCATCAGATCTCGTGAGAACTCACTCACTGTCACAAGAATAGCATGAGGCTACCCACTCCCATAATTAAATTACCTCCCACTGGGTCCCTCCCACAACACGTGGGGATTATGGAAACTACAATTCCATTTGAAATTGAAATTTGGGTGGGGACGTGACCAAACCATATCACCATGTGAAGATGAAAGCAGAGGTCAGGGTGATGCATCCATGAGCCAAAGAACCCCAAGCATTGCCAGCAACCCCAAGCATTGCCAGCAACCTCCAGAAGCTGGGTGAGAGGCACAGACAGGTTCTGTCTCACAGCCTCAGAAGGAACCAACACTGACATCACCTTGATCTCAGACTTCCATCCTCCAGAAGAAGGCTACATTTCTGTGACAATATATTTCTGCTGTCTAAGCCATCCAGTCTGTGGTACTTTGATATGACAGCCCTAGCAAACTAATACAGAGGAGTTGCAGTTATCAGTAATGACAAGGAGCAGGGTGTGGCCATGAGAGGTCATTGGAGGAGAGGAGATCATGGACATGAGAGGCCAGGGTATGGGGAAGATGTATCTACGTGAATATTGAAATCTCTAAGGACCCGGTACAGTGGCTCACGATTGGAATCCCAGCACTTTTGGAAGCTGAGAGGGAGGATTACTTGAGCCCAAAAGCTTAAGACCAGCCTGGGCAACATGGTGAAACCCTGTCTGTACAAAAAAACGCAAAAATCAGCCTTGTGTGGTGGCACATGCCTATAGTCCCAACTACTCAGGAGGCTGAGATGGGAGGATTGCTTGAGCCTGGGCAGTTGAAGCTGCAGTGAGCCAAGATCACAGTGCTGCACTCCAGCCTGGGAGACAGAGTGAGACTCTGTCTCAAAAACAACAACAGGCCAGTGCGGTGGCTCACGCCTGTAATCCCAGCACTTTGGGAGGCCAAGGCGTGTGGATTACCTGAGGTCAGGAGTTCGAGACCAGCCTGACCAACATGGTGAAACCTTATCTCTACTAAAAATACAAAAATTAGCTGGGCATGGTGGCGCGCACCTGTAATCCCAGCTTTTTGGGAGGCTGAGGCAGGAGAACTGCTTGAACCCAGGAGGCGGAGGTTGCAGTGAGCCAAGATTCTGCCATTGGACTGCAGCCTGGGATATAAGACCAAAACTCTGTTTCAAAACAACAACAACAACAACAAACCAAAATCTAACCAAACAAACAAAAAGAAATCTCTAAGAATGAGGGCAGAAATCACGTCAGGGAGAATGACAGTGAGGTAGGAATGAAACCTTCAAGAAACACGGAAGTAGCCCAGGTATTGGTAGGTGCGTGCAAAGAGGGAGGCAGCGTCCAACAACCTGAGACTCAGAGCTGAGGGATTTTAGGGAAGAAGGTTCTGAAAACAGCACTGAAGAGCAAGGAGGGAGCCTTGAGGCACAAAGGTGAGGCAGGGAAAGCTACACCCACCTGAGGGGATTGCAGGGAGGGCCGTGTCCTCCAGGGGGAGCCGAGAACCTGCTGCCTGGGAAGGCAAAGGGAACACTGGGAGAAGATCCAGACGGGGAGTTTTAGGGATGCAAGGCTGTGAATTCTAGAGGGCCCACTGGAAGGGCTTCAGGAGTTGGGAACAGACTTGGGAATGTGCAGAGCAGTTTGAGGATTAGAGTATGTGAGATGAGGGGTCATCACACATTGATGGAGGAGCTACAAAATATGGTGGCCATTGTCTATCAGTTTACCATATGGGGCCCTCACTTTCATTCTATATCTCTGTACCATTTTAATTTCACACCGTGTGGATGGGGATATGGGATGGTCACTGCAGACAGTGGAGAGGGGCCAGGCTAAGGACAAATCAAGGATTTTCAAAAGAGGTTGGAGCCCAGTGGAGGCTGAAGTCCAGGCATCTCCTTAGCACCAGACTGCAGGAAAGTCCGACTTCTGTGGTTGCTGCTGCTTCTCCCAGCAGGGTGCAAAGGCCTGGTTTTAGGACTAGAGAAGGAAGATTGTGGGATTAATCCAAGGTCGGGCTTTGCCCATGAGGGAATTGGCGAGAGGCTAAGTGGAGTGACCCAAAGCCTCCAGCTCGAGTAATACTAATATCTAGGCGCAAACGCATATGTAATTACAATGTGCCAGGCACTGTTCTAAGCACTTTATACAGATTAAGTCCATTAATCCTCACCACCATGTTTTTGGGTAGGTATTATTGTTATGTGTTTTACTAGGAGAAAGTGAGGATCAGAGAACTTAAGTAACTTTCCCAATGTCAAAGCTTGTCTATGGAAGAGCTGTGAGACAAGCCCAGACAGCTTAGCCCCAGAGTCTGCATTCAAAATCACAACACAAGCCGGGTGCTGTGGCTCATGCCTGAAATCCTAGCACTTTGGGAGGCCGAGGCAAGAGGATCACTTGAGCCCAGAAGTTTGAGACTAGCCTGTGCAACATGTAAAACCCCATCTCTACTAAAAATATAAAAATTAGCCAAGTGTGGTGGCAGGCGCCTGTAATCCCAGCTACTCGAGAGGCTGAGGCAGGAGAATCACTTGAACCCGGGAGGTGGAGGTTGCAGTGAGCTGAGATCGTGCCAGCCATTGCACTCCAAAATGAGTGACAGAGTGAGACTCCGTCTCAAAAAAAAAAAAAGCAGCAAGATAAAGTGGAGGAGGAATTAAGGGGCAGGACTGGGCTTGTAATGCAACCAGTGTAGGTGAGGAGGGGGCAGAGGAAGTGAGAACTGAATAACGTGGCTGTGACCTGAGAGTAGGAGAGCAGATGATGAAATGGGGCTGGGTCAGATGAGCGTCCCCGCAGTAGACCAAGAAGCTGGGTGGGGGAGGGTCAGCCACAGAAGCCCTGGGGCATCCCAAGTGACATGAACGAGGAGGGAGAGGACACCTGGATACAGGTCTGATAAATGCAGAGAACAGTTCATGCGAGAGAGTGAGCAGGCAGGCCCAGTCAGGTGGCAAATGCCATCAAGAAATCAGGTTTTGGCCGGGCGCGGTGGCTCAAGCCTGTAATCCCAGCACTTTGGGAGGCCGAGGCGGGCGGATCACGAGGTCAGGAGATCGAGACCATCCTGGCTAACATGGTGAAACCCCGTCTCTACTAAAAATACAAAAAACTAGCCGGGCGTGGTGGCGGGCGCCTGTAGTCCCAGCTACTCGGAGGCTGAGGCAGGAGAATGGCCTGAACCTGGGAGGCGGAGCTTGCAGTGAGCCGAGATCGCGCCACTGCACTCCAGCCTGGGTGACACAGCGCGAGACTCCGTCTCAAAAAAAAAAAAAAAAAAAAAAAAAGAAATCAGGTTTTTCCCGCTGACTCGGGAAGCCAAGAAGATAGCATTGGGGGCCATCTCTAAGGCAGGAGCGTTCCCAGGAATTTTTTTTTTAATAACAGATATAAGTTTGCCACATATGTTGTTTTCAATTCCTTCAACTTAAAAAAATACATATTGTTGGCGAGATGCAGTGGTTCACACCTGTAATCCCAGCACTTTGGGAGGCTGAGGTGAGTGGATCACTTGAGGCCAGGAGTTAGAGACCAGCCTGTGCAACATGGTGAAACATGTAGCCACCAGATGGTGCAACCGAGGCAGCACCCATCCGAGAAGTTTGCAGGCCTGAACTGCCACCCTGTGGTGGGAAGAGGAAATATCCAGAGTACCTTCCTTTCACCCTTTGTGACCAATGCACCAAATCCTGACCAGTCTCCCCAGCCCACTGCAGGTCTTGGACAAAGTACAGAGAATACAAATATATGGGCTTGACAGACAGAAACTCTTCCCTGGCCTTATCTGTTTCTCCCAGAAGTAACCCTGCCAGTCCTTCCCACAGCCTGGCATGGGGGGCAGGGGACACTTATCCTACACTCAGCCCCAAGGTACAGAGCACTGGCAAGGGAGCAGGATGGATGGTGAGCCTTGTCTGCCTTTCCTACCCTGGCCTTCCTGAAGTCAGGACGCACTTTGGGTGACCTCCCTCCCCATGCCATTCCTCCACTTTCAGGCCTTCATTTTCTCATCCAACCATGTTGTTAATCTGCAAACCTTCACACCAAGTAGGTGTGAAACGCTGAGCCAGACAGCAGGAATTCAGAGGTGAATGTGGCTCCCAGTTCCAGTGGGTGATGCCAACAGCCCCCAGGTTACTCCAGCTGTGCTGTGATGGAGGAAGGCCCCAGAAGAGGCTCCTCTAACAGTCTTGAGGGCTCGGAGGAGACTTCCTAGATGAGGCGACATCAAAACTAAGACCTGTGGCCGAGCGAGGTGGCTCACACCTATAATCCCAGCACTTTGGGAGGCCAAGGCGGGTGGATCACTTGAAGTCAGCAGCTCGAGACCAGCCTGGCCAACATGGTGAAACTCCGTCTCTACTAAAAATACAAAAATTAGGCGTGGTGGCAGGCGCCTGTAATACCAGCTACTCAGGAGGCTGAGGCAGAAGAATTGCTTGAACCCGGGAGGCAGAGGTTGCAGTGAGCCTAGATTGCACCACTGCACTCTAGCCTGGGTGACAGAATGCGACTGTCTGAAAAAAAAATACAACACAAAAACCCCACAAAACAACCTAAGATCTGCAGGGTGGGCACGACTGACCTAGGCAGAGAGAGTGGAGTGACAGTTCTAGGCAGATAACGAAAAACACCAATCAGTGTAACAGTAAGGGATCTAGTGGAATATTCTAGCATAAAAATGAGTCTCATGGCTGAGGCACTGAAAGATGAGAGGACAGAGGTAAACCAGAGTCTGGGAAGTATGATGAGAAGTTTGGATTTTACCTAAAGAGCAAAGATAAGCCATTGAAAGGTTCAGTGTAGAAAAGTCCTTCTATAAGTAGTGCTTTGGGTTGGGGAGACTGCGGTCAGGATTTGGTGCATTGCTCACAAAGGGTAAAAGAATGGCACTCTGCATATTTCCTCTTCTCGCCACAGAGTGGCAGTTCAGGCCTGCAAACCTCTCAGATGGACTGCAGAAATCCAAGGCTGGTGAGGAGGCTGGGACAATCATCCAGGTGAGATTCAGTGTGGCCTAAACCTAGGCAGTGGCGGAGGAGATGGAGAACTGTGGAATAAGTTCCCACACACTCCTTAAGAGGTGAGGTGCCTGGGTTCCTGATGGAGCCTTTGAGATCCATCTAAGTTGTTGTATGTGTCTGTGGTTCATTCCTTTTATTGCAGAGTAGTAGTCCACTGTATGGCTGTACCAGTTTGTTCATTCATTCACATATTGAAGAATATTTGGGTTTGTTCTAGTCGTAGGCTATTAAAAATAAAGCCTCTCTGAACTTGTGTACAGGTTTCTTTTTTTTTTTTTTTTCTTTTTAGACGGAATCTCACTCTGTCGCCCAGGCTGGAGTGAAGTGACACAATCGGGACTCACTGCAACCTCCGCCTCCTGGGTTCAAGTGATTCTCCTGCCTCAGCCTCCCAAGTAGCTGGGATTACAGCTACCCACCACCACATCCGGCTAATTTTTACGTTTATTAGAGACAGGGTTTCACCCTGTGGGCCAGGCTGGTCTTAAACTCCTGATCTCAAGTGACCCGCCCGCCTCGGCTTTCCAGAGTGCTGGGATTACACGCATGCCGCGCCTGGCCCCATGTAGACGTTTCTGTCTGAACACAAATTTTTATTTCTCTAGGGTAAATACCCAGCAGTACAATTGCTGGGTTGTGTGGTTAATATGTTTAATTTTAAAAGAACCTGCCAAATTGTTTTCCAGAGAGTCTGTACCGTATTACCTTACCACCAGCGACATACAATAGATTCAGCTGCTCCACATTCACAGGAGCACTCAGTATTATTGTGTCCGGAATTGGTGGGTTCTTGGTCTCGCTGACTTCAGAACAAAGCCGCAGACCCTCGCGTTGAGTGTTAGAGTTCTTACAGATGGGGTGTCCGTAGTTTGTGCTTGGAATTTCTTGCTGGGGGGTTTGTGGACTCACTGACAGGAGTGAAGCTACAGACCTTCCCGGTGTTACAGCTCTTAAAGGCAACGTGGACCCAAACATTGAGCAGCAGCAAGATTTATTGTAAAGAGCAAAAGAACAAAGCATCCACAGTGCAAAAGAGGACCCAACCGAGTTACTGCTGGGGAGCGCTGACAGCCTGCTTTTATTGTTGTCTGGCCCCACCTACATCCTGCTGATTGGTCCATTTTACAGAGAGCTGATTGAACCATTTTGACAGGGTGCTGATTGGTGCGTTTATAATACTTTAGCTAGACACAGAATGCTAGACAGAAAAGTTCTCCAAGTCCCCACTAGGTTAGCTAGATACAGAGTACAGATTGGTGTATTTACAAACCTTGAGCTAGACACAGAGTGCTGATTGGTGCATTTACAATCCTCTAGCTAGACACAGAGAGCTAGACAGAAAAGTTCTCCGAGTCCCCCACTAGGTTAGCTAGATACAGAGTACCAACTGGTTTATTTACAAACCTTGAGCTACACATAGAGTACTGATTGGTGTATTTACAAACCCTGAGCTAGACACAGAGTGCTGATTGGTGTATTTACAATCCCTTAGCTAGACATAAAGGTTCTCCAAGTTCCCACTAGACTCAGGAGCCCAACTGGCTTCATCTGGTGGATTCCTCACTGGGGCTGCAGGCTGACCTGCCTGCTAGTCCCGCGCTGCGCACCCATACTCCTCAGCCCCTGGGCGGTTGATGGGACCGAGCGCCGCGGAGCAGGGGGCGGCGCTTGTCGGGGAGGCTTGGGCCGCGCGGGAGCCCACCGCGGAGGGGAGGGGGTTGGGGCATGGCGGGCTGCAGGTCCCGAGCCCTGCCCCGCGGGGAGGCAGCTGAGGCCCCGCGAGAACTCGAGCGCAGTGCCGACGGGCCGGCACTGCTGGGGGACCCGGCGCACCCTCTTCTGCTGCTGGCCCAGGTGCTAAGCCCCTCACTGCCCTGGGCCGGCGGTGCCGGCCGGCCGCTCCGTGTGCGGGGCCAGCCGAGCCCGAGCCCGCGCCCGCCGGCACTCGCGCTGGCCTGCGAGCGCCGCGCGCAGCCCCGGTTCCCGCCCGCACGTCTCCCCTCCACACTTCCCCGCAAGCAGAGGGAGGCGGCTCTGGCCTCGGCCAGCCCAGAGAGGGGCTCCCACAGTGCCGTGGAGGGCTGAAGGGCTCCTCAAGCGCCCCCAGAGTGGACGCCGAGGCCGAAGAGGCGCCGAGAAGGAGGGCTGCTAGCACGTTGTCACCTCTCATTATCACTTCAAAAAAATTTTAGCCATTCTAGTAGGTGTGTAATAGTATTTGATTGTTGCTTTAATTTGCGTTTCCTTAATGTCTAATAATGTTGAACAACTTTTTTTCTTTTCTCTTTTTTTTTTTTTTTTTGAGACAGGGTCTTGCTGTGTGGTCCAGGCAAGGGTGCAGTGGGGCAATCACAGCTCCCTGCAGCTCAGCCTCCTGGGCTCAAGTGATCCTCCCAACTCAGCCTCCTGAGTAGCTGGAACTACAAGTACATGCCACCGCACCCAACTAATTTTTAAATTTTAAACATATTTTCATGTGCAATTTGCCATTTGTGTATCTTCTTTGGTGAAGTAGTGAAGTTCAAGGAGCTGACATTTTTATGGTTAAAAATGTGCCAAGTCAGGCTGGGCGTGGTGCGTCATGCCTGTAATTTCAGTACTTTGGGAGGTCAAGGCAGGTGGATCATCTGAAGTCAGGAGTTCGAGACCAGCGTGGCCAACATGGTGAAACACCATCTCTACTTAAAAAAAAAAAAAAAGTACAAAAAATTAGCCGGGCATGGTGGGGTACCTGTAATCTAACTACGCAGGAGGCTGAGGCAGGAGAATTGCTTGAACCCAGGAGGCAGAGGTTGCAGTGAGCTGAGATCGCACCACTGCACTCCAACCAGGGCAACAGAGTGAGACTCTGTCTCAAAAAAAAAAAAAAAAAAAAGGAAAAAAGTGCCAAGTCATCCATACGTCTATTCCTAACTTCTTCCCTTAGCTTTAGATTCATATCCCAATGTCCCCTGGCATCTGCAAGGGTGTCCCACACCACTGCAATCTCAGCATGTCAGAGCCATAACTACCATCTCACCTGCAGTGCTGGGCCTCCCCAGTGGAAGAACTCACATTTAGAAGTTTTATTATGGGCCAAACACGCTTCTAAATTGTTTACATACAGTAAGACAGGGATCTTGTCATTGTGTGAATATGGTAAAATACACTTACACAAACCTAGATGGTTTAGCCTACTACACACTTAAGCTCTATGGTATAGCCTATTGCTCCTAGGCTACAAACCTGTACGGCATCTGACTATACTGAATACTATAGGCAATTATAGTAACACCATGATAAGCATTTGTGTATCCAAACAGAAAAGCTACAGTAAAAATATAGCATCATAATTTTTTTTTTTTTTTTTTTAGACAGAGTCTCGCTCTGTTGCCCAGGCTGGAGTGCTCTGACATGATCTCAACTCACCTCACTACAGCCTCTGCCTCCGGGGTTCTAGCTATTCTCCTGCCTCAGCCTCCCAAGTAGCTGGGACTACAGGTGTGTGCCACCACGCCCAGCTAATTTTTGTATTATTAGTAGAGACGGGGTTTCACTATGTTGGTAAGGCTGGTCTTGAACTCCTGACCTCGTGATCTGCCTGCCTCAGCCTCCCAAAGTGCTGAGATTACAGGCATGAGCATAGGATCACCATCATATAAGCAGTGTGTCATTGACCAAAACATCATCATATGGCACATGACTGTATTTTATTAATTTAATTCTCACAATAGTTCTATACAGCAAGTACTGTTATTACTTCCATTTTACACATGGGAAAATGAGACACAGAAAGGCTGAGTAACTCTCCCAAGCTTGCACAGTCAGCAAGTAGCTGGTAGGACCATCCCGACTCCCTGAGAATCATCCTTGATCTCCTGTCTTTCTCACTTCCCCATGTGTAATTAATCACTAAGGCCTGGAGATTTTACCTCCAGAATATTTTAGTCCATTGTCTCCTGTCCTTATGACTACTGCTCTACTTCACATCGTCTTTTCTCTTGCCTGGACCATTACACCTTTTTTATTTCTTTAGTTTTCCATGACAGAACATTTCAAACACCGAAGGAGAGAGAATCGTACAATGAATGTCCATTGCCTAGCCACAACCGATATAAACTCATGACCATTCATATTATCTATACCTTCTACTTCCTTCGCTCCCTGCCACGATTCAATTGAGTATTTTTTTTGTCTTTTTAAAAAATTATTTTAGCATTTTGTACACTGACACAGTGGTAAAAGAAAATGACTGAAACTTAAATGTGAAAGAACACTTCACAATTAATTGTATACATTTATTTTAAATGTCAGTGAAAAATCACCAACTGTTATAAAAAACAGGATGAAGTGTATCACAAAGAAGCAAAAATTAGAAAAAAAATAATAAAAATATATCCAACTATAAAAAGTATGGCCGTCTTGGTGCCTTCACATCTTTCTGTTCTGCGTACTGATGTACTTTTCTTGGATAAATGTAGCCCGTACTCATTCTTTTATTTATTTGTTATTATTATTTTTTGAGACAGAGTCTTACTCTGTCACCAAGGCTGGAGTGCAGTGTTGTGATCTCAGCTCACTGCAGTCTCCACTCCCGGGTTCAAGCAATTCTCCTGCCTCAGCTTCCTGAATAGCTGGGACTACAGGTGTGTACCACTGCGCCTGGCCATTTTTGTACCTTTTTTTTTTTTTTTAGTACAGAAGGGGTTTCACCATGTTGGCCAGGCTGGTCTCAAACTCCTGACCTCAGGTGATCTGCCCAACTCAGCCTCCCAAAGTGCTGGAATTACAGGCATGAGCTACTGTACCCAGCCTCCCATACTTACTCTTCAGTTGTCCATTTATACATTCTTCTGTCTATGCCAAGGCTATATTCATGTAGCCATCCAGGCAAGCCAGGACCCCTCGATAATCCACTCTAGAATTTAATTTTACCACAATTGGTTGTCCGATGATTTGCTTTAAGAAGTCACTAGGGGTTTGCTTCCGAAGACTCATTTTAACAATCCTAAATCTCACGGGTGGGATCCAGCACCCTCACTCCAGGCACTCCACAAGCCCAACTGAGTATTTTGATGCAAATTCTTAGACCTCATAGTAATTCATCCATACATATTTCAGTATGCATCTTTAATTTTTATTTTTTATTTTTATTTTTGAGATGGAGTCTCGCTCTGTCGCCTAGTCTGGAGTGCAGTGGCAAGATCTCGGCTCACTGCAACCACTGCTTCCAGGTTCAAGTGATTCTCCTGCCTCAGCCTCCCGAGTAGCTGGGACTACAGGCGCCCACCACCATGCCTGGCTCATTTTTGTATTTTTAGTACAGACCAGGTTTCACCATGTTGGCCAGGCTGGTCTCGAACTCCTGACCTCAGGTGATCTGCCCGCCTCGGCCTCCCAAAGTGCTGGGATTGCAGGCGTGAGCCACCACGCCCGGCCAGTATGCATCTTTAAAAGATAACTTTTGAAGAATGCAGTCATAACATTATTAGCATTATGCATTAATAATATTTCTTTATCATGTAGTCAGTGTTTCAGTTGTTATCTATTGCTGTATAACACAGTGGTTTAAAACAACAATAAATTGCTCACAGTTTCTGTGGGCCAGGCATTCAGAAACAGGTTGGTAGATTGGTGAGGCAGTTCCGGCTCAGTGTCTCATGAAACTACAGTAGTCACCTGAAAGTTTGAAACTGGAGGATCTGCTTTCATGGTGGCTCCTTCCCATTGGCTGCCAAGTTGGTGCTGGCTGTGGGCAGGGGGCTCCAGTCTTCACTTTGAGGCTCTCCACACAAGGCGGCTTGAATGGCCTCAGAACCTGTACTTAGTTTCACTCAGAGCAAGTGATCCAAGGAGCCAAGGAGGAAGCTGCAATTCCTGTGAAGATCTGGCCTCAGAAGACACACACGCTTCTGCGGTGTTCTTTTGGTCATGCGTGCCAGCCTGCCTCAATGTGGAAAACTCTACCAGGGCACACCGAGGTGAGGATCCTTGGGGGCCATCTTGGAGAATGTAAATCGGGGTTCAAATTGCTCAAATTGTCTCCCTTTTTCTTTTCCTTTCACACTTAGGTTTTTTGTTTATTTTTGTTTTTGTTTGAGACGAAGTCTCACTTTGTCGCCCAGGCTGGAGTGCAGTGGTGCAATCTCAGCTCACTACAACCTCCCCCTCCCAGGTTCAAGCGATTCTCCCACCTCTGCCTCCTGAGTAGCTAGGATTACAGGTGCCCACCACCATGCCCAGCTAATTTTTGTATTTTTAGTAGAGACAGAGTTTCACCGTGTTGATCTGGCTTATCTCGAACTCCTGACCTCAAGTGATCCACCGGCCTCAGTCAGTCATCCAAAGTGCTGGGATTACAGGTGTGAGCCACTGCACCCTGCTACACTTGGTTTATTTGAATCAGGATTCAAACAAGATCACATCATTGACTGCATTTTCTTGATATGGCTTATAAGTCTCTTAATGTCTAGGTTTCCTTCCCTCTCTTTTTGGATTTGTTCTTTGCCATATTTTTTGAAAAAAGAAACCAGTTGTTTGAACTTAAATTTTTCTTTCTATTATTAATTGACAGATAAAACCATGTATGTGTCCAACATCTTTTGACGTGTATACACATTGTGGCATGATGAAATCTAGTGAACTGATGTATGTATTATTACCTCACATAGAACTTAATATGATTCAGATTCAATTTTTCCCCCAGGCTGGAGTGCAGCAATGTGTTTATGGCTCCCTGCAGCCTCAACCTCCCAGGCTCAACTGATTCTCCCACCTCAGCCTCCCAAGTAGCTGAGACCACAGGTGTATTTTTGTATTTTTGTATTTTTTTTGTAGAGATGGGGTTTTGCCATGTTGCCCAGGCTGGTCTCGAACTCCTGGACTCAAGCAATTCACCCACTTCAGCCTCCCAAAGTGCTGGACTTTCAGGCGTGAGCCACTGTGCCCAGGCCAGATTCAGTTTTTTTCTTTTTTGTTAAGAAAACTTCATTAGTAGGCTGGGCGCAGTGGCTCACGCCTGTAAATCCCAGCACGTTGGGAGGCCAAGGTGGGCGGATCACTTGAGGTCAGGAGTTCAAGACCAGCCTGGCCAATATGGTGAAACCCCATCTCTATTAAAAATAAAAAAATTAGCTGGGTGTGGTGGCAGGTGCCTGTAATCTCAGCTACTCGGGAGGCTGAGGCAGGAGAATCACTTGAACCTGGGAGGCAGAGGCTGCAGTGAGCCAAGATCGTGCCACTGCACTCCAGCCTGGACAACAGAGTGGGACATCTCAAAAAAACAAAAACAAAAAACCCACACTTCATTGGTAGTGTTTACTTCCATCAGGAGGTATGTGATGTCAGGTTGTCTGTCTCAATATGATGTTAGTGGCCTTTTTTTTTTTTTTTTTAAGACAAAGTCTCACTGTGTCGCCTAGACTAGAGTGCAGTGGCACGATCTCAGCTCACTGCAACCTCTGCCTCCCGGGTCGAAGCAGTCCTCCTGCCTCAGCCTCCTGAGTAGCTGGGATTACAGGGGCGCGCCACCACGCCCAGCTAATTTTTGTATTTTTAGTAGATGGGGTTTCACCAGGTTGGTGAGGCTAGTCTTGAACTCTGGACCTTGTGATCCGCCCCCCTCTGCCTTCCAAAATGCTGGGATGACAGGCTTGAGCCGCTGTGCCCAGCATTAGTGGCCCTTCTTTTTATTTTTTATTTATTTGTTTGTTTTTTGAGAAGGAGTCTTGCCCTGTTGCCCAGGCTGGAGTACAGTGGCGCAATCTCTGCTTACTGCAATCTCTGCCTCCCGGGTTCACGCCATTCTCCTGCCTCAGCCTCCCGAGTAGCTGGGACTACAGGCGCCCACCACCACTCCTGGCTAATTTTTTGTATTTTTTAGTAGAGACGGGGTTTCACTGTGTTAGCCAGGATGGTCTCGATTGCCTGACCTCATGATCCACCCGCCTCGGCCTCCCAAAGTGCTGGGATTACAGGCGTGAGCCACCACGCCCGGCCTAGTGTCCCTTCTTATATTATCATTACCTACCTTCATTATCAAAGGTTTTTTTTGTTTTTGTTTTTGTTTTTGTTTTTGTTTTGAGACAGAGTTGTGCTCTTGTTGCCCAGACTAGAGTGCAATGGCGCGATCACAGCTCACCACAATCTCCACGTCCCGGGTTCAAGCGATTTTCCTGCTTCAGCCTCCGGAGTAGCTGGGATTACAGGCATGCACCACCTTGCCTGGCTAATTTTGTATTTTTAGGTTTCTCCATGTTGGTCAGGCTGGTCTCAAACTCCCGACCTCAGGTGATTCACCCGCCTGGGGTCTCCCATATTGTTGGGATTACAGGTGTGAGCCACTGTGCCCAGCTTCATCAGCGGTTGGATGCAACAGTGCCTCATACCAGCTCTTCAGTAACTGTTGACTTACCCCCTCCATTTCCTACTAGTTTCCTCCAAGTTTCCTAGTCAGCAAAATCTGTTTTTGCAGCTCCTTCCTTGCACTCCCCGTGCTGGAGCGTACCCCTGTCTTTTCTGTTGCTAATCCCTTGATCAGAAACATCCATTCCCACTGCCTTTCTTCATCTCTTCACTTGCCTCATTTTGACTCAAACTTTGAGATTTAGACTTAGCTGAGGTGTCATCTCCAAAACACTTTCTCTGACCCATCAGACCAGGCTATCTCTCCTGCTGTTGTCTCATGACGTACTACGACGTACTACGCTTAACTCCTATTCACACGTAATGTTCACATGTGGCTCTCCAGCGCCGCTCAGTGGTGAAGGACTACAAAGCAGGAACTGTCTTCTACATCTTTATCCCCAGCTTGAACATAATGGATCCCCTCATTTGCTCACCATGCTTAGAAAGAACATACTGTTTCTTGGCCGGGCGCGGTGGCTCACGCCTGTAAGTAATCCCAGCACTTTGGGAGGCCTAAGTGGGCAGATCACTTGAGGGGAGATCACTTGAGGTCAGGAGTTCGAGACCAGCCTGAGTAACATGGGGAAACCCCCTTTCTACTAAAAATATGAAAAATTAGCTGGGCCTGGTGGCGTGCACTGTAATCTCAGCTACTGGACAGGCTGAGGCAGAATTGCTTGAACCCAGGAGGTGGAGGTTGCAGTGAGCCAAGATCACGCCACTGCACTCCTTCCTGGACCACAAAGTGAGATTCCATCTCAAAAAAACAACAACAACAACAAAAACAACAACAACAAAAAAAACCCATACTGTTTCTTCTTTCAACCCAGAGGACCTTCCACTTTTGCCGCCCACTAGGGTTTTCCTTGGTCTAGTTTTGGCCTGCAGGTCTGCTATACATGGGAAGAGCTGCTGTTTGTTATCCTCTTCCATTTAATTGGTAATTGGTAGGCTGGCTGGGGGAAAAAAGACTAAAAAGGTCGCTCACTCTTCTACGTTTCTTTGGTTCAAAGATTTGGGGTGGGGAGATTTTGTTCAAACCCCTTCACAATTTCCCTTTCCACCTTTGGCCAGAGCCATAGCCAGGATGCAGGTCAGGGTGGAAAAGGTGACTCCAGCGCAGCAGGACTAACCTTAATGCTGCTTACATGGGTAAACAGTGAAGGGTAGGGGCTCTGGAGACAGTGTGCCTAGATTCCTTCTGGACACACATCTGCCAGTCACTGCCTGCCGGCATGACCTTGGAAATAACTGGCGGTTATGTAGTAAATACACCATCTTCTTAAATTATTGGGGATGTTAAGCAATCCATCTAAGGCACTTTGTACACTGCCTGACCTTGTAAACACTCAAAACGTGTTGCACCTTGCACTTCTCCCCCAGCAAGGATAAAATGGGGGCTTTAAAGAGTCTTTAAGACCAGTCTTTGAGAGTGTCTCAAAGTCAGCAAGAGAGAAAAGATGCTTAAGAAATTATTTCCCAAGCTTAAGGAAAATGGCTATCCTTAGTTGGCATGGGCACATGTGGAGTCCAAACAGGTCAACTGGGAGTAACTTACATGAACCAGTCAGAATGGTCAAATTCTAACATAAAGGCCTGGGTCTACAATGAATATGCCAAGAACAAGCATGGTAAAATTGAGCAACTAGGCTGGGCACGGTGACTCAAGCCTATAATCCTGGCACTTTCGGAGACCAAGGTGCATCGTTTGAGGAACAGGAGTTGTAGATCCCATCTCTACAAAAACTAAATTAGCTGGGTGCAGTGGCATGCACCTGTGGTCCCAGCTACTCGGGAGGCTGAGGCGGATCACTTGAGCTCAGGTGACTGAGGTTGCTGTGAGCCATGATCGCATCACTGCACTACAGCCTGGGTGACAGGGCAAGACCATGACCCTGTCTTCAAAAATCAAAACACACACACACACACAGAATTGAGCAACCTGATTGTAACCCAAGTCCCAATTGATAATCTCCTATCTAAACTATGAGGACAAGGACTTTTTGAGATGGAGTCTCGCTCAGGCTGGAGTGCAGTGGCACAATCTCGGCTCACTGCTATCTCTGCCTCCCAGGCACAAGTGATTCCCCTGCCTCAGCCTCCCGAGTAGCTGGCACTAAAGGCGCCCGCCACCACGCCGGGTTTTTTTTGTGTGTGTATTTTTAGTTGAGACAGGGTTTCACCATATTGGCCAGGCTGGTCTCAAAACTCCTGACCTCAGGTGATCCACCCACCTCAATCTCCCAAAATGCTGGGATTACAGGCGTGAGCCACTGCACCTGTCCAACTTTTTTTGGAGACGAAGTCTGTCACCCAGGCTGGAATGCAGTGGTGCATCTCAGCTCACTGCAACTCACCTCCCCAGGTTCAAGTAATTCTCCTGCCTCAGCCTCCCAAGTAGCTGGGTTTACAGGTGCCCACCACTATTTTTTTGGGTGTATTTAGTAGAGATGGGGTTTCATCATGTTGGCCAGGCTGGTCTTTAACTCCTGACCTCAGGAGATCTGCCCACCTTCTCCTCCCAAAGTGCTGTGATTACAGGTGTGAGCCACCATGACTGGCCAACTTTTACACTTTTATTAACTAATGCACTTAAAATACAGCCTGGCAGCAGTGGGTCAACAAAATACTTGCAGAATTAGTGGGTATCATTTGCCTTTTTTCCCATTATGCATCCTCAAATTCCAAAGCTTGGCTGCACATCTGAACCAAATGCACATACCACCACAAACAACATACAGCAAAGGTGGCAGCGGGTGGAGAGGACTGGAAACAAAACTGGCCTACATATTTGACAGAGAAAATTCTCAACATTTGTGGCATGTTGGGGCTACAGAGTGGCAGGTCTAAGTGGGGGTCTTTGTCACCATTCATACTTATGACACGAACTCAATTGTGTCCCACTCCCAGCCCCCACTAGCAAACCTGGCAGTATCACAAGTTCCATGACCAGCTGTACCCTTGAATTTAACACAAACACCAGGAAAGGTTAAGGAATTTTCTTTATTTTTTACAAATTAAGACTACGTAGATTTCATATATTTCTGAATCAAAAACACCTTTGTCTTCACAGTATGAGTTAGAATGCAGCCTGAGCTGAAAATCAAGGAACTAGAAAATAAAGTGGTAATTAGAGATAACTGTATTAAAAATCTGTTAGGCATTTTCTTTAAAAGTAGTTTTTTTGTTGTTTTTTAATATCTTGTCATTCTTGGCACTGTTTCTAAAAGAAAAACTCCATTATCCCAAGCAAAAAAGCACAGAAGGTGGAGTTTGGCTTCAGGAGATGTAACTCAAATTTTTAGACCTGGCAGAGAATCACCAAATTTATGGAGAGCTGTTAACAGGGGTTTAACAGGAAGGAAGTCCCTTTAGTAAGTTCTCTAGCCAGAGGCTGGAGGCAGCAGCTACATCAGAGGACAGCATCCTCAGTCAAAGTGAGCCTTTTTGGGTGGCGTGTCACTTCAGGAATAAACACAACTTGGGAACAAATGGTTTCATGGGATAGCACAGTAACATGGTGCACTGTGAACCTGAGGCCACCGTATCAATCTGTGCACTGGTTGTGAATAGAGAGCCAAAAATTATGTCCTATTGGTAATGAGCTTTCAATGGCTCAATCCCCTTACACTGAGGCTCTGTAGAGCAGCTCAGAGCCACAACACTCCCAACACTGGCCCTTCTGTGGGCAGCTGTCTGTGGCAGCCCACAGTGAAGGAGCCGGAGATCCCCATCAGGACTGTCCACCCACACTGGAAGCCACAAAACTGCAGGGATTGGGGCTGTCACTGGTTTGGTCACCTAACTCCCGCCTAAAAGGCCACAAATTTCTGGAAAACAGGTAACAGACCAAAAACTAAAGTGCATCAGTAAAATGAACATTTATCTACTGCCCTGAGTCTCTGGCTTGACACTACCTACTGGTGGTCAGTTGGGGACAGACTAAAATGCACTGAAGGACTATTGGATTGCTGCCTCCTAAGTTATCACAGCCCCATTCTGTTGATGTGAACAAGGAACTGCTTGGTTGGTAAAGGAGATTTTGCTTCCCACCGCCCCAAACAGGTCCTTATCTAGGTTTGTTCCCTGCTGCCCCAAACAGGTCTGGCAGGATTGGTTACAATGAGCTCCAGAGGCTCAACCATTCCCCTTCCCTATCCTTGCTCAGACATTTAATCACAGCCACTTAGTAGAGGCCACTCAGTAAGGGGATAACCAACTAAAAAAACAAAAACAGGGCAAGTTTAGGGGAACCCTACGATGCTGTACCTTGATACACATAATCAGCCTTTTCAAAAATGCCTGACAAGAATTAGTCTTCCCTTTGTGCTGAAGTCTTCCCACCCATGGATGGAAGCAGGCTGACTCCCTGAGGATCAGGCAAGGGATGGGAAAGGGAACACATTACTTTTGTGAAGGCAAAGCAGAAAGGTGTTTGCCAGACCAGCATGGGCAGCTCAGAGGAAGCAAAGCATCCACCAGAAGAGGCTCTCCATTTTCTTTGTAGGGCCTGACAGTTCAGATATGAGGCTAAGTTAACAATGGAACCACTGAATTTCTTTCCAATGGAAAACTCATGGCCCAGTCCCACAGGAACTGTGCGCATACCAAACAGCGATGAGGAAGGAAGGGCCGGGTGGCGCTACCGAACAGTTCAGGTCCACTGGTGGGAAAGCGACTTCTGAAGTTAGCGCCCTCTGCTGGTCCCACTCCTCATCATAGCGGGTCGACTGCCTAAGTAGAGGAAGAGGCTACAGATGGGGTTGACAAAAAAGGGAGTGAGGAGAACCCCAGGAAGATGAAGCCAAACTCCAAACTATATTCTGCTAATCCATTTTTTGATCAAAAAATTCAAAATAGAGGAAACCACAAAGTACAAAAGCTTTTCTGATGCTTTTCATTATCACAGAACACACCACCTGTAATGTGTGCAAAAAGGAAATGAGGGGTGGAAGGAGAGGAAGTCAAATTGGGAAAGGCTGGATGGTCACTTCATTTCTTCTCTTTCTTCTTATCCTAGAAATAGAGAAAAATCACCCAATTAATTTTTGACATTTGACATTCAAGCTGAAACTCTTGAGTGAGCATGTACTTAGGGACTAGAAGTGAGCCAGACAATTAAAAAGAAATGAGAAATGCTTCCTTGGCTCAGCAAAAACTGAATCTTAACCACGTCTTACTGGTGGTTCCCAAAGTTGCCAACAGACCAACTGAAAATAAAGGTTAAGCAGATGTCCCCACCCCAACCCCAGGAGTGCCTAGGTGGGCTGCCTGACCGTTCTAGGCTATTCACAGCCACCACAGCTCAAATCCCAACAGTGAAGACTGCAGATGGCGCTCTATCCTAAAAGAGTGAAACTAGAGGCCAAGACCACCAACCATCCATTAGGCCTGAGAAGTGCTCCCCTCTGCAAAGTGAGCATGACTCTTTGGCATAAACTGACATTCAGAAATAATTTGGTCCAGCAGAATTCTTCATTCAATCTTGGGTGGAAGCCCAATGTATAAAGGAATAAAAATTGGGTTGCTCGTTCTGAAACTAGCACATCTGCCTAGTGCTCAGTCCAACCATGGCACAGCCCAGACAGAGCCAGCAACCCTATCTGGTCAGCTGCTCCCACTACCACTGTGCTATCTCTGAGCTCCATAAGGTCTGTAAAGGAAAGCTCATTTCAGTTGTTTCCCCCACTGCTGAACTAGACTATGTTGGATACTCATTAGCCCCATATAGAATGCTTCCTTGGAAAAAAAACAAAGACTAACAAATGGATAATATTAGTCTACTTCTGAAATTTGCAGTGTCCTCCACAATACCTTTCTGAGTCACAACTATACAGCCTTTAAATTATTCATATAGTAGGTTGTGTTTACTGCCCACTGAAGCTTTTTTCCCTTTTATGCTAAGCTCAGGAATTAGTTTAAAAAAATTTTTTTTTCACTTGTTGCTTTTTCTCTAACAACTGAAGACTTATAGTTTACCTCTTACTCAGTGGCCTGCTTACAGTTACCCTGGACCTAACACAGTGTGTGAGCAAGTTTTCAAATCTGAAGTATACACACATGCTAAGCTCAGAAGCCATTATTCTCTCATCTTTGGGTGACAGGGCTAACAAACCTTTTCATTCATGGCCAGGATCATCATGAGTTTTCTGAAGAGAGTAACAAAATCTAAGAAGAGATCAATGCAGTGCCTGAAAGGCAAGAACCAGATTAGGATCTGTACTTCAGACTTTCTTTTATCCACAAGCTCACAAAGATGCAGAATATAAACCCCACTCCCACCCCCACGAGCCAGCTTCTCCCACACTTTACCCCCAACTAAGGAAGTAAAACTTGGGTTTCTGAGATCCTTTCAGACTCATCGAAGTCATGCAGCATACAGAAAAGAGACTGGGCCGGGCACAGTGGCTCATGCCTGTAATCCCAACATCTTGGGAGGCTGAGGGAGGTGGATTGCTTGAGCCCAGGAGTTCGACACCAAGCTGGGTAACACAGCAAAATCCTGTCTCTACAAAAATTAGCAGGGCATGCTGGCATGCGCCTGCAATCCCAGCTACTGAGGAGGCTGAGGTGGGAGGAACACCTGAACCGAGGGAGACTGAGTCTGCAGTGAGCCATGACAGTGCCTCTCCTACTGTAGCCTGGGTGACAGCAAGCCTTGTCTCAAGAGCTTTGGACTCTGCAGAGGTCCAAGTCTGAACCTTTAACTACCACTAATTAGTCATGAGACTTTGAGAGAATCACTACATTAAAAAAGAAAAAAGTGCCAGGTGCAGTGGCTCACACCTGTAATCCCAGCACTTTGGGAGGCCGAGGTGGGTGGATCACCAGAGTACGGAGTTCGAGACCAGCCTGACCAACATGGAGAAATTCCATCTCTACCAAAAACACAAAATTAGCCAGGCATGGTGGTGCATGCCTGTAATCCCAGCTACTCAGGAGGCTGAGGCAGGAGAATCACCTGAACCCAGGAGGCAACGGTTGCAGTGAGCCAAGATCGCACACTGCACTCCAGCCTAGGCAACAAGAGCGAAACTGTTTCAAAAAAAAAAAAGTGAGCTGGGCATGGTGGCCCATGCCTGTAATCCCACCACTGTGGGAGGCTGAGGAAGGCAGATTGCTTGAGGCCAAGAGTTTGAGACCATGTCCTCAAGGGACAACATGGCAAAACCTCATCTCTACTAAAATTACAAAAATTAGCTGGACATGGTGGAGAGCACTTGTAATCCCAGCTACTAGGGAGGCTGAGGCACGAGAATTGCTTGAACCCAGGAGGCAGAGGTTGCAGTGAGCTGAGATTGTGCCACTGCACTCCAGCCTGGGTGACAGAGCAAGACTCTGTCTAAAAAAAAAAAAAAAAAAAAAAAAAACAAAGTAGCTGGGTATGGTGGCTCAAGCCTGTAATCCCAACACCTTGGGAGACCAAGGCAGGAGGAATGCTTGAGACCAATCTGGGCAATATGGTAAGACCCCATCTCTACAAAAAATAAATTACCCTGGCATGGTCACATGTGCCTGTTGTCCCAGATACTCAAGAGGCTGAGGCAGAAGGACTGCTTGAGCACAGGAAATTCAGGCTGCAGCGAGCTGTGTTCACAGCACACTACTTACTGCCTAGGCAACAGAGTGAGACCCTGCCTCTAAAAACAGAGTGTATCTTCTGCTCATTGTTTAAAGAATACAGAAGTATAGAAAGGAAAAGGATAAAGATCTCCCTCGCTTCTGTCTGGAGGCAGCCACTATGGGTATATAAATATATCAGCCACCCTCCAACACTTTTTTTTTTTTTTGAGACAGAGTCTCGCTCTGTCGTCCAGCAGTGGTGCGATCTCCACTCACTGCAACCTTGGCCTCCCAGGTTCACACCATTCTCCTGCCTCAGCCTCCTGACTAGCTGGGACTACAGGCACCCGCCACCACACCTGGCTAATTTTTTGTATTTTCAGTAGAGACGGGGTTTCACTGTGTTAGCCAGGGTGGTCTTGATCTCCTGATCTTGTGATCTGCCCACCTCAGTCTCCCAAAGTGCTGGGATTATAGGCGTGAGCCACTGCGCCTGGTCCCCACACTTTTTTTTTTTTTTTTGAGACAGGGTCTTGCTCTGTTGCCAGGCTGGAGTGCAGTGGCGCAATCTTGGCTCACTTCAACCTCCACCTCCTAGGTTCAAATGATTCTTGTGCCTCAGCATCCTGAGTAGCTGGGATGATATACATGTGCCACTACGCCCAGTTTATTTTTTAATATTTTTAGTAGAGATGGGATTTTGCCATGTTGCCCAGGCTGGTCTCAAACGTCTGAGCTCAAGCGATCCAGCTGCCTCAGCCTCCCAAAGTGCTGGGATTATAGGTGTGAGCCACCACATCGGGCCTATTAGGCCAGATTTTAAAAAAATGTGAAGTCTTTCAGGAATTGAGGAAGATTACGGTACACAGTTCCAAAACCGTGGGTTTCCTACCACATACACTCCCAAAGCTTGGCCACCTATGTTCAGCCAATGCCAACCTAAGTTCAGCTGTGGAACAGTATGCCTCAACCTTCATGCTTGTTAAAGACTAGTTCCCACACTCACCAGATATAATCTTGATCTCCATTTTCGGCCTTTTCAATAATGAGTTGAGTATCAAAAAGGACAAAGCCACACATGACCACCAGTCCCACATACAGGTTTGCCTAACAAATGTACGAGATGAAGTTACTATATAGCAGAAGTTGCAGTGAAAAAAAAAAAAAAAAAACAGTCATACTTTCTGGCTCATGGCCACTTGAACGTACATCAAATGTGAACCCTATGAACATTACCATTCATGAGAACTGCAGCCTAGGGAAGACCACATTACTTCCCTAGGCACAACACTGCACTGGTCACTGGAAGAGTTTCAATCATTTTAACAAGCAGCCACTGCCAGACTGGCCTTACAAAAATGGTGTCTGAGCAAACCATTCTCTCTTAGCAATGCCTAACCTTGTGCAGCCTGTTTTCACTTGTGGCAGAAGGCTCCATCCTATGAAGGATAATGGGAAGGCTTAGAGAGCACTGCCCAAAGTAGTACAGAAAGAAGTAGAAAGAAAAGGAAAGAAAGAAAGAGAAAAGAAAAGAAGTGTGAGGCAAACGGCTGCTAGCAAGTTCTAGGCAAAGTCTTACCTGGAAAAGCCAAATGGATCCAAAGAAAACATTCCCCACGGAAGACAAAAGCAACAGGCTCAGGGCTGACATCAAGATACCTATAAGACACAGCAAAAAGCTGTCTTGAGAAAAGCCAAAGCAAAGTAAAGCAATTCCATTAAAGCCATTCCTTAACTTTCCCCAGAATGAAGGTTTTTAATCTCAATTCAATAGTCGCAAAGGAGTTAGGGGTAAGGAAGGAGTACTAGTGAGAATTCTGGCTAAAGAGGAGCCCCCATTCCCTGTTTGCCAGTTCACACTTACCTCCCAGAAAGAGGTAGCTACGGCGCCTGGCATAGAGTGCACTGAGGGTGAAGCAGGTGAAGATCATTGCTGTGCCCATGAAAGCGGTGGGAAGGATGCTGTTAGAGAAAAAGACCATTAGATTAAGGGTATACATATTAGGAAGGTATATATATATGAAGGTATATTCATAAAGATAAAAGCACATTAGACATGACCAAAAGAGTTACCTGGGGTTGAGAGCAATACAAAATTCCAGGGCAGGGCCCAGGCCAACTCCTAGAAAACAAAAAACCCAGAAAACAGTATTACCATCAATTCTTGAATAGGATCCTCATCCAAAAGCTGATCCCAAAGTATAGGCATACTTATGCTCTTAACAAACGTGGACTAAAGAGTTAAATCTCTCTCCCCTCTGTAATTGTTTTCAATAAAATGTATACTTGGCTGGGCGCCGTGGCTCAAGCCTGTAATCCCAGCACTTTGGGAGGCCGAGACGGGCGGATCACGAGGTCAGGAGCTCGAGACCATCCTGGCTAACACAGTGAAACCCTGTTTCTACTAAAAAATGCAAAAAAACTAGACGGGCAAGGTGGCGGGCGCCTGTAGTACCAGCTACTCGGGAGGCTGAGGCAGGAGAATGGTGTAAACCCGGGAGGCGGAGCTTGCAGTGAGCTGAGATCCGGACACTGCACTCCAGCCTGGGCGACAGAGCGGCGAAATAAAAAAATAAACGTATACTTGACTGTGTTTGTTTTTGTTTCTTATTTTTTTTAAATAGAAATAGCTGCAAAATTGTGCTTTTAGCTGAAAATCATGAATGACCTCAGGGAGGGAACAGAAATTAGAAGAAAATAAAGCAGGCATGTCAAACATTTCAGAGCTAGAGTGATGTGAGATGGTAATATAGGCCAGATCAGGAATTAGAAAAAAAGGATAAAGAGCAAAACAGTGCCTTGTGGCCAGCAACCTTATTGTCATGGAGGACCGACTCCCCTTTGTAGCAAAGGCCAGACTGGTTTTGTAGGTGGACACCTGCCAACGGGAGGGCAACCTGTTCCAGCTTCAACATTTCTTTCATTCTAATTACTTTCCTCTTCCCTTCTGATAATTCCACCCCTTAATGCCTTCAAAAATTAGCTTGCCCTGATGCAAAAATCTTAATCCCTAAATCTCTTCCTTTCTAAAATTTCTCCAATACTACATATATTAGACTATCACTCAGAACAAGCTGTTCTAATTCAAATGTTGTTTTGCAAGTATTTTTATTACATAGCTTGAGTCTTGCTTCCTTTATGACAATTCTACAGGAGCTGTGTCTTTTTTTTTTTTTGAGAATCAGCAAAGTGTCCTGCACAATGGATCTCAATGTATAGCTTTAATGCACTGTCTGTAAGACTCAGAACAGAAGATAATTGCCAGTGTGGGTGCAACTAAGTCAGATTCTCAGGTCTAGTTTATTAAAAGTTCTATGTCTACTATTAATAGGTTATGCCACCTAAGCTCTTGAACCTCATTCATTCAGGTACACAATGGCTATTTTTGGACACAAAAGTAGAGTCATAGTGGTTACTCACAAAGAGTTTCCCCTAATAGATGGGGAAACAAAATGAACCTATGTGAAATTAGAAAGCAGGCCAGGAAGGCCAGGCACAGTGGCTCATGTCTGTAATCCCAGCACTTTGGAAGGCTGAGGCAGGTGGATTACTGAGGTCAGGAGTTCGAGACCAGTCTGACTAACAGGGTGAAACCCCGTCTCTACTAAAATACAGAATTAGGGCCGGGGCAGTGGCTCATGCCTGTAATCCCAGCACTTTGGGAGGCCGAGGTGGGCGGATCGTGAGGTCAGAGGTTCGAGATCAGCCTGGCCAACATAGTGAAACCCCATCTCTACTAAAAATATAAAAAATTAGCCGAGTGTGGTGGTGGATGCCTGTAATCCCAGCTACTCAGGAGGCTGAGGCAAGAGAATCGCTTGAATCCCAGAGGTGGAGGTTGCAGTGAGCCAAGATCATGCCACCGCAATCCAGTCTGGGCAACAAGAGTGAAACTCAGTCTCAAAATAAATAAATAAATAAAGAAAGAAAGAAAGAAAGAAAGAAAGGCTGGGTGTGGTGGCTCACGTCTGTAATCCCAGCACTTTGGGAGGCCGAGGCAAGCAGATCAGGAGATCAAGACCATCCTGGCCAACATGGTGAAACCCTGTCTCTACTAAAAACACAAAAATTAGCCAGGTGTGGTGGCACATGCCTGTAATCCCAGTTACTTGGGAGGCTGAGGCAGGAGAATCACTTGAACCCGGGAGGCAGAGGTTGCAGTGAGGCGAGATCACACTACTGCACTCTCTAGCCTGGGTGACAGAGGGAGACTGTCTCAAAAAAAAAAAAAAAAAAAAAAAAGGAGTGGAGAGCTTAGAGATACTGAAAATATAGTTCACCCCTCAAAATTAGACAAATCCCTTAATGTACCTGTAAGGAAAGCAAATCCAGCAAGAAGTCCCAGTCTTTTCTGCTCAGTTTCATGGCTATGAGGTGTTGCCATCAGCCAAATCATCAATATCAGGGAGCCCAAGGCAGACAGCAGGCCAGCCTGTCAGAGTCAGAATTAGTCATTAAACACTTGAAAGTTTCAAATTTATTTTGCAAGACATCTTTATTGGGTTCAAATACTCGTCTGAACTTCCTAACATTTGCTTATAACCTGGAGGCAGGAGAAAAAGTAGTGTTTTCTCAGGGATGAGGCTGAGGAGAGAACCCAGAAGCCCTGAAGCACAGAGTCAGGACCATGGTGGATACTGGAGGGTCTTCTGGCTTCAACTACAGTACAACTACCCAAGTCAAACTATGAGTGAGTCCTGCCCAAAAAACAGAAAGGATGAATCAACGTGACAAGTGCTTAAAGTAGATTCCATCTGTAGAAGAAATAGAAACGATCCCTTTTTGATCACTTAAAAAAAACATAGTGGCTCACGCCTGTAATCCCAGCACTTTAGGAGGCCAATGTGGGCGAATCACCTGAGGTCAGGAGTTCGAGACCAGCCTGACCAACATGGAGAAATCTGGTCTCTACTAAAAATACAAAATCAGCCGGGCGTGGTGGCGCATGCCTGTAATCCCAGCTACTCGGGAGGTTGAGGCAGGAGAATTGCTTGAACCCGCGGAGGTGGAGGTTGCAGTGAGCCAAGATCGTGCCATTGCACTCCAGCCTGGGCAACAAGAGTGAAACTCCGTCTCAAAAAAACAGAAACAAACAAACAAACCCCCCAAAACCAAAACACCAAGACACATACATATACAGAAGACTGTAAAGTACTAAAATGTTAACAGTAGTTATTTCTGGATGATAGGATTATGGAAGTTTTTAAAATACTTCCTTCTCATTGCTAGTCTGTTTTCTGAATTTTCTAAAATGAACGCATATTAGCTTTGTAGTAAGAAAAAAGTGTTTCTTTTTTTAAAAACGCAAGTGGGACAAGCTACAGGCATTAGAAAAAAGAGAAATCATTAAGGATGGATGTAGACACTGAAGTTCCTTCCTTCCTTTAAAGGAAGAAGTTTATTCTCATTATTCACAGTGTTTATGTTATAAAGTCACAGTGGACAATGAATTAGTAAGCCCTTGTTCCTGAGGGAAATAAAAGGTAGGTAGGTTCCTGCAAGCCTAAGGTCAAAACATTTTCATCAAATGATCAATAGATACCTTGTTTTATGTGTGCTTCTGTTTAAGGACACCTCATTTGACATTATTTTTTATCCCTTAACATTGAACTCACAGTCACAACAGCAGTACAACTCATGGCGGAATGAAGCTTATCTAATATACACATTTTCTTCATAAGGCACATTACGGTCTTTCTGCACTCAGGAATACTAGACAGCACTTCAGCACTATGCTGTTTGCATTCTGAACAGCAAAATTAAGCCAAGCACGGTGGTATGTGCTTGTAATCCCAGCTACTTGGGAGGCTAAGGTGCGAGATCACTTGAGTCCAGTAGTTTGAGACCAGTCAGGACAACACACCAAGACCTCCACTCAAAGAAACCCAGCAAAATCACCAATTAAAAGCACAAAAATACAAAGAAAGTGGCACTAAATGATCATGAAAAGAACATTTGTTTACAATATGAGAATTGAAACAAGGAGGCAGAACACTGTCTTGTTCAACCTCAGCTGAAAACACTGCATAGCAGGGTGACTCAACTTTTCCACCACTCTGTGCCTGTCTGCAAAAAGTGCCATGAGTATTGATTTTGGGGTTACAAATTTTAATGAGTAGGTGAATTCACAAACATAGAATCTGTGAATAACAAGGACTGATTGCATTTTACTACTTTATTTAAGGGCTAACCTTGCCTAAAACTCAAGCGATCAAAGCCCTATCTTTTGAGTGTCTACAGTAATTTTTCACACACTGCCAGGAGATGCCTGAACATAAAGATAGTTCTCAGCAGTAGCAAATGCCAACAGAGGCCCACCTCTACATTTATGCTAAAAGGAATATTCTACAAAGGGACAAGACTATGTTAGGAGTCTTCAAACTTTCTGGTTATTCCTCAAACTGTACCTTCTACTCCTGTTGACCAAACCCAAATTCTCTCTCAATACAGGAAAACAAATTGTTGAAGGTTTTTTACCCAACCATGCAGGCAACAGTTATCAGAAAATAAAAGGGGTCGATTCCTTAAAAAGATCTCAATCCTGCCTCTCCTGATAGTTAATCACACAATCAGAGTTTTGCAAAGGAAGAATGGTGGAAAAGATAAAAAAGGCTTCTGTGCAAAAGAATCCCAGCATGCACATCATGCGTCTACTCAGTGGGTGGGGGTCTTGTACGTCAGCAGCACACCATTCAGTGCCAAGGTTAAGGCATTCTGTTTTCAGTATCTACAGGGGGCACGGTTGCCAGAAAATTAAAATGGCTTTACATGTCCTGATTTAATGGCTGAGTTTAAATCCTAAACTACTGATAAAGATTAAAGAGAGGAACAGGGTCCCTGGACCACCTTGCTGAGCTGGTTTCTTCCTAATGTAATTTGTACCACAGCAACCAGGAGAGAAAATCGTTCTTACCTGAATGAAATGAGTGACCACATGGACATAGGACCCTGCAGCCGCCACAAACATACAAAGGGCAAAACTTGCATAGACCTTCTTCAGGTGCTGCTGCGTTGAGGGGGTTCTAAGAAAAGAATGTGAGTAAGAGCAATCACTCCCAGACCAATCTCATATTTAAGCTAAGAAGAATCACTTATCTCTTTGCCTTTCTGGGAATATGTAAAAGTTCTGTTACAAATAGTCTGAAATACTTTTAGGAAAGCATATTATAATAAAAAATAATATTTTGAAAATAGGTTAACAGAATCTTAAATGCTGAGGAAGACCAAATGCCCAAGATTATGAATAATCAGTACCCAAACTAGAAAAAATGCCTTTCCAATAACCACACAGCAACCTGTAGAATCTGGACATTTTCATCAGGTCCTCTGGATTCTGGCCAATTTATTAGCTTATACACACAAAAGTTATAAACGCGGAAAAGGGAAAAAGAGATATGACAAGAAATGCTGTACAAAACCAGTTAACGTCAAAACACTTACATATGAGAAAATTTTAAAAGCGCATCAAAGTTGATCTTTCGATCAAATATGTTCATGGTTCCAGAGTCTGTGCAACAGTCTCCACTCTGTAGAAGAAAGAAAGGTTAGAGTTATTGAGTCACACGGAGTCACACGAACAGCTTATTTAAAAAAAAAAAAAGGCAACATATAAGTTCAGAAAGATGAAAACTCGCCTAAAATTCTACAGCCCTAACACAACCATTTTTATTTTTATGTGTCCTACAATGTTATTTGCAATCATAGCCAACCATTTTAAAGAGGACAGAGGAATTGAATGCATCCTCTTCTCCCCCAAACTATTTTGTTACTACCATTTGATTTCTATTCTTTCAGAAGGCAATTTGCCCCTTTAAAAGGCAGAAAGTTTGTAAGACAGATTCTCAATTAACAATCTAGTTAAAAGCACCTAGACATTGGCACATAAAGCAATTTTGTCATTGTTTCAAGATGCTAAAGAATTCCCTCGGTCGGGCATGGTGGCTCACGCCTGTAATCCCAGCACTTCTGAGAGGCTGAGGTGGGCGGATCACCTGAGGTCAGGAGTTCGAGACTTGCCTGACCAACATGATGAAACCCTGTCTCTACTGAAAATACAAAAAATTAGCCGGGTATGTTGGTGCATACCTGCAATCCCAGCTACTCGGGAGGCTAAGACAGAAGAATTGCTTGAACCCGGGAGGTGGAGATTGCAGTGAGCCAAGATGCGCCACTGCACTCCAGCCTGGGTAACAGGGCAAGACTCCGCCTCAAAAACAAAACAAAACAAAACAAAACAAGACTATATAAAGCTGGGTCTGGCACTAAGACTTCCATTTTAAATATATGCATATCAAAATTTCTCACCTAATACATTTAAGAACTGAACTGAAAAGGATTCACAATTTTAATAAAAAGAAAGGTTTCTACCTCCATAAAAAAGGAATTTACGCAGAAAGGATAATTTTTGGGGGGTATTTTTTGACAGTTTCAGAACCTTTCCTACAGAAAGGCTGGAACAGTATCAAGAATTCCTGTACAACCTTCACCCAGATTTCCTAAATGCTAATATTTCACCATATTTGCTTCATCCCCTCTCTATATAGCAATATATAGAGAGATGTAAAAATATTTTTCCCTAACCACGAAGACACGGTGCTCCTAAATACTTCAGTGTGTATATCCTGAAAGCAATGATCAAAATCAGGATATTAATACCGATGCAATACTATTTCTAATCTACAGACCTTATTCAGATTTTTGCCAAGTGTCTCAATGTCAAAAACAGCATTTTTAAACTGAATTATATCCAGGTTAGATCATATCAATACCATAAAGTCAAGTTCTTAAGTTTTGCTCCCTCCCCCATTTCACATGCAATCCTAAGTAAACATGTACAATCTACAGTGCTAAAGATTGAGTCAAGATCTTTCATCTTTTCTAAATCTAAATCCTCCAAAGTCTTATCAGGGCCTTAATGCCCATCCACTTTAAATCTACCAGAAAAGGAGGGGCAGGGAGGAAGGGATTCAAACACAAAAGATAAGTTATGTGAAAGGCCACCTACTGAATGAAGCACTCTAATGAGCACCTAGAGCAACACTCAGAACAATTCATCCAGGTAATAAAAGTTACAGTCCCCAAACAAATTTCCTAAGGAATCCTGGGCCAGTGGAAAGATATAAACATCATTTGCTTCCTGAGGCTCTCTCCCACAAATGAAATACTCACAATGGCTGGCTTGCCTTCTCTGATTTCTCCTTTCCTTCTCTCATCAACATCACTACTCACCTCAGAACTTTTGTTAGTTCAGTTCTTAAGGACAGATACAGTGAGAAGCTGCAGAACCTACTAAGGTTGTTGCTCTCTCCTCTGAGTTACAGGGATCTGGGCCCTCTTGATCTAGATGGTGCAATTATTGCAGGTTGTTACAAGGCCACCCACAGCCTTCCAAAACCAAGATGAATATGAATATGTCCTCTAGAGAGCACACTTACAGCATGGCAGAATTCATCACCTGGAAAGTATCTTTGTTTAAGGTTTCCCATTAACACCCCTAATGACATCCCTAGACGGCACTTACAACAATACTGAAGCAACCTTCAGAGCCAAGTTTCTCAGTATTCACAACAGCAACGCTAAAGAACCTCTTGCTTCCAATTACAAGAATTAAAGAAGGGTGGGGGGTGGAGGGGGTGGATCCTCAAACACCCAGGGGATTCTAAGAAAGTGGCAACACTCAGGCAACCAGACACTGCTCAGTGGAATCTGTTCGAGGGGAGAATGGCAGAAACTCCCCTTTCTCAGATACCTCTCTGACATTTCCCAGGGGGTACTGACTGCCTCTTTCTGGTTCTCTCTTAACAACTGTTGATGGAAAATCCAAAACCATCAAAGGCTGTGTTGGTTGGGGCGGGGGCGCGGATGTGAAATAGCAATTTCACTTTAATAGAAGCTTATGGTTTGAAATCATTAAAAAATAACCAAAGCTTCTGTTTTTCAATATCACTATTTCAAAATTTAAGCAAAATATGTAACTACCAAATATTGTAGATGCAAAAGTGCACACAGCAATTTTAATAGCTTTATGGAGAAAAAAAGAAACCTGGTAAAGCACAGATGGTCCCTGACTTACCAGGGTTGACCTATCACTGGGAGAAATTGATACTCATTCAGTACACTCCTTGATTTGCGATGGGTTACATCTGGATACACCCATTGTAAATTAAAAGTTCATTAACTCAAAAATGACTTACAGGTTGGGCACGGTGGCTCACACCTGTAATTCCAGTACTTTGGGAGGCTGACAGGTAGATCACTTTGACATCAGGAGTTTGAGACCAGTCTGGCCAACACAGCAAAACCCTATCTCTATTAAAAATACAAAAATTAGCTGGGCATGGTGGCATGCCCCTGTAGTCCCAGCTACTTGGGAGGCTGAGGCAGGAAAATCGCTTGAATCCGAGAGGCGGAGGTTGCAGTAAGCCGAGATCACACTACTGTACTCCAGCCTGGGCAACAAAGCGAGACTCCATTTCAAAAAACAAACAAAAATGACTTACAAAAAGAAAAGGACTTACATTTTCGACTTACAATATTTTCAACATTTTCAACTTAGGGTATTTTCAAATTACAATGGGGATTTTCCAGATGCAGCCCTGTCTTGAGGAGCATCTGTATACATTTAATGTTTATGATACAATGTACTGATGACAATTTCAAAAACATTAAAACATGAGAGGGAATACATAGGTCTTAGAATCAAAGAAATGTGATAGTTTGCTCCAGATCTGTTCCAAACAGACAAGAATATACAGATAAATAATGAGATCAAACTGTTCTGACAAGTTTTGCCAGATAAAATAAACTTACCAAGTTTCAATCTTAGCTTCAACTAGTGAAGCTCAGAAAAGATACCTACATTTCAATGGCCGATATGCAAACTCAGCCAAACGAGATTAAGTTGCACTTAACTCAAAAATAGCAGCTCTCATATCAAGTATTTTCCATCCTAGGAGCAATCATCTCTTAACAGGGTTTGAAGTACTACATTCAACACCATTAACCAAGTAACTCACTAACTTCCCACATGAACCCACAGATAAATGAAAATCTTTGTTTTTAAAAAAACACACTAAAATGTTATGTATATTTTACCACAATAAAGAAAAAAAGTAGGCCGGGCGCGGTGGCTCACGCCTGTAATCCCAGCACTTTGGGAGGCCGAGGCGGGCGGATCACAAGGTCAGGAGATCGAGACCACGGTGAAACCTCGTCTCTACTAAAAATACAAAAAAAATTAGCCGGGCGCGGTTGTGGGCGCCTGTAGTCCCAGCTACTCGGGAGGCTGAGGCAGGAGAATGGCGGGAACCCGGGAGGCGGAGCTTGCAGTGAGCTGAGATCCGGCCACTGCACTCCAGCCTGGGCGACAGAGCGAGACTCCGTCTCAAAAAAAAAAAAAAAAAAAAAAAAAAAAAAAAGAAAAAAAGTAAATTACAAGCTGCTAAAAAATTCAATACAGCAGTCCTTTCACACCTCTAAGCCTATTACTTACTAATTCAACCCTAAAATAAAGAGGGGTTATTTACATAGAATACAGTGTGGGTAGTGCCTCCTGGAGTTGTGGAAATTTTGCCTATACTGCACTTGTAATGAGAAGTAAATGTTCAGGTGTTAATCATAACCAAATTCCTCTCATTGTATTCAGAGCCTCCTGTTATGCCTTCATCCCAGGAGAGGAAAACCTGAAGCTGTCAACATGTCATGTACATACTGCTAAAGTTTTGCTGAAGTGTCGTCATTCTGTGGTATCCATGATCAGCCTCCTCTGCCAGAGCCATGCAAAAACAAAAAGCTAAGAGTTTAATACACAGCTCTCCCAAGAAAAAACTCAAGTAAACATAATTATTTTGAGTTAGATATTCCTGTGGTCTGCTTCTCCTCGGGAAAGGAGGGACAGCAGGGGCTGGTAGGAGACAGGTATTCTTAGCAGTGGACACCTAGGTCATGTTAAATGCCTTGTTGTTTTGTTCTAGGTATCTCCCTTACCCTTGTCCTAAAATGAAAGACTATTATCAAGGGTCCAGCCTTAAATTTAAAAAACAAACAAACAAACAAACAAAAAACCAGGCTGGTGCGGTGGCTCACGCCTGTGCTCCTCCCAGCACTTTGGGAGGCCAAGGTGAGCAGATCACGAGGTCAGGAGTTCGAGATCAGCCTGGCCAACATGGTGAAACCCCGTCTCTATTAAAAATACAAAAATTAGGCGGGGCGCGGTGGCTCAAGCCTGTAATCCCAGCACTTTGGGAGGCCGAGACGGGCAGATCACAAGGTCAGGAGATCGAGATCATCCTGGCTAACACGGTGAAACCCCATCTCTACTTAAAAAAAAACAAAAAAAAAACAAAAAAAAAACAAAAAATTAGCCGGGCGTGGCGGCAGGCGCCTGTAGTCCCAGCTACTCGGGAGGCTGAGCCAGCCTCCCAGGAGAATGGCGTGAACTTGGGAGGCGGAGCTTGCAGTGAGCTGAGATCAAGTCACTGCACTCTAGCCTGGGCGACAGAGTGAGACTCCTTCTCAAAAAAAAAAAAAAAAAAAAAAAAAAACCCACAAAAATTAGCTGGGTGTGGTGGCGGGCACCTGTAGTCCCAGTTACTCGGGAGGCTGAGGCAGGAGAATCGCTTGAGCCAGGGAAGCGGAGGTTGCAATGAACTGAGATCACGCCATTGCATTCCAGCACAGGAGACAGTGCGAGACTACGTCTCTAAAAGAAAACACACACACACACACACACACACACACACACACACACCCCCACCCCCATTCTCTTCAATCCTATTCCCACACACCTAGGAACTACAGTCAATATGAAACATGCTGAAGTAGCCAAAAGCTATGCAAAACAAAACTATCATGGATTCAGTTTAGTATGCATTCTACGCATGCTGGAGGCAGGACAGACATAGCCTCAGTGTGTACAGCAACATTAAAACAGCAAGTCAAAGAAACACTGTTCATACATTTAATTAAATATGTTTATGTTTTATTATGAAGGCAATAAAATCTCAAGGTTGGCTGGGCGCGGTGGCTCAAGCCTGTAATCCCAGCACTTTGGGAGGCCGAGACGGGCGGATCACGAGGTCGGGAGATCGAGACCATCCTGGTTAACATGGTGAAACCCCGTCTCTACTAAAAAATACAAAAAACTAGCCGGGCGAAGTGGCGGGTGCCTGTAGTCCCAGCTACTCGGGAGGCTGAGGCAGGAGAATGGCGTGAACCCGAGAGGAGGAGCTTGCAGTGAGCTGAGATCCGGCCACTGCACTCCAGCCTGGGTGACAGAGCAAGACTCCGTCTCAAAAAAAAAAAAAAAAAAAAAAAAATCTCAAGGTTATGTTCACTTCCCAAAAAAAAAAAAAAATTAGGCCAGGCAGTGTCTCCCACCTGTGAGCCCAGCACTTTGGGAAGCCAAGGTGGGAGGGTCGCTTGAGCCCAGGAGTTCCAGACCAGCCTGGACAACACAGCAAGACCTCATCTCTGCAAAAAATTAAAAAATTAGCTTGGTGTGGTGGTGTGCGCCTATTGTCCCAACTACTTGGGAGACTGAGGAAGGAGAATTACTTGAGCCCAGGAATTTTAGGCTGCAGTGAGCCATCATCACGTCACTTCACTCCAGCCTGGTAACAGAGCAAAAATGTCACTGCACCCCAGCCTGGGCAACACAGCAAAACTGTTTTATAAAATTAAAAAAAAAAAAATTAGTTTGTCAATTACATGGTTCTTGTTTCCTGTTGTATTAATTCAACCATCCTGAACCTTGTTCCCACATATCTAGAAAGGACCAAACTGATACTTAGAAGAAAAATCTCACATGGTTTAAAAGAGGGGAAAGGGCTGGGCACGGCGGCTCGTGCCTGTAATCCCAGCACTTTGGGACGCCTAAATGGGTGGATCACCTGAGGTCAGGAGTTCGAGACCAGCCTGGCCAAATAAAACCCAGTCTCTACTAAGAAAATATAAAAATTAGCCCGGCATGGTGGTGGACACCTGTAATCCCAGCTACTCAGGAGGCTGGGAAAGGAAAATCGTTTCAACCCAGGAGGCAGAGTTTGGCAGACAGCCAGCCTCAGTCTCAAAAAAACAAAAGGAGGGGGAAGAACTGTTAGTAATTTTTCAGTAGTTCTTCCTCCTCTTCCTTTTCTTCTTCTGTGTTTTTGGCCAAGAAAGTTTTCCATTCATTAGTTTTTACTACTGAGTAATGTTCATACACTGTATAACCATGTCCCCTGCATAGTGGTTGAGAGTGTCTGCTACTTATGAATCCTAGTTATTTCCTTAGCAGTGGGACACGCAGCAAGCTTCTGGCACATAACCTCACTATACTTCAGTTTCGCCTACCATTTGTAAAACACTAATACATAACATTCCTTACTTCATAAGGTTGAAGATTAGGTGAGATAATACAAATAAAGTTCTTAAAATAGCTCTTTGTACACAGGATGAGTTCAATACATGGTAGCCATTGTTATTACTGGTGTACTAACGTTGTTATTACTGGTGTACTCATTACTACAATGTCTTCAGTAGATTATTCTCTCTTTTAAAAGTCTAGTTTTAGCCTGTAATCCCAGCATTTTGGGAGACTGAGGCAGGCGAATCACTTGAGGTTAGGAGTTCAAGAGCAGCCTGGCCAACATGGTGAAACCCTGTCTCTACTAAAAACACAATAAACAGCCAAGTGTAGTGATGCATGCCTGTAGTCCCAGCTACTCGGGAGGCTGGAGCAGGAGAATCGCTCGAACCCAGGAGGATGTGGTTGCAGTGAGCCGGGATTGCGCCACTATATTCCAGCCTGGGTGACAGATTAAGACTCTGTTTCAAAAAAAAAAAAAAAAAAGGAAAGAAAAAGTCTAGTTTTAGAATACATTTATCCCAGGCTAATTTACATGTCATGTAAATTAACTTTTTAAAAAATTACTCAACCATTAACTCACAGGTAGCTGTATCCTGAAGGCTTAATATTTACCCCAATATTAAGTAAAATTAATTTGGAGGGGCCAGGTGTGGTAGTTCACACCTATAATTCCAGCACTTTGGGAGGTGGAGGCAGGCAAATTGCATGAGGTCAGGAGTTCAAGACCAGCCTAGCCAACACAGCAAAAGCCCATCTCTACTAAAAATACAAAAATTAGTTGGGTGTGGTGGCACATGCCTGTATAATTCCAGCTACTCAGGAGGCTGAGACCAGAGAATTGAGTGAACTCAGGAGGTGGAGGTTGCAGTGAGCCAAGACTGTGCCACTGCACTCCAGCCTGGGTGAGGGAGTGAGACCCTGTCTCAAAAAAAAAAAAAAAATAATAATAATAATAATAATAGTAATAACTTCGGAGGCGGATGGTGGTAAGAAAATTATAGGCTGGGCACGGTGCCTCACACCTGTAATCCCAGCACTTTGGGAGGCCAAGGTGGGAGGATCACAAGGTCAGGAGTTCGAGGCCAGCCTAGCCAACACAGTGAAACCCCATCTCTACTAAAAATACAAAAATAAGCCGGGCGTGGTGGGGGGCGCCTGTAATCCCAGCTACTTGGGAGGCTGAGGCAGGAGAACGGCTTGAACCTGGGAGGCGGAGGTTGCAGTGAACCAAGATGGCACTATTGCACTCCAGCCTGGGTGACAGAGTGAGACTCCATCTCAAAAAAAAAAAAGAAAAAAGAAAAAAGAAAATTATAAACTGAAATGTAAAGGCACTTGAAAAATCTCATTACTAGTTAAAAGTACAGATGCTTGATTTACAATGAAGTTACATCCCAATAATCCCATTGTAAAATGAAAATATCGTAATTTATGCATTTACTACACATAACCTACCAAACATTATAGCTTAAGCCTAGCCTACCTTACCTTAAATGTGCCCAGAACGCTTACATTAGTCTGAAGTTGGGCAAAACTATCTAACACAAAGCCTACTTTATAATAAAGTGTTGAATATCTCATGTAAAAGCATCATACCAGATATCCCTAGTCTGGGAAAAGAAGGAAATTCAAAATTTGAAGGATAGTTTCTTTTTTTTTTTTTAATTTTTTTGAGACAGTCTCGCTCGGTCGCCCAGGCTGGAGTGCAGTGGTATGATCTCAGCTCACTGCAACCTCCGCCTCCCGGATTCAAGCGATTATCATGCCTTAGCCTCCCAAGTAGCTGGGATTACAGGCGTGTGCCACCACGCCCAGCTAATTTTTGTATTTTAAGTAGAGACAGGGTTTTGCCATGTTGGCCAGGCTGGTCTTGAACTCCTGACCTCAACTGATCTGCCCACCTCGGCCTCCCAAAGTACTGGGATTACAGGCATGAGCCACTGTGCCCGGCCTGAAGTACAGTTTCTAACAAACAAGTAGAACTTTCGTATCACTATAAAGTAAAAAATCTTTAAGTCAAATCATCATAAATTGGGGTCTGTCTGTACTTTTGTTTAAATGGCATACCTTTCCTCTAGCACATTTATACTATAGCTCTTCTCCCACAGGGCCATGGGCATTTTGAGACAGCCTAATAGCCACTAAGTGATAATCTGATATGGTAAAGGATTTGATGAAGTAAATGCTTAATAGCTTGGTGCTTTCCCTGCCACTCCCAGGAGGTAGGTCAGTTCAGTTTTGGAACAATCCAAGGAATTGTGTTTCATTCAACTAGGGCTGAGCTTTGATCTTCCCAGGTGGACACCTTAGATGTCCCAGCCTCTCCCTTAACTTGGACCCAAATCCCTGGATTAGCTAATACTGAATCCATCTCTCTAGGGCGCTGCCTCAAAACCAAACCGGTAACTGGAGAGGAAATGTCTACTGCCTTCAATAAATTATTTTTTGTACCAAACTTTGACACTACTGCATCTCCTTCTCTATTAACAACTGTTTGACAGATACTGAATCCTAAGAAGGCCCCAAAATCCTAAATAATCTTCTTCCAGTATAAACCAGTAATCCCTCCCCAATAACACCATATTTAGCCCAAATGGGAGCACACACAGATTAGGACAAACAGCACACCCACTTCACCCTCACTCTTGAAGCTCCTTTTTCAAGTGTTTTGGATTCCAGTTAATTGTGCAGAAACTTCTCACCCTGAGGGCAGAGTCTGCATCTGGTTCAGCTCAGCTATCCCCAAGATATAAGCACTACAGAGTCTCTAGAGCAAATTTAGAACCTATTATCAGATCAAGAGTGCTGTAACCTTAAGTCAACATTCCCCAGCTGGCTCAGAGTGGAACCTACCTCAAGGGGTCACTCAAGTAACCTTAAAGTCAAGGAGACAGGCTTCTCCTTGGTCTCGAACACCATCTTTGGAAAACAAAATGTGTATAAAAACTACGAAGGGCTGCATGCAGTTTGGTTAGAAACTCTGGGGGAACAAAACAGAGTGGCAGAAGACACTTCTACCAGATTCTACAACCAGGTCAAAGTAGTAAAGGAAAACACATTAGAAGTTAGAGCATCAGAATATTCAATGGTTTCCCTAAAGGAAATTAATACCCTTGGGTAGTTCACGAAATAAAATGAAACTCGTCAGGCCAGCAGTAGTACCTTCTATACTAATACTCCTGACTACATTTATATAAAATTTAAAACTTTTAAGGTGCTCTTATATACATATGCCTTTTAATCCTCACACATCAACCCACGAAGAAAGGGCAAGATTAGGCCCACTTTAAATATACATCTTTTTTAAGTTCAAAAAGGCAATGCAATAGTGGCAAGAGGACAGGATTTGGTGTCACAAGTGCTGCCACTTTCTACCACATAACCTAGGAAAAATCATTTTACCTAAGGTTATCTCAGCTTCCTCATCTGTAAGATAATGATGATTAGTACCTGCTCTACTGAATGCCAATAAGAAAATCTATGTGAAATCAATGTAAACTACTAAAACAAACATTAGTATTGATTTGACCAACATCAGAAAGTTAAATAGCAGAGTCAGAACCAGATTTGGGGTCTTCTGACCACTATAGTCTAGTGCTCTTTTTACTATTCCATCCTACAGTAAAAAAATAAGTTTTCATTTATATAAGCTTTCAAAAGTAAGTTTCAGCCATAGGTGAAGACAAATCTTTAAAACAAAAAACTCCCAAAACATACATTGATTCCTATGACATTTTTCCTGTATTTTCAGCGTTTGTATAAAGAGCATGAAGTATATCTTTAATCAGGGAAATAACTTGAAAATGCTAAGTATCTGGATTAATTTTACCTTTTCTTATTCTTTAGGAGAGACGACTCTTATTCTTTAGGAAAGGATTACACTTGTAATCCTAGCATTTTGGGAGGTCGAGGCGGGCGAATCACTTGAGGTCAGGAGTTTGAGACCAGGCTGGACAACATGGCAAAAGCCCGTCTCTACTAAAAATACAAAAATTAGCTGGGCGTGGTGGTAAGCCTGTAATCTCAGCTACTTAGGAGGCTGAGGCATGAGAATTGCAAAAACCCGGGAGGCGGAGGCTGCAGTGAGCTGAGATTGCACCACTGCACTCCAGCTTGGGTAAGGAAGTGAGATGTCTCAAAAAAACCATAATAGTAGTAATAACAATAAATAAATCGCTTGAGTACAGGAGTTGGTCATCCTGGGCAACATGGTGTAACCCCAACTCCACAAAAAATACAAAAATTAGCTGGAGTTGGTGACGTCCACCTGTGGTCCTAGCTACTCAGGAGGCTGGGGTGGGAGGATCACCTAAGGCAGGGGAGGTCAAGGTTCAAGTGAGCCATGATTGTGCCACTGCTCTCTAGCCTGGGCAACAGTGAGGCTCCGCCTCAAAAAAAAAAAAAAAAAAGAAGGAAGGTACTAAGCCATGTTTCCACAACCAGATGAATAACGGAAGAAGGAAACTCTGGATCCAAAGTACAGATTGTATTTCCCAAGGGTTCAACTATTCTGTCCCTACTGGAGGAAAGTGGCAGACAATCTAAACGTCAACATATTTAGGCCAGAACAAAAAATATTAGACAACAAAAAGGAATAAGAAAACACCAAAGAGTGTAATACAATAATTACAGGGGAAAAAAGTGTATACACAGGCCATAAGAAATGTGTTTGTGCAATTCCGATATCGTTCCAGAATTAAATTCTTAAACCACACATACAAAAGAAAAACCGTAAATATCAGTAAGTAACTAGAAAAGTCCATTTACCATTTATTTACCTTTGACCTTAAAATCCTTGTCTGTTTCAAGCACAGTCAGCCCTTCTACTGGGTTACACATTCACAAATTGCTGGAACACAGTCTCAAGTTCATAGTGATTTTTGTTGTGGGGGTGGTCAACGAAAGGCTGATGACCCCAAGCAGCCCAGGCTGGCACGGGATAGTAATTCTACACTTAGTAAATATACAAAGATACCAAAGCCTGTTACCACAGATCCAGCAAATAGGCCCAAGATAAAAACTGCCCAACGACGCCCTTCCTGAGCAGACTTAGACGCCCACAAAAGCTCAAGACCAAACAAACCAAAGCCACCTCACCTGCCCAAAGGTAACCAATCCGAACAGAGCGGGGCCTCTTCGTGGGCCTGGGAAGGCAGCCCCAGCCCCAGCCTCCTCTCGCCTCCCGCCTCTGCCATTGGCTAAGAAGTAACTAAGGAGCCTCGCGTGTCACAGAGAGTGTGACATCACCCGCCCGCCAGGCCCCACCTCGAGACTCGGCTCCAGGCCGCTCACCCAGGGTCAGCCCGACCCGAGGACCCGCCAGCAGCCAAACAGCAATCGGTTAGGTGGGGTTTCGCGTTCCTTCACCTCGGAAGGACGTGCTCTGAATTCGAGCGATCGAAGCTGGGCCAAGGGGCCCTGCGTCTACACTTAGTGGAGGAGGAGGAGCGGGAGAAAGGAAAAGGCGGGCTGAGAATGGTCCTTCGCCAGCGCTCTGGGGCAGAATAGGGGCCTCGACGCCCCCCCAAAACCCCGCAGACTCGCCCCCCCCCCCCCCCCCCCCCCCCGCTTCAGCACTGTTGCGCATGCGCAGCACTAGTTCCCTAGCTTCCCTCTCCGCCCAGTTTTCCCGAGTCTGGTCTCCGAGCAGGGCCTCGTTCCTTCAGGTGCCACCTGTCCGCAGACGGAAGCTACTCCCACTCTTGCTCAGACAGTAACTGCTAACTCCCTTTCCATTTCTCACTCCCAGTTCGCCCAGTACTAACGCCAGACGTACCTTCCTAACCAGCCTCTCCAAGGCCTACAGGCGCTTCTAACACCGGATGTGCTCTGACTCGCCCACGTCCGCTCCCGATCCTTTATCCGGCGTCCGCCTCTCGAGGGAAGCCCCGCCCTGTGGTCCGCTTAAAACCAGTCCTCATTGGCCGTTGACCGCACTTCTGCCTTTCCATTGGCTGTACCTGCAAAAACAACGGCTGCTTAGTTCAGAGGCCTGAGCTTGTCGATCAAGACTCTGGCCACCAACCGCCGTCGAAGCAAAAAGTCTCCGCCTTCTTACCGTAGTAAGCCAGGGTCACGGTGCGCTGCTTCCTCTAGTGGAGAAAGTGAAAATGGGCAGGCTACCCCCCGGACAGCCCCACGACTTGTGAAGGGGTAGCGCTGCAGTTTCGGGATTCTGGCTTTATAGTCTTGTCATGCAGTGTTAAACTGGGAAAGCGATTCAGAGAACACATTAAAAAAAAGCGCCCTCACAGGGGGCGATTTACTGTGAAACCAGTGAAGCGTAAGCTTCAGAGCACCTTTGAAAGCACTTCTCTAGAGTATGCGAGAAGGAAATAGCAAGATTCCAGGAGAACAGGAGGAAAGCCAGAATTTAGGAAACCACTTTCTGGAAAAATAGAACAGTTCTTTTCAGTAAGGAATACAAATATCCAGGGTATGATTCTCAGTACGCAAACCCAGGTATGCAATTAATAGAAGTTAATTTTCGGCCAGGATTGGTGGCTTACGCCTGTAATCCCAGCACTTTGGGAGGCTGAGGTGGGCAGATCACTTGAGGCCAGAAATTCGAGACCAATCTGGACAACATAGTAAAACCCCGTCTCTATTAAAAATTTCAAAAATTAGCCGGGCATGGTGGCGCGTGCCTGTAATCCCAGCAACTCGGGAGGCTAAGGCAGGAGAATCGCTTGAACCCAGGAGGTGGAGGTTGCAGTGAGCCGAGACGGTGCCACTGCCCTACAGCCTGGGAGACAGAGCAAGACCCCGTCTCAAAAAAACCAAAAAAGTTAATTTTCTGTAATACAATCTAATTTTTGCTATAGTACAACCTAATATATACTCTGAACCTCATTCCACCGGAATGGAAAAAAAAAAAGTATTACCAGTTCTTCATCGGACCCTTGGTCCCCAGCATAGAGGTCACTCTCTCAGGCCAAGTGGCAGTTGAGGGTGGACTAGGGTGGGTGGGCTAGGGGACGAGGGCAGTGACCACCAGACGGAGCTGTCTTAGCAGCCCCTTTGGAGACCAAGCCAAGGGAGGTCAAAGGGCTGGAATTCTCCCCAGGGCTTTCGTCAGCGAGAAGCACCACCTGTGCAAGACATTATAGTAAGGAGTTGGAAAGCTGATACTACAAAGTTTCGAGACTATCAATTATTTAAAATCTATTTTTGACTAATTTAGCTTTCTAACATCTCTATAAAAATGGTATAAAATGGTCATTTAGTTGCAAAGAGTATGCAACTAAAAAATGCAAGATGGGTGAAGACTTATAGCAGTTGCTAGGCAGTTATTATTATCTTTTGGACTTTGTGATGTCTGTGGTTTTTGTCAGTATTTCAAAATCTACAATGATTCTTCTCATTCTAAATGTTGACTTTATGACATCATTTAATTCTTTATTACATGTTTATTTACTCTAAATAAATATTGAATTTATTACATAATTTTAGAGCCCCACAATTGTATACGTTTCAGGCTCCACAGAGCATATATCCACTCTTTTTTTTTTTTTTCTTTTTTCTGAGACAGGGTCTTGTTCTGTCACCCAGGCTGCAGTGCAGTGGCACAATCTTGGCTTGCTGCAACCTCCACCTCCTGGGTTCAAGTGATTCTCCCACTATAGCCTCCTAAGTAGCTGGGACTACAGACGCACGCCACCATGCCTGGCTAATTTTTTTTTTTTTTTTTTTTTTTTTTTTGTGGGGTAGAGACAGGGTTTCACTAGGTAGCCCAGGCTGGTCTTGAACTCCTGAGCTCAAGTGATCCACCCACCTTGGCCTCCCAAAGTGCTGGGATTACAGGCATGAGCCCCCGTGCCTGGCCTGATCATATAGCCACTTTTTTTTTTTTCTTTTGAGACAGAGTTGTCGCCCAGGCTGGAATGCAATGGCGCAATCACTGCAACCTCCGCCTCCCGGGTTCAAGCGATTCTCCTGCCTCAGCCTCCCAAGTTGCTGGAATTACAGGTGCATGCCACCACAGCCGGCTAATTTTTTAAATTTTTAATAGAGACAGGGTTTTACCATGTTGGCCAGGCTGGACTTGAACTCCTGACCTCAGGTGATCCACCTGCCATGGCCTCCCAAAGTGCTGGGATTACAGACGTGAGCCACCACGCCTGTCCCCAAGATTTTTACGTTTGTACCAGTGTGGCCCTTTCAGGTGCTGCAGCTCTGTTTTCATGCCATACTTAAGGTTCAATTGACCTTTTGTCAGGCTTAAATTATGTGCCTAGAACAAGAACTTGCTAAGAGTTCTGCCTGCACAGTTTTTAGTGACATAAGTTATTCATTTATTGAGCACCTACGACGTGCCTGCTTTATGCATATGTGGGTATATCAGTGAACAAAATACAAAAATCACTGCCCTCATAGAGCTTAAATTCTAACAGAGGGAGAAAAACTAAATAATAAGCTTAATAAGTAAATTGTGTAGTATTGTTAGAGTATAAGTGCTGTAGAATAGAGTAGGATAATTAGTATTGGAAGTTCAGAGAGATGGAGGCTGAGGCGGGTGGATCACCTGAGGTCAGGAGTTCAAGGCCAGCCTGGGCAACATGGTGAAACCCCATCTCTACTAAAAATACAAAAATAAGCCAGGTGTGGCGGCACGAGCCTATAATCCCAGCTACTCCAGAGGCTGAGGCATGAGCATCACTTGATTCCAGGAGGTGGAGGTTGCAGTGAGCCGAGATCTTACCAGCCTGGGTGACAAAGTGAGACTGTCTCAAAAAAAAAAAAACAAAAAAAGGTTCAAAGAGATGAACATGTAGAAATTACAGAGGTGGTAGGCTTCATTGGGAAGTAAGACTTGAGCAATAACTTGGAGGAGATGAGGGAGGGATTGTGCAACGCAGGATCCAAGGAAAGAGTATTTCAGACAGAGGAACAGTAAGGGCAAAAGCCTTAAGTAGAAACATGCCTGGCACAGGTGAAGAACAGTAGGAAGGCCAGTGCCGCTGCAGTGGTATAAATTAGGGCAGAAGGACAGGAGATGCAGTCAGAGAAGTAGTGTAGTGGGAGCAGATCATGTAGGGGCTTGAAAGACTTAGGACCTTGGCTTTTTTTTCTAAGGAAAATAGGTAACCACTGCAGGGTTTTTAGCAGAGGACTAATATTATATGACTTACCTTCTTACAGTAACACTGGCTGCTGTTTGAAAATAAATTGTGGAGATTCAAGCGTAGAAGCAGTACAGTTAGAAGGTTCACACTAAAGTGGTAGTGGTGGAGGTGGTGGGAAGTAGATTCTGGATATATATTGAAGGTAAAACCAATATAATTTGCTGGCAGATTGGATGTGGGATGTAAGAGAAAGAGGAGTCAAGGATGACACCTAGGTTTTTAGTCATATGTATTATTTATCTACTGTTTTGTAACAGAGCACTACAAAACTCAGTGGCTTAAAACAATAATCATTTATTATGTTATCTTTGAGGCAAGGCATGGTGGCTCATGCCTGTAATCCTAGCACTTTGGGAGGCCGAGGTCGGAGGATCCCTCAAAGCCAGGAGTTCAAGACCAGCCTGGGCAACAAAGCGAGATGCCATCTCTACAAAAAAGAAAACAAGAATTTGAGAGCACCTTGCAGGTAAGTCAGTCAGTCACTCTTGCTGGCCAGCACAGTTCTTTCATAAAATAGTGTGAAATTGGGTCTCCAGAATAGTGTTGACATGCTTATTTGGTGTCAAACTCAAGATGAGTTCAGGTCTCTGAACTCAGAGGGCCAACCCTCAGTCATGACCCATGTGTTGGGGACCTTGTGCTGGCCCTCCCTTGTCAGTGTTCTGACTGTGGAACTGCTGGTGGTCCACAGCAACTGAGGACTACAGGGTGGTAGCAGACATCTTTTATTCCGTGTATGACTGCATGCCATCTCCCTTCTGCCCCATCACTCGCACCCAGGGTAGTTACCCCACCCCCACAGAAGATTCCATGACAGGTGTCAGGCAGTCCTCCCGGGGTAGTATAACCTTTCTCCTCCAAGATGAATGATTTTGGTATTGTTGCTACACAGTGCCAAAGAGCCCTTTCCAACCGATGTCTTCTTTTGCTTCTGACTGATGTGGTGATGCAATGCTCCCTCCATGTTTGTCTTAAGTCATGCCAAATGAGGCATGCAGGAATGGGATCACTCCTCTTGCTGCACCTGTGGGCCCTTCACACATCTTCCCTGTTGTTGATGGTGTCCAAAAGATAGGGATGTGGTCAACATTCAAATAACTGATAGTCTAGGAATGTTGTAATTATGGTTTAAAGTGTGCAAAAGAAGATAGGGTTAGAAGAAGTGATGCTCTATGTTTATTACATAAAATTCTGAGTGAAAATTTAACATGACCATAAAACAAATTATTGTTCACATTTTTGGGCATTCTCTGGATAAGACTTGCATTTGTGATCATAATCAAGAAAACACAGTAATAAAATAACATGAAATAAAATAAAAAATTAAAAAGAAAATACAATAATAATTTTTGAGAGAGTCATGGACAACATCATGAATAATGTATCATGAGTAATGTTGTAACCAAGAGTATTAAGGAACTCCAGAAACAAAAATGTCTATATTGTTTCAATACAAACAGGTTCCAAAGACCCATGGAATTATAATAACAGAGTTACTACCTTTTTCTCTTGGTGGGAGATATGAAATTAGCCAGGAATGGCACATTTGACAATAAAGAACATGAAGAACATGATTTTTGGACCTGAACAAGAAAAGGTGGTACCTGCACACTATGAAGAATCATCATATGCTCTGATATGGACAATAAGCTGATACCTCTTTTCTACCCATTATTCTAAGTCTTCATTGATATATCATTTTGCTATATGTCATTATGCTTCACATAGCCTCATAAACTTTTGTTTACATTTATAATTTTTTAATACATTTAAAATATTTAAAATGTATTTGTAATAAATTTAAAAATTGAGACATAATTCACGTATCATAAAATTTACCAATTAGGCCAGGTGTATTGGCTCACACCTGTAATCCCAGCACTTTGGGAGGCCAAGGTGAGTGGATAACTTGAGGCCAGCAGTTTGAGACCAGCCTGGAAAATGTAGTGAAACCCCATCTCTACTAAAAATACAACAATTAGCTGGGCATGGTGGCACACACCTGTAATCCCTGTTACTCAGATGGCTGAGGCACAAGAATCACTTGAACCCAGTAGGTGGAGATTGCAATGAGCCAAGATTGTGCTACTCTACCCCCAGCCTGGGTGACAGAGTGAGAGTCTGTCTCAGAAAAAAAAAAAAAAAAAAATTACCATTTATTGTTTAATTATTATAAATTACCGGCCCAATTATTTTTTTAATTGAGGTAGGGTCTCGCTCTGTCACCCAGGCTGGAGTGCAGTGGTGCAAACATGGCTCACTGCAGCCTTGAACTCCTGGGCTCTAGCAATCCTCCTGCCACAGCCTCCCGAGTAGCAGGAACCACAGGTGTGTACCACCATGCCTTGCAATTTAAAACATTTTTTTTTTTTGGCCAGGCGCAGTGGCTCACACTTGTAATCCCAGCACTTTGGGAGGCTGAGGCGAATGGATCACGAGGTCAGGAGATTGAGACCATCCTGGCCAACATGGCAAAACCCCATCTCTACTAAAAATACAAAAATTAGCTGGGCGTGGTGGAGTGTGCCTGTAATCCCAACTACTTGGGAGGCTGAGGCAGGAGGATCGTTTGAACCAGGGAGTCAGAGGTTGCAATGAGCCGAGATGGTGCCACTGCACTCCAGCCTGGCGACAGAGCAAGACTCCATCTCAAAAACAAAACAAAACATTTTTTTTTTTTTTTTCTGTAGAGATGGGATCTCACCATGTTGCCCAGGCTGGTCTCCAACTCCTGGACTCAAGTGATCCTCCTGTTTCAGCCTCCCAATGTGAAATTCACCCTTTTAAAGTGTACGTTTTAGTCATTTTTAGAATATTCCCAAGATTGTGCAATCACCACTAATTCCAGAACCTTATTTTCATTTTAAAAATATTTTTAACATTAAAATATTTGAGACAGGGAGTCGCTCTGTTGCCCAGGTTAGAGTACAGTGGTACAATAATGGCTTACTGCAGCCTTGACCTCCTGGGCTCAAGCAATCCTCCCACCTCAGCCTCCCAAGTAGCTGGGACTACAGGTGTGCACCACCATACCTGGCTAATTAAAATAAATTTTTTTTAATTTTGTAGAGACAGGGTCTCACTATGTTGCCTATGCTGGTCTTGAACTCCTGGACTCAATCAATCCTCTAGCCTTGATGTCCCAAAATTCTGGGATTACAGGCATGAGCCACCATGCCCAGCCCTCACAACGTTTTTATTACGCTCCAAAAAAATCCCTCCATTCATTAGCAGGGTTAATTTCCTTCTCTCTTTCTCCACAACCCCAACAATTACTAATTTCCTTTCTGTCTCTAGATTTGCCTATCCTGGAAATTTCATAGAATCATACAATATGTAGCTTTTGGTATCTGACTTCTTTAATTTAGCATAATATTTAAAAGTTCATCTATGTTGTAGCATGTATCAGTATTTCATTCCTTTTTATGGCTGAATCATATTCCATTGTATGACTATACTACATTTAGTTTGTCCACTCACTTTAAATGTCCAATGATGGATATTTGGGTTATTTCCACCTTTTGGCTTTTATGAATAATGCTGCTATGAGCATTCATGTACAAATTTTTGTGTGGACATATGCTTTCATTTATTTTGGATATATACCTAGGAGTAGAGTTGCTGGATCATATGGTAACTTTATTTTATTTTATTTTTGAGACAGAGTCTCACTGTCGCCAAGGCTGAAGTGCAATGGTGCAATCTCGGCTCACTGCAACTTCTGCCTCCTGGGTTCAAGCAATTCTCCTGCCTCAGCCTCCCAAGTAGCCGGGATTACAGACGCCTGCCACCAGGCCCAGCTAATTTTTTTGTATTTTTAGTAGAGACGGGGTTTTGCCATGTTGGCCAGGCTGGTCTCGAACTCCCAAACTCAGGTGATCTGCCTGCCTCGCCTCCCAAAGTGCTGGGGTTACAGGCATGAGCCACCGTGCCTGGCCATATGATAAGTTTAGATTTAACTTTTTGAGGACTTGCCAACCTGTTTTCCAAAGTTGCTGTACCATTTTATGTTCTCATCAGCAGTTTCTGGTCACTAATTTCTCTACATCCTTGCCAACATTCCTTATTACCCATGGTTTTGTTTATAGCTATCTTATTAGATATGAAGTGATATGTCACTGTGTTTTTGCTTTGCATTTCCCTAATGACTAATGATATTGAGTATCTTTTTTTTTTTTTTTGAGACAGAGTCTTGCTCAGTGGCCCAGGCTGGAGTGCCCGTGGCGCGATCTCGGCTCACTGCAAGCTCCGCCTCCCGGGTTCACGCCATTCTCCTGCCTCAGCCTCCCGAGTAGCTGGGACTACAGGCGCCCGCCACTACGCCTGGCTAATTTTTTTTGTATTTTTAGTAGAGACGGGGTTTCACCGTGTTAGCCAGGATGGTCTTGATCTCCTGACCTCGTGATTCGCCCGTCTCAGCCTCCCAAAGTGCTGGGATTACAGGCGTGAGCCTCCGCGCCCGGCCGATGTTGAGTATCTTATTGGCCATTGTATATTTTCTTTGGAGAAATGTCTATTCAAGACTTTTGCCCATTATTTTTTACTTGGGTTGTCTTTTTATTGTTGAGATATTAAGAGTTCTTTACATATTCTGGATACTTATCAGATATATAGCTTGCAAATATTTTTCTCCCATTCCATGGGATGTTTTTTAAGTTCTTCTTAGTGATTCTTTGAAATGAGAACTTCTTTTTTTTTTTTTTTTTTTGAGACAGAGTCTCACTCTGTTGCCCAGGCTGGAGTGCAGTGGCACAATCTCGGCTCACTGCAACCTCCACCTCCTGGGTTCAAGCTATTCTCCTGCCTCAGCCTCCTGTGTAGCTGGGACTACAGGCACGTGCCATCATGCCCAGCTAATTTTTTGCATTTTTAGTAGAGGCAAGGTTTCACCGTGTTAGCCAGGATGGTCTTGATCTCCCGACCTCGTGATCCGCCTGCCTCAGCCACCCAAAGTGGTGGGATTACAGACGTGAGCCACTGGGCCTCGCCCTTTTTTTTTTTTTTTTTTCCCCGAGATGGAGTCTTGCTCTGTCACCCAGGCTGGAGTGCACTGGCACAATCTTGGCTCACTGCAACCTCCGCCTCCCATGTTCAAGCAATTCTCCTGCCTCAGCCTCCCAAGTAGCTGGGACTGCAGGCGCCCACCATCACGCCCGACTAATTTTTTTTTTGTATTTTTAGTAGAAATGGGGTTTCACCGTGTTCGCCAGGATGGTCTCGATCTCCTGACCCCATGATCCACCCACCTCGGCCTCCCAAAGTGCTGGGATTACAGGCGTGAGCCACTGTGCCCAGCCTTTGTTTTGTATTTTTAATACAGTCGGGGTTTCGCCATATTGACCAGGCTGGCCTCGAACTCCTGACCTTGTGATCCCCTCATGTTGGCCTCCCAAAGTGCTGGGATTACAGGCATGAGCCACTGAGCCCAGCCAGAACATTTTTAATATTGATGAAATCCAATTTATCCATTTTCTTTGGTTGCTTGATAAAATCTGTGCTGCTTGAGCTTTACGTGTCATATCTAAGAATGTAATACAGTTTAAATCAAATCATTTATATAGATGGGATCTCATAAAAAAAAATTTGCCTGGGGACCCACACACTGTAAGACTGGCCCTGTTTCCATTACTGAGTTTTGTCTACTTTCGAAGGGAAGGGAATTAGACTATACCTTTTGAAGGTGGGATATCAAAGAATCTAAGAAAATATTTACAGCCACCACTTGAACACCTAGAATGATGGAGTTGCCATCAACTGCAGTTTTTTACACTGATTTTTCAAATGGAAAAAATAAAATACTTGGAAGGCTAATGCTTCCCCCAAATGGGGGAAAGCATACTTCTGGAAATTAAAACTGTTTGAGGTAGGTTTTTTTGTTTTGTTTTGTTTTGTTTTTGTCATTCTATGAGTTTTACACTGATAAACATGTTTACTAATCATTTATCACAAATTAAATAGTAGAGCAAATTTCTAAACAATGCCCTACAGATAATAAATATCTTTTGACTATGCATATAAAATGCTGTACCTCAATTGTTCCCAGTCCTGGTTACTCTCTCAGCAGTAGAATTAGAAGCCACATTTGAGATGGTTTTATTCATTTATTTATTTTTTGTCTTTCTGTGTCTGGTTTATTTCATTTTACATAATGTCCTCTAGTTCCATCCATGTTGTTGCAAATAATAAAATTTCGTTCTTTTTATGATGTGATAATATTACATTGTGTATTAGTACCACATTTTCTTTTTTCACTCGTCTATTGATGGACACTTAAGTTGATTTCATATCTTGGCTATTGTGAATAGTGCTGCAATAAATATGGGAGTGCAGATATCTCTTCAATACACTGATTTCTTTTGGATGTATAAGCCAGCAGTAGTAGCTATACTTATATCACACAAAACAGATTTCAAATTGCTGGGTCATATGGGGTAGCTCTATTTTAATTTTTTTAAGGAATCTCCATATTGTTCTCTATAGTGGCTATACCAATTTACATACATTCCCTCTAACAGTATGTGGATTATTCTTTCTCCATCCAAATCCTTGCCAACATTTGTTATTGTCTTTCTTTTTTTTTTTTTTTTTGAGACAGAGTCTTACTCTGTCACCCAGGTTGGAGTGCAGTGGTGCGATCTTGGCTTACTGCAACCTCTGCCTCCCAGGTTCCAGTGATTCCCCTGCTTCAGCCTCCCGAGTAGCTGGGATTACAGGTGCCCGCCACCATGCCTGGCTAATTTTTGTATTTTTAGTAGAGACGGGGTTCCTTTTTTTTTTTTTTTTTTTGAGGCGGAGTCTTGCTCTGTCACCCAGGCTGGAGTGCCGTGGCGCCATCTCAGCTCACTGCAAGCTCCGCTTCTTGGGTTCACACCATTCTCCTGCCTCAGCCTCCGGAGTAGCTGGGACTACAGGCGCCCGCCACCAAGTCCGGCTAATTTTTTTTTGTATTTTTTTAGTAGAGACGGAGTTTCACCGTATTAGCCAGGATGGTCTCGATCTCCTGACCTCGTGATCCACCCTTCTCGGCCTCCCAAAGTGCTGGGATTACAGGCATGAGCCACTGCGCCTGGCAAGACGGGGTTTCACCATGTTGGCCAGGCTTGTCTCGAACTCCTGATCTCAGGCAAACAAGATTTTTTTTTTTTTTTTTCCGAGACAGAGTCTCGCTCTGTCGCCCAGGCTGGAGTGCAGTGGCCAGATCTCAGCTCACTGCAAGCTCCGCCTCCCGGGTTCACGCCATTCTCCGGCCTCAGCCTCCCGAGTAGCTGGGACTACAGGCGCCCACCACCTCGCCCAGCTAGTTTTTTTTTTGTATTTTTTAGTAGAGACGGGGTTTCACCGTGTTAGCCAGGATGGTCTCAATCTCCTGACCTCGTGATCCACCCTTCTCGGCCTCCCGAAGTGCTGGGATTACAGGCTTGAGCCACCGTGCCCGGCCCCCACAAGATGGTTTTTTAAACATGATCTTCAATGCTTTGACATAGATTTCATTGAGAAGTTGAGTCCATATCCTCTCTCCATGAAGGTGGGTAATTTGTGGCTGTTTCAATGAACAGACTACAGAATAAGTGATGCTGTGTGACTTCCATGGTTGTGTCATAAAAAGCTATTCAGTTTCTGCCTAAGTCTCTTGGAACATGCTTGTTCTTAGGATACTTCCTCTTAGAACCCAGCCATGAACTTGTGAGCCCAAGCCACTTGAAGAGGCCATCTTTAGGTGCTCAGGTCAACAATCCCAACTAAACCCAGCTTTTGAGTCATCCTAGCCCAGATGCTACACATGTGAATGAAAGAGACTCCAGATTATTCTGGTCATCTGAGTCCCTCCAGCTGATACCCTGCTGTGCCCAGTCCAAATTCCTGTTGCGTAAAATCTATGAGCCAAATAAAATGGTTGTTGTTTTATGCCACCAAGTTTGGGGTCGCATAGATATTGAAACAGTGTACTATCTTTTTTAAAAATTGTATTTATTTATTTTTTATTTCAATAGGTTTTGGGGGAATAGGTGGTATTTGGTTACATGAATAAGTTTTTTAGTGGTGATTTCTGAGATTTTGGTACACCCATCACTAGAGCAGTGTACATTGTAACCACTGTATAGTCTTTTATCCCTCACCCCTGTCCTACCCTTTCCCGAGTCCACAAAGTCCAACTGTGTCATTCTTCTGCCTTTGTATCCTCAAAGCTTAGCTCCCACTTATGAGGGAGAATATAACGATGTTTGATTTTCCATTCCTGAGTTACTTCACTTAGAATAATGGTCTCCAATTCCATCCAGGTTGCTACAAATACAATTATTTAGTTCCTTTTTATGGCTGAGTAGTATTCCATGGGGTGTGTGTGTGTGTGTGCGTGTGTGTGTGTGTATTATTTTCTTTTTCCACTCATTGATCGATGGGCATTTGGTCTGGTTCCATATTTTTGCAATTGCAAATTGTGCTGCCATAAACATGTATGTGTCAGTATCTTTTTCATATAATGACTTCATCTGAGTAGACACCCAGGAGTGGGTTTGCTGGATCAAATGATAGATCTACTTTTAGCACTTTAAGGACTCTCCACACTGTTTTCCATAGTGGTTGTATTCAACCAACAGTGTAAAAGTGTTCCCATTTTACCACATCCATGCCAAATCTGTTATTTTTGATTTTTTGATTATGGCCATTCTTGCAGGAGTAAGGTGGTATTGCATTTCCCTGATAATTAGTGGATTTGATTTGCATTTCCCTGATAATTAGTGGTTTTGATGTGCATTTCCCTGATAATTAGTGATGTTGAACAATTTTTTTTTTTTTTTTTTTTTGAGACGGAGTCTTGCTCTGTCGCCCAGGCTGGAGTGCAGTGGCCGGATCTCAGCTCACTGCAAGCTCCGCCTCCCAGGTTTACGCCATTCTCCTGCCTCAGCCTCCTGTGTAGCTGGGACTACAGGCGCCCGCCACCTCGCCCAGCTAGTTTTTTTTGTATTTTTTAATAGAGATGGGGTTTCACCATGTTAGCCAGGATGGTCTCGATCTCCTGACCTCGTGATCCGCCCGTCTTGGCCTCCCAAAGTGCTGGGATTACAGGCTTGAGCCACCGTGCCCGGCCTATGTTGAACAATTTTTATATTTTTTTTGGCCATTTGTGTATCTTCTTTTGAGAATTGTCTATTCATGTTCTTAGTGTTTTTGTTTGTTTGTTTGTTTTTTGAGACAGAGCCTCACTCTGTCGCCCAGGCTGGAGTGCAGTGGCCCGATCTCAGTTCACTTCACTGCAGCCTCCCCCTATAGGGTTCAAGCAATTCTCCTCCCTCAGCCTCCTGAGTAGCTGAGATTAGAGGCACATGCCACGTGCCCAGCTAATTTATTTTTGTTTTGAGACAGAGTCTTGTTCTGTTGCCTGGGCTGGAGTGCAGTGGCACACTCTCTGCTCACTGCAACCTCCACCTCCCAGGTTCAAGTGATTCTCCCTGCCTCAGCCTCCTAAGTAGCTGGGATTATAGGCGCCCACCACCATGCCCGGCTTTTTTTTTTTTTTTTTTTTTTTTAATTTTTAGTAGAGACAGGGTTTCACCATGTTGGCCAGGCTGGTCTTGAACTCCTGACCTCAGGTGATCCACCTGCCTCAGCCTCCCAAAATGCTGGGATTACAGGTGTGAGCTATTGCACCCGGCTATTTTGTTGTTGTTGTTGTTGTTTGTATTTTTAGTACAGACAGGATTTCACTATGTTGGCCAGGCTGGTCTTGAACTCCTGACCTCAAGTGATCCGCCCACCTCAGCCTCCCAAAGTGCTGGGATTACAGGTGTGAGCCACCATGCCTGGCCTGAAACAGTGTTCTTTCTACAAATCAATAAGAAAAAAAAACAAACAAACATAAAAGTGGGCAAAGGGTATAAATGCTCAAAAGTATAAAACTCCTAGAAGATAACATAGGAGAAAATGTAGATGGCATTGGGTTTGGTGATTCCTTTTTAGATATAACACCAAAGGTATAATCCTATGAAAGAAATTATTGATAAAGGTTGACTTCATTAAAATGAAAATTTTCTGCTTTGCAAAAGACACTGTCAAGAGAACGAAAAATTAAGCTACAGACTGGGAGAAAATATTTGCAAAAGACATAAGTACTATTAACCAAAATAAACAAAAAACTCTTAAAACTCGACAATACGGAAACAAACTATCCTATTTTTTAAAAATGGGCCATTTTGTTTACTTGATCTGAAAGAAGATAAAATAAAAAATTTAAAATGGGCCAAATACCTTAACAGACACCTTACCAAAGATGATGTACAGATGGTGGACAGGCGTGGTGGCTGATGCCTGTAATCCCAGCACTTTGGGAGGTGAGGCGGGCAGATCACGAGGTCAGGAGATTGAGACCAGCCTGACCAACATGGTGAAACCCAGTCTCTACTAAAAATACAAAAATTAGCTGGGCGTGGTAGCACGTGCCTGTAATCCCAAATACTCAGGAGTCTGAGGCAAGAGAATCCTTGAACCCGGAAGGCAGAGGTTGCAGTGAGCTGAGATCATGCCACTGCACTCCAGCCTGGGCGATAGAGTGAGACTCCGTCTCAAAAAAAAAAAAAGATGTACAGGTGGCAAATACATATATGAAAAATGCTCTAGGCCTACACAGTGGCTCATATCTTTAAACTCAGAGCTTTAGGAGGCCCAGGCAGGGAGATCACTTGAGGCCAGGAGTTCGAGACCACCTTGGCAACTCTTGTCTCTGCTAAAAATTATTATTATTATTTATTTTTTGAGATGCTGTCTCGTACTGTCTCCCAGTGTGGAGTGCAATGGTGCGATCCCGGCTCACTGCAACTTCCGCCTCCCAGGTTCAAGTGATTCTTCTGCCTCAGCCTCCCAAGTAGCTGGGACTACAGGCACCCGCCACCACGCCCAGCTAATTTTTCATATTTTTAGTAGAGATGGGGTTTCACCATGTTGGCCAGGCTGGTCTCGAACTCCTGACCTCGTGATCCACCCGCCTCAGCCTCACAAAGTGCTGGGATTACAGGCGTGAGCCACCACGCTCAGCCTTTATTTTAGACTTAATTTTTGAAAAATTGCTATCATTTTTGAGACTGGGTCTCACTTTGTTGTCCAGGCTAGAGTAAAGTGGTACAATCATGGCTCACTGCAGTCTCAAACTCCTGGACTCAAGTGATCCTCCCACCTCAGCCTCCTGAGTAGCTGGGACTACAGGTGTGTGCCATGGACCTGGCTAACTTTATTTTTAATTTTTTTATAGAGATGGGATTCCATTTTTGCCCAGTCTGGTCCTCAACTCCTGGACTTAAGCAACTCAAGCAATTCTCCAGCCTTGGCCTCCCAGAGTGCCAAGATTATAGGCATGAGCCACTGTGTCTGGCCGAATTTTTTTTTTTTCTTACCCATTTTTTTTTTTTTTTTTTTAAAGTAGTCAGCATTTAATGAATCTCCCTCCATGTGACCTCAAGCCACCAGGACACAGGCCCCCCCAACACCCTTAATCTTCTCCTCAGCAATTCTGCTGAAGAATTTGGCCTTCACGATGACAGGCTGCTTTGGGAGCTTTCCTTTTCCCAGAACTTTGTAGTAGCCCGATCGCACCACATCAATAATGGGAGCAGCCCCAGTCTTGTTTTTAGCAGCATTCACCCGTGTCTGCTCACTGACCAAAGTCCACAATTTGTCAAGGTTGACAGTTGGGCAGAAGCTCTGGTTCCTCTTTAAGTGGTAATGCCTCATACCAACTTTCCCAAAGTAGCCTGGGTGGTATTTGTCGAAGTTGATCCGGTGGTGATGCAGACCACCAGCATTACCGCAGCCTCCGGGGTGCTTCCGGTGCTTGCCTATGCGGCGGTGGCCGTGGCTCACGTGGCCCCGTAATTTCCGGGTCTTCCTCAGTCTGGATGGCATGTTGGCAGCCCAGACGAAAAAGCACCCATTTTTAATTGAGCTCTTTGTTTATTCTTTTCTTTTTCTTTTTTTCTTTTTTCTTTTCTTTTTTGCAGAGGCTGCTTAATACCTGCTGCTATTGAGTTGGGTGTTTGTTTTCTTTTTCTTTTTTGAGATGGAGTCTCATTCTGTCGCTCAGGTTGGAGTGCATTGGTGCAATCTCAGCTCACTGCAACCTCCACTTCCCAGGTTCAAGTGATTCTCCCGCCTCAGTCTCCCGAGTAGCTGGGATTACAGGCGCGCACCACCACCCCCAGCTAATTTTTGAATTTTTTAGTAGAGACGAGGTTTCATCATGTTGGCCAGGCCAGTCTCGAACTCCTGACCTCAAGTGATTCGCCTGCCTTAGCCTCACCAAAGTGGTGGGATTACAGGCGTGAGCCGTTGTGCCCAGGCAGGTTTTGAGAGTTCATTATATACTCTGGATACAAATCCTTTGTCAGATAGGTGATTTGCAATATTTCCTCCCGGTCCTAGCTTGCAATTTGTTTTTAGTTCTCCTAACAGTAGTTTTCAAATAGTATTAATTTTTAATTCTGATAGAGTCCAATGTATCAATTGCTCTTTTACGGATTGTGCTTCTGGAATCGTAGCTAAGACATTTTGCCTAAACCAAGTTGCAGAAAATATCAAACTGTAGCCTGAAGGAGCTGACTAAGGGCAAGAATCAGAGACTAAACCAGCCACTGAGGCAGGTACTGGGCAAGGGGTGTAGGTGTAGAGGAAGAGATTCAGTTGTGGATGGTAAGACAGTTGGGTGGATTTTCAGACAAGCAATGTGGTAGATATGATTGGTTAGCATTCAGCATCCATTTTCATCTCCTTTTAGCATACTTTCCTGAAGAGGCTAAAAAGCTAAGGATTGTATGTCTCAGAATGCCTTACAGCCAATCACATGTACTTGGGTGAGATTTCGAATGCAGAAGTGAGGCTGGGCTCATACCTGTAATTCTAGTAATTTGGGAGGCTGAGGCAGAATGGTTGCTTGAGCCCAGGAGTTTGAAACCAGCCTGCACAACACAATGGGACCCTGTATTACAAACTTTTTTTTTTTTTTTTTTTATAAATTAGCCAGTGTGGTGGTACATGTCTGTAGTCCCAGCTACTTGGGAGGCTGAGGTGGGAGGATTGTGTGAGCCCAGGAGTTCAAAGCTGTAGTGAGCTGTGATTGCGCCACTGCACTCCAGCCTAGATGACAGAGTGAGGCTCTGTCTCAAAAAATATATATAATAGAATGTAAAAGTGAGACAAAGGCCATCACCCTGCTACTTTGACTATTTCTCCTGGCCAAGCAAGGTTGTAGAGAAGTGTCATGTTTCTATTGCAGTGATACTGTTAGGTCTCTAGCTTTGCAAATATTGAGAGGTGGTTGCATCAGAGTTAGCAGTGGCAATGTCCTGATACAGCTGCCAGCTCCCTGGATCACAGCTGCAGCCCCTTATTCTTAAACCCAATTAGTGGAGACTTTCAGGTGCTTCACCCTCCCTGACAGTGGTAGAGGTAGCAGCTTCCCTTACCATGTTCCGGTGGTTATTCTTGGAGTTTCAACCCAAAGCTAGCTCCTCTAGACTTTCTTTCTTTTTCTTTCTTTTTTTTTTTTTTTTTTTTTGAGACGGAGTCTTGCTCTGTCACCAGGCTGGAGTGCAGTGGCATGATCTCGGCTCACTGAAACCCCTGCCTCTCGGGTTCAAGAGGTTCTCCTGCCTCAGCCTCCCGAGTAGCTGGGACTACAGGCGTGCACCACCATACCCAGCTAAATTTTGTATTTTTAGTAGAGACAGGGTTTCATCATGTTGGCCAGGATGATCTCCATCTCTTGGCCTCGTGATCCACCTGCCTCGGCCTCCCAAAGTGCTGGGATTACAGGCATGAGCCACCGTGCCCGGCCGCTCCTCTAGACTTTCTGAAGGATTTTGTAAGCACTTAATTCTTTGTATCCCTAAGATAGTTGCAGGGGTTTCTGTTTTCTGCACCAAATCCCCTCCAACTATCCTGAGTGATACATGCAGTCAGGATGTATCTGGGAGGAATGATAAAAGAATCCAACATCTTCAGCTGGGCACAGTGGCTCATTCCTATAATCCCAGCACTTTGGGAGACCAAGGTGGGCGGTTCACTTGAGGCCAGGAGTTTGAGACCAGCCTGGCCAACATCGTGAAACTCCATCTCTACTAAAAACAAATACAAAAATTAGCCAGGCCTGGTGGCACATGCCTATAATCCCAGCTACTCAGGAGGCTGAAGCATGAGAATCGCTTGAACCCCGGAAGTGGAGGTTGCCGTGAGCTGAGATCATGCCACTGCACTCCAGCCTGTGCCACAGAGTAACTCTGTCTCAAAAAAAAAAAAAAAAAAAAAAAGAACAAAACATCTTCTATCATGGGAAAAATGGGATTGTGGAAATGCATTCATTTGTTCAACAAGCATGTAACAGACATGGAGTGGGTGCTATAGCTAGATATCAAGAATACCTATCTTCCCTGAAAGAGCTTACATGACCTGATGATTTCATGGTATGATGATAGAGATATGTTAGAATACTATATGCTCACAGAGATGTTCTCAATCAGACTTGGTAGGATGTCATCAAAGAGGTAACCTCTAAGCTTGATTTTAACAGATGAGTAGGAATTGGCCAGCAAAGAAGGAGAAGAGCATTCTATTTTATTTTATTACTATTTTTTGAGACAGGATCTCTGCTGTCCCCCAGGCTGGAGTGCAGTGGTGCAGTCATGGCTCACTACAGACTAGACCTCCCAGGCTCAAGTGACCCTCCCACCTCAGCCTCTTAAGTAGCTGGGACCACAGGTGCATGCCACCGTGCCCAGCTCATTTTTGTATTTTTTGTAGAGACGGGGTTTCACCATGTTGCCCAAGGTGGTCTCAAACTGCTAGGCTCAAGTCATCCTCCCTCCTCAGCCTCCCAAAGTGCTGAGATTACAGGTGTAAGCCACCGCCTGTAATAATTTGCTAGGGCAAATTATTAAGTAAAACTCTTAAATATCTGTGTTCACGCTTCTCCCACACCTTCCTAGGAAAGAGATGGGGAGAGGAGGTGTGTGTTTCTAAAGACTAGGCGCTAGACTAGGAGGTAGGGACAATGTAGAAGCTTCTTCGATGGGTAGGACAGGGGTGGAGGCTGGAGTTTGAAAGTGCTATCAGTAAGGAGAGGGAAGCAGTTGACCTAAGAGCTTCCCTAGAGACTAAAGGTAGGGCATCCTTAACCTGTCCTAAACTCTTCAGTCTTCTTTACTTCCTCAGTTCTCGTTAGATAATCAGATGGCATCGGATTCTGAAACAAAGCCTGGGTTCAGAGCCAGGGATACCACTTACTCACTAGGTGATCTTGTTCATATGACTTCACTTTTTAAAATCTGCCTTCTCATCTATAAGATAAGGATAATGATAATATCTCCATTGTATAGTGTTGTAAAGATCTAATTAGATAATGGATGTGAAAAAATGTTGAAAATTGTAAAACACTATAGTAATACCTACCAGTCACTTTTTTTTTTTTAATTATACTTTAAGTTCCGGGGTACATGTGCAGAATGTACAGGTTTGTCACATAGGTATATACGTACCATGGTGGTTTGCTGCACCCATCAATCCATCATCTACATTGGGTGTTTCTCCTAATGCTATCCCTCCCCTAACCCCCCACCCCCAGACAGGCCCCGGTGTGTGATGTTCTCCTCCCTGTGTCCAAGTGTTCTCATTGTTCAACTCCCACTTACGAGTGAGAACATGCGGTGTTTGGTTTTCTGTTTTTGTATTAGTTTGCTGAGAATGATGGTTTTCAGCTTCATCCATGTCCCTGCGAAGGACATGAACTCATCTTTATGGCTGCATAGTATTCCATGGTGTATATGTGCCACATTTTCTTTATACAGGCTATCATTGATGGGCATTTGGGTTGGTTCCAAGTCTTTGCTATTGCAAATGATCAGTGTGCACACAATAAACATACGTGTGCCTGTATCTTTATAGTAGAATGACTTATAATCCTTTGGGTATATACTCAGTAATGGGATTGCTGGGTCAAATTTTTTGTTGTTGTTGTTGTTTTTGTTTCTTGAGACTGAGTCTCACTCTGTTGTGCAGGCTGGAGTGCAATGGCACAATCCCAGCTCACTGCAACCTTCCCCTCTTGGGTTCAAGTGAGTCTCCTGCCACAGCCTCCCAAGTAGCTGGGATTACAGGTGTGCGCCACCACACCTGGCTAATTTTTTTTATTTTTACTAAAGACGGAGTTTCAGCATTTTGGCCAGGCTGGTCTCGAACTCCTGGCCTTAAGCAATCTGCCTGCCTCTGCCTCTCAAAGTGCTGGGATTATAGGCGTGAGCCACCATACCCAGCCCCACCAGTCAGTATTATTATGTAATAAGCAATGAAGTCTGGTTGATTGTATCTCAGGTATATCTCCTTCCCCAACTTTACTTCGGTTCATCCCCCTGCTCTGATTTGGTTCAGGCTTCTATCTTCTCTATGTCATTTCTGTAGACCCTCTGTATTTTCAAGTGCTCCTAAAGAAATTTTTCCATAGATCTTACTTAAAAACTGTCTAGGACACGCTACTATCTACGTAATAAAGGACAAACTCAACCGGGCATGGTAGCTTGTGCCTATAATCCCAACACTTTGGGAGGCTGAGGCAGGAGGATCGTTTGAGCCCAGGAGCTTGAGACCAGCCTGAGCAATATGGTGAAACCCCATCTCTACAAAAAAATACAAAAATTAGCTGGGCATGATGGCACACACCTGTAGTCACAGGTACTAGGAAAGCTGAGGTGGGAGGATCACTTGAGCTAGGAGGTTGAGGTTGCAGTGAGCAGAGATTACGCCACTGCACTCCAGCCTGGGTGACAGAGCAAGACCCTGTCTCAAAAAAAAAAAAAAAAAAAAAAAAAAGGACAAACTTCTTACCTTAGCATAGGGCTCTTTCTGAACTTGATCTGACCTGTCTTTCTAGATTTATCTCCTCTCTTCCTGCTACACACACTACTCTTCAGCTTCACTGAATTTCTTACTATTGCTCAAACAATCCATTTTCACCTGTATCGTTCCCCCTTTTGGAATGCCTTTTCTCCTTCCTGATCATCCTTCTTTCCATCACCTTCTCATCACACTGTTCTCTCTTTTCCATTTGGCACATCTATTTGCCCGTAAGCACTGGCTCAAGTGTTATCCACTCCCCAGTTCTCTCAGTAGCACTTTGCATGTCCCTCTATGACAATACTTATCATACTGTTTTGTAAACATTAGTTTGAGAGGCTTTTAGATTCCTACTAGGTTGTAAGCACAGGGAAGAAAGACACCTATTCATAGATGGATCTTCCTTAGTACCTGAAACAAAAGAGGTACTGGATATATATATGTATATATGTGTTTAAATAAACAAATAAGCTCCACAGACCAGACAAGACATAGACAAAAAATTAAACAGCTTCGGGAGGCCTACACAGGTGGATCACCAGGAGTTGGAGACCAGCCTGGCCAACATTGGTGAAACCCAGTCTCTACTAAAAATACAAAAATTAGCTGGATGTGGTGGTACACATCTGTAATCCCAGCTACTCGGGAGGCTGAGGATGGAGAATCACTTGAACCCAGAGGTGGAGGCTGCAGTGAGCCAAGATTGCACCACTGTACTCCAGCCTGGGCAACGGAGTGAGACTCTGTCAAAAAAAAGAAAATAAAATAAACAACAAGGAAGTAAAGGAACCAAGAGTTGCATATCTATAAGTTCTAAATGAAAAGTAGAGGAAACAAGAGTCATGATCATTTGAATTTGGGAAAACTCCAGGATGGGATTTGAAACTTGGCACCCACCAATATAATACCAATGATCTTATGTGGTTCCTTCAAACTGGGTCCATACTCCTTCTCTCTACCTTGCCTCCCCTGCTGCAGACTTGGAGCTCTTTTGAAGTTGGCAGCAGGTCTCTTATTCATCTTTTTATCTTGCATTCATTCTTTATCTACTGGTATCTAGTCAGATGTTTTGTACATAAGCACCCAATAAACCTAACGATTGTATTAAGCCTGGGTAGGATTTGGATAGATGGAGTAGAAGGAAGAAGAAATCCAGATCAGGGACGCAGCAAGAATATGTTAGTTTTCTGTTGCTTCTCTAACAAATTATCACAAATCGTGGCTAAGAACAACACAGATTTACGATTTTATAGTTCTAGAGATCAGAAGTCTGAAATTAGGTCTAACAGGGCTCAAATTAAAGTGTTGACAGGGTCATGTGCCTTATAGAGAATTGAAAGGAGAATCTGTTTCCTTGACTTTTTTCAGTTTCTAGAAGCTACTGCATTCCTTGGCTCATGGCCCCACCTCACCCTGACCCCTACTTCTGTCATCACATCCCCCTCCCTCATTTTGGCCTTTCCTCTTATACAGACTGTTGTGATCACATTGAGATCATCTGGATAATCCTTTTATCTCTAGATCTGTAACTTAATCACATTTGCAAAGTCCCTTTTGCCACATAAGATAACATATACACAGGTTCTGGGGATTAGGATATGGATACTTTGGGAGCCATTATTCTGTCTACCACAAAGAGCAAAGCTAGACATAAGAATGAGCAACTAATGTTTGGAGATGGACCTTTCCAGCTGAAGCAAAGGGCTGATTTGATTAGAATACATTAAAGTTTGGAGATAATACAGACCCTCGAATATCAGAGTAAGGAGTTTTAGTTTTATCCTATAGAAAGTAAGCATTTGAAGGTGGGTGAACAGGGAGTTAACAATGAAAGCAGTAATCTAGCAGACCCCCAAAGACCCTAGAGTATATAAATCTGGTGGTTATGCTTGAGGTAAGCAAAAACAGAATTAAAAGGCTAGGGATCAAGAGACCACACAAAGGTGAATACACTGCTATTCGCTGTCCTATCAAGTTTCTTCTTTTTGCTATATGTTCCTTGTGCATCCATGATAAATGACTGATGAATTATTCCCTTCTTGAATTCTCAATTTTTGTCTAGTGGAAGTCTACAGTCTTGGTATAACACCTCTGCTTAGACGAGTCTGCTACAGCAGTTGGGAAAGCACGTATTTAGGCTAAGAAATAGAGAGGAAGAAAGGGGATAAGATGTGAACTGATTAATTTTTTCACTGATTAGAAGAGGCTGAGCTTCACAGAAAAGGGTTTCAATGGTTTGGAAAGACCATTTCTACCTCTAGTTTCTACCTCTTGGTTGTAAACAACAGGAACCCAATGCAGAGTGAGTTAGAAAAAGAATTTACTAGCTTTAATAGCATCTATATGATGATGATTTCCAAATTTACATTGCCAAATTGCAGAAATTAATAAGTAGAGCTGCTGCTTGTCGCAGGCATGATGGCTTCAAGGTTACTTTGCAGAGCTGGAACGCTGGCCATGTAGGCTTTGAGGGCTTGCAGTCCCAGTGGGGTGCAACTGCAATAAGACATATATGAGTCTGAAAAGCAAACTCACATATATCCAGTTGCTTAGTGGTTATCTTTACTTGGATGTTCGAAAGGCAAATCAAACTCAACATGGCCCAAACTTGTTCCTGACCTTCCCTTTCCAATTCCCCTCACCAAACCTACACCTCCTATCATTTTCCCCATTTCAATTAGTGAAAACTCCACCGTCTTTGTTGCTCAAGTCAAATACTTTGCAGTAATCTTTCATTCACCCTCCACATTCAAACTATCAAGAAATTCCATCAGCTTTACTTTAAAGTCTATAAGGAATCTGACCATTTCTTTCCACTGGTACAGCTACCACCCTGGTGCAAACCATCTCTCACCCAAATGATTGGATTAGCCTGCTAACTAGTCTCCCTGTGCATACTTCAGTTGGTTTGTTTTCAATGCAAGAGCCAGAGTGATCCCTGTTAGAAAACATGTTAGATCATATCACTCCTCTGCTCAAAATCCTCCAATGGCTACCTATCCTACTTAGAGAAAACCAAAGTCCTCACACAATAACCTACAATATCCTACACAACATGGCTTCTGGTTACCTTTCTGACTTCATCTTTCACTACTCTTTTCCTTGCTCATTGCACTCCAGCTACACTGGCATCTTTGCTGTTCTTCTAATACATCAGGCATAGTATGCACTTGCCATTCCCTTTGTCTGGATAATTCTTCGCTAGATAGTCATATAGCTTATTTCCTTACATTCTTCAGATCTTTACCCAAATGCTATCTTATTAGTGAGTCCTTCCTTGATCATCCTATTTAAAAAATTTCTTATGAGGGAGGGGAAGAAGGAGCCAATGCAATGGCTAGTCTTTATTGGAGAGAAGATACTTTACAGCACATTTTTGAGCAATTACTGCCAGGGCTCACTGGGCCAACTGGTGGGGCATCAGCTTGTAATGGGTTCACACTTAGAGCATCGCTGGGTCTCGCCTTCGTGCAGCCAGAACCAGTTGACAGCACTGTTGTCCTCTTCACAGATGCAGCTCGCTATTCTCTTGGTGATGGAGGGAGCTGTTAGGGTCTTCCCTGGTGCCTGAAGTTGCCTTTTGGGGTAGTATATTGTATGGGTCCAGTCTCATACATGGCTATCATGACCTCCCTCTCCAGCCCAGTCATCTGCTCGTCATCAGTAGCAACACCACCTCCAGATGCCATGAAGCATGCTGCAACCACCCCATTGGGACTGTAAGCCCTCAGGCCTATGTGGCTGGCGCTCCAGCTCTGAAAACTAACCTGGAAGCCATCATGCCTGTGACAAGCAGCAGCTTTATTTACTTATTTATTGAGACAGAGTCACCCTGTCACCCAGGCTAGAGTGGAGTGGCATGAACATGGCTCACTACAGCCTCAACCTCCTAGGTTCAATTGACCCTCCTGCCTCAGCCTCCCAAGTAAGCAACTCTATTTAAAATCTTAATGCCTCTTCCATCTCTATCCCCTTTCAGTTTTATTTTTAATACCACTGATCACTAACATCTATACATTTTACTCATCTAGTTTATTGTCTATCTTTCCTTCTACACAGATTGTGAATTCTAAGAGGACACAATGTATATGCTGTTTGCAGATGTATCTTCAATGCCCAGAATAGTATCTGGCATAGAATAAGCTTTTTCAAATAAATGTTTGTTGAATAAATCAATGAAAAATCTAGGTGATAACTTCAGGCATGGTTAGATCCAGGTTTTTGGCATGTCATTAGAATTTTCTTCTGTCTCGTAGCCTTTCCTCTGCATTGGCTTCATTCTCAAGCAGGCTTGATGTGTTACAGGTGATGATAAGAGACCACCAGCGGCTGCAGGTTTACATTCTAACAATTTTGCAGCCTAAACGGAGAGAGAGTGAGTGCCTCTTTCCTGATTGTTACAGAGAAAGCCTTGGATATATCATATTGTCTGGGTTTGGGTCAAGTGACAATCCCTAAAACAGTGTCTAAGAGTAGAGGAGGAAAATGTTGTAACTGACTGGGCCTAGGTCTTGGGGCCCTTCGGAACCGGGGATAAAGTTCAGCTCCATTTAGACTGAGAAGAGGGGAGAGGTGGTTTCCTAAAAGAAAAGAGGATGCTATCACTGGAAGAAGATGGCGGCTAGACAACAAATGTCCACCGCATCATCAACGACCCACCCGCCGACTGAGCCCAGAACAGCGTTCTTCTCCCGCCTCTCCATTTTCACACGCAGCCAGATGAGCCTGTGACCATGGTTAAGCTCCTCTCCTCCTAAATGTCTTTTCCCCTGCCTCTGTCGGGCAAGGGCTTCCTCATCCCTCAATGCCTGGTCCAACCATGATCTCCCTCACCCCGACTCTTTTTTTTTTTTTTTTGAGACGGAGTCTCGCTCTGTAGCCAAGGCTGGAGTGCCGTGGCCGGATCTCAGCTCACTGCAAGCTCCGCCTCCCGGGTTTACGCCACTCTTCTGCCTCAGCCTCCCAAGTAGCTGGGACTACAGGCGCCCGCCACCTCGCCTGGCTAGCTTTTGGTATTTTTTAAGTAGAGACGGGGTCACCGTGTTAGCCAGGATGGTCTCGATCTCCTGACCTCGTGATCCGCCCGTCTCGGCCTCCCAAAGTGCTGGGATTACAGGCTTGAGCCACCGCGCCCGGCCCCTCACCCCGACTCTTAACGGATACTGTCTCTCTCCCTCTTCTGAGTATCCTGCTTGTTTCTACTTCTCTTGTAGTTTTGTACGCCATGCCTTGTATAATATTTTACTTACTTGTATACATCATGAGTTCCTTGTGAAAAAGGGTACGGCCCATTCCCGGGGTGTCCAGGCCAGCGCCTCACGCCCTCTGGGAACCGCGGTGATTCGATCCCGGCTGAGGCCGCCAGGGAACGCTCGGCGCCCTGCACGAGGCCGTCAAGGGCGGGAGGACCTGTGATTGGCAGAAGCGGCCGTCAATCGGGCGCAGGCGGGTCGGGCCGGGTCGCCTGGGAGGCCTCTGGGAGGGAGGCGGGGCCTGCATGAATGGGGCGCGCGGCGGGCTGGCTGCAGTCGGCGCTCGCGGGGGAAGCCCGAGTCCCGGCCGGGAGTGGGTGGGAGGAAGCGACGTTGGGTGGGGGGAAGGGAAAGAGCGCGGGGGGCGGGGAGGGGCAGCGCCCGGGCAGCTAGCCGAGCGCGGCGAGGCGGCGGGTGTGAGCAACAGCCGGCTGCCTCCGTCCCCCTCGCTTCGGTGCGGCTGTCCGCTACGCTGCCTTCGCCCTCGCCGCGCGCCGCCTCCTGAGGGACTCCAGGGAACCACCGGCGACCCCGACGGGGCCGAGGAGTCGGGACTAGGGGAGCCGGCGCTGAAGGAGGAGCCTGGTCGGAGCCGCAGAGCCGAAAGCTCCGGGGCGTGGAGGTGGGGGGGCCGAGGCCCCTGAGGGGGCCCCGCAGCGATGGGCAACCTGGAGAGCGCCGAGGGGGGCCCGGGAGAGCCGCCCTCTGTCCCTTTGCTGCTGCCGCCCGGCAAGATGCCGATGCCTGAGCCCTGTGAGCTGGAGGAAAGGTTCGCCCTGGTGTTGGTGAGAGCTGAGCCCAGCCCCTTCCCCCGCCTTCCTCAGGTCCCGACGCCCGAGCTGGGACTTTGTCCTGAGCCCCCGTCCCGCCCACCCTTTCAGTCGGGGTCCCGGACGGATCTCAGCCTCCAGTTTCTTCCCAGGAACCTCTGAGCAGCTGCTGGCCGGCCCGGACAGTCCCGTGGGGGATCTCGGGACCGACGCCTCCACCGCTGGACGCTTAGGAGACGTCCCCAGCTCGAGACCGTCCTGGGAACCAGGCTTCTCCCTCCTTCTTCCTCCCCCTTCTGCTGCCCTTCTGCAGTCTCCCTGCTTCCTCGCCAGGCTCCCTGTCCCTAGCATTCTCAGCCAGGAGCCTCTCACGGTGGGGGGAATTCAGAAGCGCGGCCGGGTTCTTAGCAGGCTTCCCTGAGTGAGGACACCGCCTCTCCTGCGAACATGGAGGCTTCCCAGGGAGTGGGTCCCGCTCCCAGCCCAGACCAGATGTTTGGGGGGAGAAGGGTATAGGGAAGGGGCTGGCAGCTCCTGAAGGGGTGGAATAAGGAGTGTGCCATTCTGCTTATTTTCAGAACGGCCTGCAGGCATCCTGCTAAGTTATAGTGGATTTGCCTAAAAGGCTGAACATGTGGATAAACCATTTCACTGGGGTATTTTTCCAAGTGAAACAATACACAAACCATCCCGCCTCCTCCCCCACTTTTCATGTTAAGCCACCGTGACTGGTTTGTGTTGTTTAGCCTGTGCTTTTTAGTCTTTCTGTAGATTTCAAACGGTCTGTGTAAATGGATTTTTAGAACTGACTTTGGGATTCTTCTTTGGTATGGGAATTGGACATTGATGTCAGTGGCTCTATGAAGCGAGAGGTTCTGAGCTGGTATCACTGGGAAGAAGCCAGAGAAAATGTTGCCGCTGAAAATGAAGTTTTGCAGAGCGAAAACATTGGTAAACCAGGGTTAATCTTTGAGAAACTTGGGGAAATAGTTCTCAGTTCCCCAAATAGTTATCTGAGAAGCAGTAATAATTCTGGCGTTATTGTTGGTATGGCCTGAAGGGCCGACTTTGCCTTTGCCTCTGCCCGTGAGGAGGGATAAGTTGTGGACTTAGCAGCCTTATTGGATTTCATCTGCCTTGGAATAAGGAGATTAGATCTATTGGCAACAGTGGAGCTGTCTAGAGATCTTGGCCTCTTCGAGGGTAGAGAGCCTGACATCAGCCCACTGGTACCAGAGCTGGCTCAAAGAGGGTCTACAGTGTTCCAAGGGGAAGTGGTGTCGCTGGCACCTCTCTGCCTGCCAGCTCTGCAAAGGGCCAAAGGGATGTGGGCCATACATCCTGTGGCCCTCTGCATTTCCCCTAAGCCTCCTCAGGGGGATCGGGTGAGTCAGTGATTACCAATGTGCTGTGACCATCTCACAGGCTGAGGAAGAGACGGACTTAGTGGCCTTGAGAACAAGAGCCCAACTGTTGGGGAAAAGAGTGGGAGGGGATCTGCACTCCAGTGGGGGTGTGAAAACCCCCAGCAAGCTGACACAAGTTAGCTATAGAAATTGGGGAGAAAGGGATGGGGTGAGGTGGATTGGGTGGAAGGCTGCCTTAGGTAGGAGCTGCCAAGCCATTTTTTGTGAGAGCTCAGAACCAGAATCCATCATGTTCTCATTGGCCCTTGGTTGACCAATTTGTTTAGTTAGCAAACGAATGGCTTAATATTCACAAAATGCACGTGGTGTCCTAGTTAACCAGAACACCAGAGCACCAGGAGAACCCAGGTCAAACGGGGGACTGGACCACCCACTTGCCTGCCTGCTTTTCTGTATAAAATTTTGATTTGTTTTCTTGTGCCTTTTATTTTGGTCTTGTTTTTGTGTGCCTGAGCTGCTGCTGATGAAGGGTTGGAACAGGGCAGGCCAGAGCTAATTAGTTGTCTCAGGAGACGAGATTTCACTTCAGTTTTCCAATACAGGGAAATTATCCCTTCTTGGGGATTTGAGTTCTTCTCTGGGGGCCCTTAAGTGTCCCTGTGTCCACTGTTCTGAAAGGTACCTTTTCTACCATGCTTTGGGAATAGTACTGACTGTGAGTTAGATGTTTGACCCAGGTACAGGCTCAAGTGTATTTCCTGAACAGTCAGGAGAAGCATAGTGTAGTTGAAAAAGTAAGGACTCTGGCTTAGCAAGTATCTTAACTTCTCTGAGCCTAGACTTTTTCCTCATCTGTAAAGTGGAGGTAATCTTGTTCTGGTGAGATTGTGAGAATTAGGTGAGCCCCTGTATATAAGGTGCTCAATGTAGTAAGTACTCAGTAAGTACTCAATATAGATTAGCTTTTTTTTTTTTTTTTTTTTTGAGATGGAGTCTGACTCTGTCACCCAGGCTGGAGTGCAGCAGCACAATCTCAGCTCACTGCAAACTCCGCCTCCCAGGTTCAAGCAATTCTGCTTCAGCCTCCCCAGTAGCTGAGATTACAGGCGCGTGCCACTATGCCTGGCTAATTTTTGTATTTTTGGTAGAGATGGGGTTTTGCTATGTTGGCCAGGCTGGTCTCAAACTCCTGACCTCAGGCGATCCACTCGCCTTGGCCTCCCAAAGTGTTGGGATTACAGGCATGAGCCACGGTGCCTGGCCAGATTAGCTTATTTTTGTTGTTGGCTTGAAACAGTCAGATAAGTTGTTCCTTTATCACCTTTTTCTTTCCCGGATTGTCAGCTTCATTATAACTGGTTTGGTTTTTTGAAAAAGCTATTTGGGAGGTTTGTTGAGGTGACATAGTGGTGTCCTGGTTAAGCATACGGACTTTCAAATCAGAGTGGATTCAAATACTGTTTCATCCATAGTCTTCGGTTAGAAGAGTGTTTGACCTCAAGCAAGCTACTTAATCTGAGTCCCAGCCTCCTCTTATACATGGGGATAATAATAGCATTTGCCACATGAGGTTGTTGTGTGGATTTAATGAAATTGGAAGTCAAATACTTAGCAGAGTCTGGCATCTACTATATGCTTAGTAAATGGTAGCTTTTAAGTTTGTACCTCTCAGCAGTGACTCAGATCTGAGATCACTTGTGTTCCCAAAAAGGGGTTTTAAAGTTTAAAAATCTGATAAAACCAATTACCCTGTTGTGTATATCCAGTCTCAGAATATGGCTGCTGCTGTAAGCTGGAGGGCTTCCTCAGCCCCCGTGTGTCTGTGGAAAACCCCCTGAAGAGTATCCTCCGCTGGGGAAGTTGTATCAGTGCTGAGTCAAGACCACAGGCTCCCAGCTTTCTGTTCCAGACATATGATCTGTCAGCCCAAGTTGAAGAGCTTGAGATGACGGCTATGAGAAGATTTGATGAGGACATTGATTCCAAGAATCCTAACCCAGCCCAGTGCCTTAATTCAGGGCTTCCCTACTGGTGTGTTGCAGATGGGTCACAGGTGTGCTGGGATACTGATTTCCCCTTATTCCTAGGGGCAGCTAAAGTTCCCAGTCAGTTCCCTCTGGATGGGATCAGCTTCTACCCCATGTACTGTACAAACAGTATTATTTTCTAGGTGTGCCTCGATGTGAAAAAGGTTGTGAAGCTGCTGTGTTACACTGCTTCTTGGCATCCTTCCTTACCCCCTATCTGAGCAGCACTTCCCATTCTGTTGGGTATTGAGAAGTTTGGGGTTGGGGCAATTAATGGAGTTCATCTTTATGAATACCAGAATGAGAGCCAATCTCTGGTCTGATACAGTCCAAGTCTGTGTTTTGGTCCAAACTAGATTACTACCCAAACTCAGTTGCTCAGAAGCTAGTATTCTGGCCAGTACTGGATTTTCCCTAGAGAAAGGAGGCAGAGGGCTCTAAGGTCTTTGAAAGGATAGCTCTCTGTCTTTGTTGTGATTGTACTCTGATTTTTCTCTTTGTTGATTTAGTACAGATTTGAAATGGAGTCTCAAAGTTCTGATGCCAGAAAAAGCCCTGCATATCCCTCAGGAGGAGGCTTTCAGGGCATGAGGGTAGGGTTGTGTGACAGGGGCTATCCCTGCTGCAGTTCCTCCTCTCACATTTCCCTGGTGATGACTGACAACTTGGGGGTTTTTCTGTAAATGTAGCATTGATGTGGGAGCTAAGTTGGCCTGGGTGCTAGTTGTCTAAGAGGCTTTGAGGGGCCTCCTTTGACACAGAAAGGGGCTGGGAAAAACGGACTAAATATCAGGTTCCAAATCGCCATGGTGGAAATTTTTTTCCCAGCCCTCAGGATTGTGGTGAATTAGTTCAGGCTGGAATAGAACTTGGGAGGGGGCGGGGAAAGGGCCTTTGACAGCAGCTGGTCAGAGGAACCTTCTTCTTGTTCAGAGACCCCACAGAGAAGACCCTAGGCCACAGAGAGGAGTCTTGTTCCCTTGACCTCCTGATATGACCCTGCTTTAGTCTGGGGGAAGCCTGCATGTTGGGAAGGGACTGATAGAGTGGACTCTGTCATTTGGGAATGTTTTCATTGCCCAGAGGGAGATTCAGCATTTTTTGTTTTTTTCCTCTTAAAGTAATACTTATTCTCTAAAGAAAGTATGGGACAATTCAGAAAGAAGAAAAGACTAAAGATTTAGGTTAAAGAAAAACATCCATATTTTCTCTAGTTTCTTTACCAAATGCAAATATTTTCTTAGTTCATTTACCAAATGCAGCTGATGTGCTTTAAAACCTTTATATTTTTTTCTCTGCATAGAGTTTTATACAATGTTTTGATACTTGATTTATTTACTTAAGACAGAGTCTCGCTCTGTCACCCATGGTGGAGTGTAGTGACATGATCACGGCTCACTGCGCCTCACTGCAGCTTTGAACTCCCAGACTCGAGCAAGCCTCCTGCCTCAGCCTCCTGAGTAGCTGGACCACAGGTGTGCACCACCATGCCTGGCTAATTTTTTCATTTTTTGTAGAGATGGGGTCTTGCTTTGTTGCCCACATTGGTTTCAAACTCCTAGACTTAAGTGATTCTCCCACCTCAGTCACCCAAAGTATTGGGATTTTAGGCATGAGCCACCATGCCCTGCCGGTATATATGTTTTTTATCCTGTTTGTTTGTTTGTTTGTTTTTTGCTTTTGTTATTTCATTAGTTTTCCCAGGTTAGTAATTGTACATGTTTTGTTTTGTTTTGTTTTTGAGACAGTCTTACTCTGTCACCCAGGCTGGAGTGCAGTGGTACTATCTCTGCTTACTGCAACCTCTGCCTCCTGGGTTCAAGCGATTCTTCTGCCTCAGCCTCCCAAGTAGGTGGGATTCCAGGCACCTGCCACCACGACTGGCTAATTTTTGTATTTTTAGTAGAGACGGGGTTTCACCATGTTGGCCAGGCTGGTCTCAAACTCCTGACCTCAGGTGATCTGCCCACCTCGGCCTCCCAAAGTGCTGGGATTACAGGCAAGAGCCACCGAGCCTGGCCTGTAAACATTTAAATGCTTGTATGATGGTCCATCAAGTCAATGTACCTTTGTTTGCTTACCTATACACCTTTTCTTAGACATTTAAGTTTTTTGCTTCTGTTTGCCATCATAAACAATGCTGTGATGAACATCTTGGCATACAAAGTGTTTTCAATATTTAGAGTTTTCCTTGGGATAGAAACTCAAAACTTGCTAGATTGTAGGATATAATGGTTTTTATTTCCAAATAGTTTTTAAAAGAGGGAATAATGTATGAAAGTGTTTTTAAAAGAATGGAAGAGGATAGAGAATAGCTTCTTTTCTCCTGATTATGAAAATAATACATGTTTAATAGGTAAAATTGGAACTTACTGAAAATTATAAAGAAGACAATAAAACCTGTAATCTCACCATCTACTATTAATACTTTGATGTACATGTATATATATTTTTTAACAATTGGGACCATACTGTGTATATTGTTTTGTAAACTGATTTTTTCATTGACTATTTTAAGCATTTTCTCATTTGCTTACACATTCTTCAGTATCATGGTTTTTTTTTTTTTGTTTTTTGTTTTTTTTTTTGAGATGGAGTCTCACTCTGTTGCTCAGGCTGGAGTGCAATGGCCCGATCTCGGCTCACTGCAACCTCCGCCTCCTGGGTTCAAGCAATTCTCCTGCTTCAGCTTCCCAAGTAGCTGGGATTACAGATGCCCACCACCATGCCTGGCTAATTTTTTTGTATTTTTAGTAGAGATGGGGTTTCACCATGTTGGCCAGGCTGGTCTCAAACTCCTGACCTTAGATCTACTCACTTTGGCCTCCCAAAGTGCTGGGATTACAGGCATGAGCCACTGTGCCCGGCCCAGTATCATGATTTCATTACTGCATAGTACTCTGTAATATTTTATCACTGCCTTATGTTGCTTTTTTTTTTCTTTTTTTGAGATGGAGTCTTGCTCTATCACCCAGGTTGGAGTGCAGTGGTGCAGTCTTGGCTTACTGCAACCTCTGCCTCCTGGGTTCAAGCAGTTCTGCCTGAACTTCCTGAGTAATTGGGATTACAGGTACGTGCCACCACACCTGGCTATTTTTTGTATTTTTAGTAGAGACAGGGTTTTGCCATGTTGGCCAGGCTGATCTTGAACTCCTGACCTCATGCGATCCACCAGCCTCGGCCTCCCAAAGTTTTGAGATTATAGGCATGAGCCTCTGTGTCCAGCCTATCTTACCCTTTTAAAATCTTTTTTTTTTTTTTTTTGCTGTTACAAATAATGCTGTGTTGAACATCCTGTGCATAAATATTTGTGTCCATCTCTGATTATTTCTTTAGGATAAATTGCTAGAAGTGGAATTATTTGGGCCAAAGGGTATATGGTTTTTAAAGGCCTTTGAGACATATCTTCTGAAAAAGTTTTATCAGTTACCTTTTCCACTCTTAGTATATGTGTGTCTACCTTTCTCTGTAAGCCAACCATTACTGAGTGGATTAATGTTTTTAAAGCCTTTGCCAGTTTGATTAATTAGACATGGTATCTTGTTTTACTTTGCAGTTCTTTGAACAGTTCATTGCAAGTGTTTTGGCCATCTTTTATTTGCGCTCTTTGCTCTCTGTTGGAGATTTATTATATACATATGTCAATGTAATAAATGCATACATTTCCTATGCTTTTTCATTATAAAATATTTTTCACATATGAAACCATTGTAACTATTATGTAAAGTTAAAATAATAAAATGGACACCAGTGTATCCACTGTGGAGTTCTTAGAATTGCTTCCTGCCCCTTATTTTCTTCCTGCTACTTTAGGATAAAAAAGCCCTTTCTCAGGACTCACTGGGTCTGTGTTCTGCAGCTGGGACAGTCCAGGTGGCAGCCACACCAGTGCTTCATAATTCTGTCTGTGGGGAAACAACTGCTACAGCTGGTGAGAACAGGAACTGGTCTTGGTGGAAATAACTAATCTTCAGTGAAGTGAAAAAAGAAGCCAAAGTGGGGAGGAAATGAGACCACAGATCCTCCTCTGCCCCTGAGGTTGCTTGGGGAGGCTGGGCAGAGCCAGGGTCCTGGTTCTGTGGTCAGCATCAAAGTATGTGCCCCAGAAGTGACTGTAGTAAGCCCATGGGACAGCAGTGCTGGCTGCCTGAAGTCAGCGTGTCATCTGGTCTGCCAGACCATTCACTTCCATTCTGGGGAAACATTTCTCCCACGTCTGAGCCGAGCAATAGCAGTGCCAGGGAAAGGCTGGGGGTTCATCGCGGTTCGGAAATGACTTTAAAGAACGGGGAGGACCTTTTACTTTGAAGATAGAGTAGGGGAGGGTCCTGTCAGCACACAGGCTCTCCCTCTCCTCCTTCTCGCTGGGTACTTCTGAATAGCAGCAGGTGAGAACTTCAGGGATTTAAGGTTGTTATTCATGAAGAAGTGAAGTGGATTCCAGAATAGAACTGAGCTGGGCAGCTGGAATTCCTGCATTCCATTTCCAGTCTCTCTCTTTTGCCTCTCTGGGCAAAGTTATGTCTTTGTATCTTGTTTTCGTTCCACATGGAGAGTGAGTCAGTCCCCCAAGAAAGGTGTAGAAGTGTCAAGCTCCCTCTGTGTCCTGGAGATACTCTTGTTGTCTTTGCCTCCCACTTTCTTCTCCCCCTCTCTTTTCCTCTTTTAGAATCTTCCTCTTTCCAGGTTCTCTTACCCTTTCTGTCTTCCATCACCTCACAACAAAGTTGTGGGTTGGGGTTTGTGTGTTGGGTAGGGGAGGGCATGGATAGGGTGTTTTGTTTTGTTTTTTGTTTTTGGGTGGGGTGCAGTATCTCCCCTCCTTCAGCTTTACTATTACGCATACTCTTCTTAGTTTATAAAGTATTTTGAGGTCCTTCAAAGATGTTCTCAATAATGTCCAGAACCACGAGGGGCTAGCAGAATTATTTACATGGCAGATTTTGCCAGTAGAGGACAAGTTTAGGCTCTTGTATATTAGTGATGGTTTAATTCTTATCCTCATACCCCACCCCCATCTCTTTTACCACCTTCCCACCCTCACCCAGAGTTACGGCCAAAGCTGGAGTTGGGGCTGGTGATCTTGACCTCTGGGTCCCTTATACACAATAACAGGGAAGATATGTACTTTCTTTCTCCCCTGTTTGCTCATTTCTACTCAAATTCAGAATGGAGAATATCATAGTCCTCTTTTAATTGTTCGGTGCCTAAGAAAGTTGCCTGGTCGTTGGGTACTTTAGGAGATGGATATTTGGTTTTAAGAACTACCTATAGCTTAGAGCAGTTTCTGCTCTTGTTTTTGCACAGAAGCTGGGGAGCCAGTCAATAGATTCCCCCTAGTGTTTCCCATGAAACCTTAAAAAAAATTTTGTTCTGGAAGGAAGCAGTAGACCATTGGTTTTGGAATCAGAAGACTTAGGTTCTGATCCAGCTTTATAGTCTTTTTTTTTTTTTAGCTGCACCTTAGGCAAATCCTGTAACTTTTCTGAGTCAATTTCATCGTTTATGACATGTGTGAGGATAATACCTATCCTACAGATTTTTGAGGATGCTTACAGGAGACAACATAGTGAACATACTTTGTAACCTATAAAGGTGCTAAAAATATTTATTGTATATACTTTACCCACTTTATCTCCTCTCAGAATTCCATAAGTTAAAGTAGCTTTCGACTGAGGGAGGTATTGTCCCAGGAGGGAGTTTTTGGAAGCACTTGAGGATGTTTTGATTATCATACTGACTGGGAGTGCTAGGCTTTCTACCTGAGGGCCAAGGCTGTTAACCATCCCTCTGTGTTTGGGTCATGTTTGGGTCAGTCCCACACAATGAAGAAGGATCCTGCCCAAAATGTGGTTGGCATCCCTGCTGAGATTTGCCTTCCACTTATCTGTACCTCTTTTGTCCTGTGTGCCAATTGAGGATGAAGCTTCAAGAGCAGTAAAAGGAAAGACAGAGCCATGGTATGTCGCGCTTTCTTGGTTTTCCGATTTCCTGGCACACCTTTAGGAAAGAGGTGGACCTCTTTTTATTGCCTCTGCCTGTCAGTTTAATACCTGATTCCTCTGTACTGTGGGCTCTACCGTAAAACTCATCAAGGGGCAGTTTGGGGTGTACATACTACACTCACCCCCTGGTCAGTTACTCAGGCCAGAGTAAAAGTTTTTATAAGTTGGGAATATGTTTGAGACATCTCTCAACAGTAGTTCTGAATCTTTTGGGTAACAGATTCCTTTGGAAATCCAGTTAAACCTGTGGTCCCTATTTCCCCCTCCCCCTCCCATGTATATATGAACACATGTAGTACTTTGGGAGTTTTAAAGCCCATTTTTGGATTTGCTAAGGAAGCCCTGGCTTCCAGCCTGGAGGAATGGGAAGTGATAGCTGGATGAGGAAACTCTACTGCAGGAACTCCTTGATACAGTTAGTACTCTTGATCTTTGGTAAGAAGGAGCCCTGGTTATTGGTTCAGATAAAATAATGCCGCTCTTGGTGGTTCCAACAAAGAGAGCTTGTTGAAACTTGGGTGATTCCCATTCAAAGGGAGATATTCAGGCCCTTGGACAGTTTGATTTAACTTTGATTAAGGATCCTTTGTGGTGGGGTCTACCCCTTTGAACTAGGGCCCTAGCCCTCAACCTTTGGGAAAATCCAGGTGGAGATAATAGGATGTACAGCTGGCCCTCCTTATCTGTGGGTTCTGTATCTGTGGATTCAACCAACTTCAGATAGAAGATATTTGAAAAAATTGTGCATGTACTGATCATGTAGCCTTTTTTTCTTGTAATTATTCTGTAAACAAAAGAGTATAACAACTGTAGGTGAACCTTAAACAACAAGGCCTTGAATTATGTGGGTGTGCTTATACACAGATTTTTCAGTCAAATGAGAATTGAGTGGTAAGAATTGAAAACCTTATAAGGAGGGCAGACTTTTGCATACAAATGGGTTCTATGGGGCCTGTGGAATTTGAGTATGCTCAGATTTTGGTTCCAGGACCAGGCTTGGAGCCATTTGGTCGGGTCCTGGAACCAATTCCCCGCGTATACTGAGGGACAACTGTATTTACATAGCACTTAATTGTATTGGGTATTATAAATAGTTTAGAGGTGATTTAAAGTATACAGCAGGATGTGTGTAGGTTATATGCAATTACTATACAATTTTATATCAGAGACTTGAGCATCTGGGGATTTTGTTATTCTAGAGAGGTCCTGGAACCAATCCCCTTCGGATACCAAGAGACAACTATACTTGGACAAATCCCAGGAACCCAGTGGCCTCTTGCAGTAACGGCCAAAGGTTAGGTAATATCCTGTGTTTGGAGGTACTACCTGCCTAAAGCAGCAACTCTTTCCTGCAGGCCTGAGGTCCTTGGGGAATATCTGGGTAGTGGGCTTCCCAGCGTGTGCCTGGGAGAAGGATGGAACATTTATTTCTCTAGCAATGCTTAAATCCTCTCTTCTACCTTACCAAAAAAAAAAAAAAAATGACCTGTACCTTTTTTGACTGCTCGGATATTTCATAACAGAATCTTTGTAGGAAAATTTACATCTTTTGGGGGACTTATGAAAAAAAATCTTTTTTAAAACAACACTCTTTTTTCTGGGTAGAGTCCCTCATCTCATCTCTTCAGGAATGGCTCAGTGTCTGGTCCTCACCAAATGCCTGGATTTAACTTGTAGAGATTAAGGAAAGACAGTTAACATTTGTTAAATGTATGCTGCGTACTTTAACATGTGTTATCTCATTTAACTTGACAACAACTCTGTGAGGCAGTATTTCACTGCAGTGTTTTTTTACAGGCAATATGAAGCTAACACTCAGAGGGGTTAACTAAGCGGGGATGGTCTCAGCTTAACTGTCACTTAGGCCTTAAGGAAAATATTTTTGGTTATATTTTTTTATTCACGCTAAAAGAACTGTTGGAAAAACAACTTCTAAAATATGCTTAATCTTTTATTTTTTATATATAGATTTTAAATTCATAAAAAAATCTGTAAGGGTACAGATAAAACCGATAACACTAGTTAGTTACCTCTGGGATTTGGGGGTAGGGGAGGAACCATGATAGGAAGAACAGATTCAAAAGGAATTTAGCTTTATCTATAATGTTTACATCTGAAATTTTTATTTGTATATTTTTTAGAGACAGTGTTTTGTTTTGTTCCCCAAGCTGGACTCAAACCCTTGGGCCCTCCCACCTCAGCCTTTGGAGTAGCTGGTACTACAGGAGTGTACTACCATGCCTAGCTATAATGTTTACTTTTTTTTTTGGCAAGGATAATTCATTTATGTATTAGTTATATAATTAAAAGTTAAAGAATAGAAAAATTTTTTTAACTTCACTGGAAATCAAGGAGATGAAAATTTAGAGGATATACTTTTTTTTTTTTTTGAGACCGAGTTTCACTCTTGTTGCCCAGGCTGGAGTGCAATGGCGCAGTCTCGGCTCACTGCAACTTCTACTGCCTGGGTTCAAGCAATTCTCCTGCCTCAGCCTCTCGAGTAGCTGGGATTACAGGTGCCTGCCACTGCAGCTGGCTAATTTTTTGTAGTTTTTTTTTTTTTTTTTTTTTTGAGACGGAGTCTCGCTCTGTCGCCCGGGCTGGAGTGCAGTGTCCGGATCTCAGCTCACTGCAAGCTCTGCCTCCCGGGTTCACACCATTCTCCTGCCTCAGCCTCCCGAGTAGCTGGGACTACAGGCGCCCGCCACCTCGCCTGGCTAGTTTTTTTGTATGTTTTAGTAGAGACGGGGTTTCACCGTGTTAGCCAGGATGGTCTCGATCTCCTGACCTTGTGATCCGCCCGTCTCGGCCTCCCAAAGTGCTGGGATTACAGGCTTGAGCCACCGCGCCCGGCCTTTTTTGTAGTTTTTAGTAGAGACGGGGTTTCACCATCTTGGCCAGGCTAGTCGTGGAACTCCTAACCTGGTGATCCACCTGCTTTGGCTTCCCAAAGTGCTGGGATTGCAGGCGTGAGCCACCACGCTCGGCCTGATATACTTATACTAATTATCTGGTGAAATTTTGAAGACCAACAATGTCCATGGTCAATATTAATGGCAGAGTAATTCGGTACAGACATTTTAGGAGGCATCTTACAGGGTCTATCCATTTAAAATGCGCATGTTCTCTAACTCCCCCACCTCACTTTTAGGAAACCATTCTGCAGAACAGTTTACACGTGACGGAAGGTGCATGTAAGGAATACTCAGGGCTACATTGTTTAACTTAAAAAAAGGAATGGGGAAGAGCCTGATTGTCCATTTCTTGCTTAAATTTACTGCTCTCCCATTCACCTACTCAGGGCAAATCCTGGGAGTTATTTTTAATTTTTTCTTTCCCTTTCTCCATACCCACTTTATGAGTAAGTCTTGCTGATTTCATCTCCAAAAATAGGCCGGGTACGGTGGCTCATGCTTGTAATTCCAGCACTTTGGAGGCTGAGGCTGGAGGATCACTTGAGGCCAGGAGTTCGAGACTAGCCTGGGCAACATAGTGAGACCCTATCTCTACAAAAAATAGAAACTAGCTGAGTGTGGTGGCATGTTCCTGTAGTCTAATCCCTGAGGATTGCCTGAGCCCAAGAGTTTGAGGTTGCAGTGAACCATGATTGTGCCACTGCACTCTGGTCTGGGCCTCTGAATGAGACCCTGTCTTTAAAAAAAATAAGATTGTAGGTGGCTCACGCCTGTAATCCCAGCACTTGGGGAGGCGGAGGTGGGCGGATCATCTGAGGTCGGGAGTTTGAGACCAGCCTAACATGGAGAAACCCCACCTCTACTAAAAACACAAAATTAGCCAGGTGTGGTGCATGCCTGTAATCTCAGCTACTCTGGAAGCTGAGGCAGGAAAATTGCTTGAACCCAGGAGGCAGAGGTTGCAGTGAGCCGAGATTGCGCCATTGCATTCCAGCCTGGGCAACAAGAGCGAAACTCCGTCTCAAACAAAACAAAACAAGATTGGGAGGCTGAGGCGGGTGGATCACTTGAACCCAGGAGTTCAAGACCAGCCTGGCCAACGTGACAAAACTCTGTTTCTGCTAAAAAATTACCTGGGTGTAGTGGCACATGCTTGTAGTCCCAGCTACTGGGGAGGCTGAGGCATGAGAACCACTTGAACCTGGGAGGTAGAGGCTGCAATGAGCCGAGATGGCGCCACTGTACTCCAGCCTGGGTGACAGAGTGAGACTATCTCAAAAAAAGTGAAAAAGAAAAAAAACTGTTTATCTCTGTATGTATATGTAATCTGCCTGTCCCTTTTCTCTCTACTGCCACTGCCCTGGTCTAAGCCAAGATCAGCTCTTACTTATATTGCAGCCAACCAACTGGCTTTCCATTTTCCTCTCTTATCCCTATCTCCATCTTCCCATCCATTCTCCACAAAGCATCCAAATTTAAAATATAAATCAAATAGCATCATTCACTGACCTAAAAACCTTTAATGGCTTCCCTTTCTATTATACTAAAAGGAAAAATGCAAACTCCTGACACGGACCCTTAGGACTGCATCATTTGACACCTGCTGACCTTTTTAACCTTATTGCCCTCTTGTTTATGAAGTTCCACATTAGCCCTCTTTCATTCAGGACAAACTCTTTTCTATCTCAGGATCTTTGCACAAGCTGTTTCCTCTCCTGGGATACCCTTTGCCTGGATATTAAAATGACTCATTCTAGTTTATACTTTAGCTCTCAGTTTTTAAAAATGCCACCTCTCAAATCTTCCCCACTTACTATTCTTTGTCTTAGTTAGCAACCTATTCATTCTTTTTCCATTTTACAATTATTTGATTACTTGTTCATTATCCATCTCCCAGATTGTTGACTCATGAGGGTGGGGACATTATGTTTGCTTATCACTGTACAGCCAAACACCTGGCACAGGGTAGGCACTCAATAAATGGTTGTGGCAAATGAGAATCTCCAAGATATATATAGGTGTGTGTAAATATAATATAAAAAGGCAATTAGAAGACTGTATATATAGTGCTTTATAAAAACCACATGTGGTTGTATATAAATACATAGAAAAAAGGCCTAGAAAAATAAAGACCAACCTATGAACTGGTGAACTATGGAGAGGATTGAGTGGGTTTGGAGGCTGAATAGTGACTGATTTTTTATTCTGTAAGCTTTGAGTTGGTTGGAGTTTTTTCTTTTACATTATCTACTTGTGTATTCCTCCTTTAAGGGAAAAGGAGGAATAAAAATGGGGTGGGGAGGGGGTGGACTGAAGTTTTTTTTTGGAGACAGCTCAGTGTGTAGTAGTGTGATCACAGTCTCAACTTCCCAGGCTCAATCAGTCCTCCCAAGTAGCTGGGACTACAGGCATGCACCACCATGCCTGGCTAATTTTTGTATTTTTTGAATAGACAGGGTCTCGCTATGTTGCCCAGGCTGTTCTTGAACTCATGGGCTCAAGCAATCGGCCTGCCTTGGCCTCCGAAAGTGTTGAGATTACAGGCATGAACCACTGTGCCCAGCCAGACCCAACTTTTTTTTTTTTTTTTTTGAGATGGAGTCTTGCTCCGTCAGCCAGGCTGGAGTGTAGTGGTGCGATCTTGGGTTCACTGCAACCTCTGCCTCTCAGGTTCAAGCAATTCTCCAGCCTCAGCCTTCTGAGTAGCTAGGACTACAGACGTGCACCACCACGCCCAGCTAATTTTTGTATTTTTAGTAGAGATGGGGTTCGCCATGTTGCCAGGCTGGTCTCAAACTACTGACCTCAAGTGATCCACCCGCCTTGGTCTACCGAAGTGCTGAGATTATAGGCATGAGCCACCGCACCCGGCCAGACCCAACTTTTAATGGGGAAAAAAAAAAAAAAGCTCCTCTCTTACTTTTTGCACTAAGCCAAAAGAAAAATGCAAGAGAGAGAAAGGGCACCAGTGGGGTCAGCAACTGGCCACTGCCCTGTGCCCTGTGCTGAGCTTGGCACTATTTCCACAGTGAAAAGAATCCTAAGAGATGCTCTTTTGCCCTGAAGCTATATTTTGAATTCTTTAATGTAGGCATGATCCTGGTCCCCCAGACACAGGCAGGCTATATATTTTTAGCCTCTTTCATTTTCAGGCCAGTGAAAGCTGTCTCTCCAGCCTTGGCAGAGCCATAGCCCTTGAAGTCAGCAAAGAGAATAAACCTGAGCTCTAGGCTGTGCTGCATCTCAGCTTCTCAAAGTCAAGTCAGTTCAGCAGCTATGACCACCATGACAATCATTTTCTCTAGATTCTTGCCTCCTAGGAATAAGGATAGCTAATAATTTTAATAGCTAACATTTATGTGTGATGATGGTATACCAAGCACCATGCAAAACACTTTACACACATTATCTCATTTAATCATCACAACTCTGTGAAGTAGTTGTTGTTAATCTCCATTTTATAGAAGAGGAAACTGAGGTCCAGGTAGGTTAAATAACTCACCTAGGATCACACACTAGTAGGTGGCAAAGTTGGGATTTGAATCCAAGCAGCCTGATGCCAAAGCCCAGTTTTTTTGTTGCTGTTGTTCAGACAGGCTGTCACTGTTGCACAGGCTGGTCTTGCACTCCTGCCATGGCCTCCCAAAGTGCTGGGATTATAGGCATGAGGCACTGCACCCAGCCCCACTTTCTTAACTATAGTTTCCTTTTTGCAGGGTTGATTCTCCTTTGCTGTTATTACTGCTTTGGAGTGGATTGAGTGGATTGTGGCAGAATATAGGGGAAAGTTTACCAAACAAGTTCTCCTTTGCTAAGGGGTGTGGTGGAAAGATTTGAGCTTTAGAGTCAGCCAGATTTGGGTTTGAATCTTAGCCATCCCACTAGGACATTTGCTATTCGAGAAGTTTTTTATTTTTATTTTTAATTTTACTATGTGCTCCTGATATCACTAGGTATATAGTGGTGAAAAAATCAAAGAATTCCTTTGCCCTCGTAGAGTTTAAAGGAAAAGACAGATATTAAATAAATATTTAATTATGATATATTCTTGGAAGGCAAAGAACAGGTTGTTAAGAGTGTAACAAAGAAGGCTTTAGGTTGGGAAGTCTTGGGTCTATTCTAAATGTTCATTCCATTTTCTTTTCTTTCATGATTTATTAAGTAAATATGTCATAGGTGCCTGCTGTATACACAGCACTTTCCCTAGTGCTTTGGGGTATACCAAAGAAATAGAAGATAATGCTTGCTATCTAAGTTGGAGAGACAAAATATGTACGTACTTAAAACTGTATTTTGAACAAGAGAATTAAAGCAAGTGCATGTCCTCAGGTTGTCTATGAGACTCTATGTGCCATAGTTATTTATCTATAATGTGGGCATACTGTTTGTCTTGCCCAATCACATGTTTTGTGAAGACCAAGTGAGATCATGAGGTGATAGGGTGCCACACAGCTATAAACACAGAAAGATTGGAGAGCTAAGGGAGGATCAGCGTGGTATAGGAGTGCTAATTAGGCAGTGCTTTAAGGAGGACAGGGGCTTTAGTCAGGTCTTTAGTCAACTGTAGATCAGGAAAGAGGAGATTGTTGCAGGGCAGAGCCGTATGGGAGGGGATTATGGAGGAGGAATGAAGCAGCTATATGAGGGGCAGCCAGGAGCCCTGCTGCTGGAATAGAGGAGTTTAGTTATAGACAGATGTGAGCTTGGATCAGGACAGATGGCCAGTACACACTGAGTTTTGTCTGAACATTTCTTATTTTTTTGAAACGGGCTTGCTCTGTCACCCAGGTTGAAGTGCAGTAGTGTGGTCATGGCTCACTGTGGCCTCCAACTCATAGGCTCAAGCCATCCTCCATTTCATCCTCCTTAGTAGCTGGGACTACAGTTGTGCTTCTTACTTTTTTGTAGAGATGGGATCTTGCTGTGTTGCCCAAGCTGGTCTTGAACTCCTGGGCTCAAGCCATGTCTGCCTTCCTCAGCTTCTCAAAGTGCTGGCATTATAGACATGAGCCATCGTCCCTAGCCTGAACATTTCTTGATTGTTAGAAAAGGGACTTTCCTGCCCAGGGTTTCAACAGGGAATAGAGAATAGTTGGTAAGTAGTCTCTGGCCATTCATGAGTTTGCTTATTAAAAGTTGAATGATTGAAGGCCGGGCGCGGTGGCTCAAGCCTGTAATCCCAGCACTTTGGGAGGCTGAGGCGGGTGGATCACGAGGTCAGGAGATCGAGACCATCCTGGCTAACATGGTGAAACACCGTCTCTACTAAAAATACAAAAAAAAACTAGCCGGGCGTGGTGGCGGGCGCCTGTAGTCTCAGCTACTTGGGAGGCTGAGGCGGGAGAATGGCGTGAACCCGGGAGGCGGAGCTTGCAGTGAGCCGAGATCACGCCACTGCACTCCAGCCTGGGAGACACAGCGAGACTCCGTCTCAAAACAAAAAAAAAAGAAAGGTGAGCAGGGCCCAGATCATGTGGGATCTTGTTGGCCTTGGTAAGGAGTTTGGAAATTAATTGTAGGGAAACTTCTAGGTGTGCTTTATAAGGTTAAGAGTTCTCTTGTTTGCTGTGTGGAGAATCCTGGAATCTGTCTCCCTTATGGGCAGCAGGTTGGCCTGAGTGAGATCCAGGCTCATCGCTAGACTGTCCCCAGTGGGGTGATGGTGCCTTCTGCCCTTTCGGGTTTGACTGGTGCTCAGCCCTCACTCCTGCACCCCCTCACAAGCCAGAAGGAGCAGTGCCTCTTCTAGGCTAAGCTGGCCCCAGTGTTTGGCGTGCCTACCAGTGGCCGGAGCCTATAATTTGATGGGTTGGCTGGTTATAAAAATAAAAAGTGTGACCTATAACTATAGCTGAGTGGATTCAGTGAAGAGGGAGCTTTTAATTTGCAGAGGTTCTAGACTGTACTTAACTGGAGGAAAAATGTGTCTCCTCCCTGGGTGCTGCTCCATTTTCTCTCTTTAATACTTGCTCTGGGGTGGGTTAGGGTTTGTGGGCCTGGGAATGAGATGTGGAGGACTTTAGGGAGATATTTGGAGGAGATGTTAGGATTCAACAACAGGTTGATAGGGCTTTCTGGGAAGTAGGCATTATTCAGTCTTGCTTCTCATATAGCACCACTAGGATGGAAGCAGAGTTTTAAAATGTTTGCATGATCACTTATTTATTCATTCAACAACTATTTATTGAGTGTTTACTCTGTATTTTAGACATTAGTGATACCACAGGGAACAAAAAAGACAAACCAGTCTCATAGCATTTGCATTGCTGTTGGGGAGAACAGTAAACAAATTTACAGGTATATAATATAATGTTAAGTAGCAAGAAGTACCATGAAGAAAAAGAAGGTAAGATAAAGAGATAGATGGTCATTGGGTGTTATAGCCGGGTGTGGTGGCATGTGCCTGTAGTCCCAGCTGCTTGGGAGGCTGAGGCAGGAGGATCCCCTGAGTTCCAGAGGTTGAGTCCAGCCTGGGCAACCCTGTCTCTTAAAAAATAAGAGAGGGGCCAGGCGTGGTGGCTCACGCCTGTAATGCCACTTTGGGAGACCAAGGCGGGTGGATCACGAGGTCAAGAGATCAAGGTTGTCCTGGCCAACATGGTGAAACCTCGTCTCTACTAAAAATACAAAAATTAACTGGGCGTGGTGGTGGGTGCCTGTAGTCCCAGCTACTCCGGAGGCTGAGGCAGGAGAATCGCTTGAACCTGGGAGGCGGAGGTTGCAGTGGGCCGAGATCGCACCACTGCATTCCAGCCTGGTGACAGAGCGAGACTCCGTCTCAGAAAAGAAAAAAAAAAAAGTAATGGGGAAGATATTCAGATAAGATGGTAAGATTATCAGGCAGTTTTGGGGGTTGAGCTATAAGAGAAGGTGAAACTTTCCATGAACTTTGGATCCCAGTGCCTGAGTGTGTCTCCGAGGAAGGGGCTCCCTATGGCACTGCAGCCAGTCTGGGTGGGGATCAGAGTCAGTACTCATCTGGGGGTCCAACTGGTTCCTAGCCCCAGGTGGGCCCCAGCCAGAGCCTGTGGTTGCTTCTTCCTGGCTCCAGTTGTCAGAACTGTCTGCAGGGCTGGGCAGGGTGCTGATTAACTGTAAAGAGATACTTGTCTTTCCTAGGCTTCTCAAGTCTGATTCTCAAGATTTCCTGAAGTCACTCTGCGTGTTCTGGTCTTGAAGAGAAGTACGAAGTCTGGTCTGGGAAGCAGCTGCAAGGAGTGTAGGGATGGATTCTTTCTGCCCATGTCTAGGTGCTCAGCCCGGACTTTTGTAAGAGTTTTGGGGCTCAGTGACTGGCATAAAGGGTGCTCAATACTTTTTTGTTTTGTTTTGAGACAGAGTCTTGCTCTGTCGCCCAGGCTGGAGTGCAGTGGTGCAATCTCTGCTCAATGCAGGCTCCTCCCAGGTTCACTCCATTCTCCTTCCTCAGCCTCCCTAGTAACTGGGACTACAGGCACCCCCCACCACGCCTAATTTTTTTTGTATTTTTAGTAGAGACAGGGTTTCACCGTGTTAGCCAGGATGGTCTTGATCTCCTGACCTCATGATCCACCTGCCTCAGCCTCCCAAAGTGCTGGAATTACAGGTGTGAGCCACTCTGCCCGGCCAGGATGCTCAATACATTTTAAGTAGAAGGCTGGACACAGTGGCTCATGCCTGTAATCCCAGCACTTTGGAAGGCTGAGGCGGGAGGATCGCTTGGGCCCAAGAGATCGAGGCTGCAGTACGCTATGACCATGCCACTGCACTCGAGCCTGGGTGACAAAGTGAGACCCTGTCTCAAACCCTCCCCCACAAAAAACCAAAACATTTTAAATAGAATTTTTATTTATTTATTTATTTATTTATGTAATTTTGAGACTGAGTCTCGCTCTGTCGCGCAGGGTGGAGCGCAGTGGCGCAATCTCAGCTCACTGCAACCTCCACCTCCCAGGTTCAAGTGATTCTTGTGTCTCAGCCTACCAAGTTGCTGGGATTACAGGCGCCCGCCACCATGCCTGGCTAATTTTTGTATTTTTAGTAGAGACGGGGTTTCAGCATGTTGGCCAGGCTGGTCTCAAACTCCTGACCTCAAGTGATCTGCCTGCCTTGTCCTCCCAAAGTGCTGGGATTACAGGTGTGAGCCACCGCACCCAGCCTTAAATAGAAATATTATTTGAAGGTCATTAACCTCTTGAATCAGAGATCTGGTATTGAGGAGCCTAACAAAAATATTTAAGAAATAAGAATTATTGTTGAAGGGTAGACTGTTTCTCGGTTCCTCGAAGTTGTAAAGTCACTGAATGGCACATACTAGTCACCTTTGTTTTCTACTCAATAATGTTGGCCTAGTCATGACCTTTCCACAGGCTTTAGGGACCTCCAGGTACTGGGGTAATTCTTGACTTTTGTTGGCCTGCACTTTAGCACATTTTGTCTCTTGTGCAGCTGTGGAGGGACCTTATTATTATTATTTATTTATTTATTTATTTATTTATTTATTTATTTTGAGACAGGGTCTTGCTCTGTCACCCAGTCTGGAGTCCAGTGGCACTATCTTGGCTCACTGCAACCTCCGCCTCCTGGGTTCAGGTGATCTTCCTGCCTCAGCCTGCCAAGTAGCTGGGACTACAGGCAGCGCCACCATGCCCAGCTAGGGGTATCACCATGTTGCTTAGGCTGGTCTCGATCTTCTGGGCTCAAGTGATCTGCCTGCCTCAGCCTCCCAGAGTGTTGGGATTACAGGCATGAGCCACTACTCCTGGCCTGGACCTTATTTTAAAAGCCTTCTGAACTGGGGGCATTTACCAAGGTTAAAACCATCATACACCAGCTGAGGTTGAGACCTGTGCTCCTGGGATTTTATTGAACTCTGGGGTGGTAGAGTTGCTTTTATATGGGCTCATTTTGTAGACTGGAGATCACATACTCCCCTCCCTTCAATGCCAGCCCTGAAGTGAGGCCCAGACAATGTTCTAGAATGGATGGGCCAGAGATATCTAACCAGGAAAGAGCATCTTTGTTTGGACCCCTTCTGTGTCCAGAGTATGCTTGGGCCCCTTACTTTGGACAGACTTCTCGTTTGTGGTTGTGGTTATTTTGTTTTTACTTGCCACTCAGCAGAATCAACATCACATAAGCACTCATTATCCTCAGGCCCTTGGCAGGCAGGGCACTTGGTGAATCTGCTCCCTCGTGAAGTGCTCATGTCTGCAGATTATTTTCTGATGGCATCTGGCATGAGTTCCAGATTGATGGTCCAATAGCAGCTATTAATTGCTCCCTTTGGACTTGTTTAATTATTGCTGGCATGGTGACTGACTAAGGAATTAAGAATCTCTTGTGCATTTATGGGGCAACAGCTCCCGGTGGCGTCCCAAAGCATTAATCTTTCATTTCCCTAGAATATCCTTGTTAAAAGTTTTGAGCATCATCTCAGAAGCTGGAGGATAACCAGCTAGACAGTGTCCAGTAGCATTTGGCTTCTCAGTTGATTCTTTCCAAGAATTGTAAAGAAAGTATCTAGTGTTGGCCGGGCGCGGTGGCTCAAGCCTGTAATCCCAGCACTTTGGGAGGCCGAGACGGGTGGATCACGAGGTCAGGAGATCGAGACCATCCTGGCTAACACGGTGAAACCCCGTCTCTACTAAGAAATACAAAAAAACTAGCCGGGCGAGGTGGTGGGCGCCTGTAGTCCCAGCTACTCGGGAGGCTGAGGCAGGAGAATGGCGTGAACCCGGGAGGCGGAGCTTGCAGTGAGCTGAGATCCGGCCACTGCACTCCAGCCTGGGCGACAGAGCGAGACTCCGTCTCAAAAAAAAAAAAAAAAAAAAAAAGTATCTAGTGCTTGTTGCCCACAGATCCAGGGCAATGTCAAGTTGGTGTCGTAAGAGTACAAAAGCCCTACCAGCTGCTTCTGATTGTATTGGAGGCAAGAGGGCAGAGAGAGCCTTATTCTGTGGCAGGGCAGCTAAAGAGTCACATCAGCACTCAGGAGGGCCTCTGAGGTGGTTAACTGAGAATGGTTAAGGTGTCATTTTGCCTGCCTAGAGACAGAGAGGGGGCAAGATAGTAGCCCTCAAAGACTCACCAAGTGCAGCCTAGTACTCATTCACTCAACAAGTGCTTAGAATTGTGTTAAGAGCTGGAGAAAGGTGACTAAGACAGTCATCCTGCCCCCAGGAGTTCAGTCTGGAGAGGGAGACAAACACATTAAACATGTAATTATAACATACAGCTGTCTAAGTGCAATTCTGTAGAGATGCAGGAAGCATCGGGAGAGCACAGTTGAGAGGTGGGCTTGGGGAATATTGCCCAGAGAAGGAAATCTCTGCTGGCTGAAAGGGTATTTAGAAGTAGGACAGAAGTTTGGGAAAGAAAGCATTCCAGGTAGAGAGGACAGCATGAGCAGAGGCATTAAATCGAGACATGATGTGTTCAGAGAACCCTCACAGAGCTGCTCAGTGCCGTTGAAGTGTGAAGTGTAAGGCAGAGACTCATGGTAGGCAGGGCTAAAGTGGTAAGGAGGGTTTTGAATGCCATGTGGAAGAGACTGTACTTCATGGGTTTCATAGTCAGATTGTGAGTTGTGGGTAGGTCAGTCTGGCAACCATGGGAGGGACCAGAATTGGAGGTGGGCAGCTGAGTGGAAGGCCTTTACTCTGTGGTTGTGATGATGGGAGCCTAAACTGGGACAAGTTTGCACAATGGAGATGATGGGACAGTCAAGTAAATGTTAACTATTAATAAACAGTTAAATTTTAATGACTGATTAGATTTTATTTCGATTTTTGATGGCTGATTAGATTTTACATTGTGAGGATAGAGATGAGGGAGAAGGGAGGCATTGAGGATGGCACCCAGATTTCTAGCTTGCTGATTAGAGTTAACGACTCTAACAAGGGAACACAGTAGAAGAAATACGTTAGAAGGAAAAGTGATGAGGCCACTTTGAGACACATGAGGTTGCAAAGACTGTGGAAGTCTGGGTGGAATGTCTAATGGGAGTTGAATATTTAAAGCTGAATCTCAAAGGAGAAGTCTGGGATGAAAATACATATTTGAGAGTCATCTATGCCTACTCTCAATAAAAATGTGAGCTTTTCTCCAGTCTCACAGCACAGCCCTTCAGTGATGGGGAGGGACAACTCCTAGGACTTACGTAATGTCACAAGGAGAGAAGCACAGTTGTTGAGAAGAGTAGTTAGTTGCGGGGGCCGAAAACAGATTTGTGGCAGAAGTGGACCCAAGGAAGTTAGGAGACAGTTGAGGAAGTGAGGAATCTGATTTGAGGTGGGAACACTAGAGATAACCTGGCAAAATCTCTCCCATATCTCTCCATCGATAACAAAACCTTGGCCCCAGAAGGTTAGAATTGTCCCAGATCACTCAGCTGCTCAAATAGCAGAGCAGCTTAGTGACTTGACTTTGTTTCACTAAGTTCTGGTCTCAGTTTTCCTGTGAATCCCCTGGGTGGCTGTTGGTTTCTTGATTTTATCTTTTGAAGGGGCAAGGGTGCAACTGCTCTTACCTACAGAATTATTAGATCACATGAGATGAGGGAATTGTACTTTACGTATGTTTAACCTATACTATTCAACTATACATATATACTCTTTTATACATTTTAAAGTACTATGAAATTAGGCTGGGCAGAGTGGCTCATACCTGTGATTTCACTGTTTCAGGAGGCCAAGGCAGGAGGATCAGTTGAGACCAGGAGTTCAAGACCAGCCTGGGCAACATAGCAAGACCTTGTCTCAACCAAAATAAAAAATTAAAATAGCCATGATGGCACACACCTGTAGTCTCAGCTACTTGGGAGGCTGACATGGAAGGATTGTGTCAGTCCAGGAGTTCAAGCTTACAGTGAGTTGTGGTCATGCTGGTGTACTCTGTCTCTAAAAAAATAGTATGAGGGCCAGGCGCGGTGGCTCACGCCTGTAATCCCAACACTTTGGGAGGCCGAGGTGGGCAGATCACGAAGTCAGGAGATCGAGACCATCCTGGCTAACACAGTGAAACCCCATATCTACTAAAAATACAAAAACTTAGCTGGGTGTGGTGGGGGCCGCCTGTAGTTCCAGCTACTTGGGAGGCTGAGGCAGGAGAATGGCGTGAACCCGGGAGACAGAGCTTGCAGTGAGCCGAGATCGCACCACTGCACTCCAGCCTGGGCGACAGAGCGAGACTCTATCTCACACACACACACACACACAAATAAATAAAAGTATGAAATTGTCTTTTGCATATGTACTTAAAAGCTAACTTGAGTCAAATGTGACTCCTGGAGTAGGTCATTCCAGTTACCACTTACAGAGTCTTTCTCCTGTGCCAGGTACTGTGCAAAATCCCTTTTATTCTGTATAAGAGGTGGATATTATCCATATTTTGTAGATGAAGACACTGAAGTTCAAAGAAATGTCATAGCTTGCCCTGGTTGGGCACAGTGGGTCACACTTGTAATTCTAGCACTTTGGGAGGACAAAGTGGGAGGATTGCTTGAGGTCAGGAGTTCAAGATCAGCCTGGGCAACATAGCAAAGCCCCATCTCTATAAAAAGTGAAAAAAAAAAAATTAGCCAAGCATGGTGGCACATGCCTGTAGTCCTAGCTACTTGGAGGCTAAGGTGGGAGGATCACTTGAGCACATGAGTTTGGGACTGCAGGGAGCTATAATCGCACCACTGCACTCCAGCCTGGGCAGCAGAACGAGAACTTCCCGACTGTCTCATGAAAAGTAACAGGATTCAAATCCAGGTCATCCCTGATTCCAAAGCCTGTGCTGTTCTGGAAAGTTTAAAATGCTACTCAGATGTAAGGGATTTGTCACCAGGTTGTGTCCAAGATGACAGATTCCTTGTCTCTGTGCTGTGCACAGTCTCTCTCTTCCTCTGTGAAGCCTTGAACTTCAGATGTTCAGCACACATACTTGGTTAAGCTGGTTTCATTAGGTTGTGCAGAATAGGGAAGCATTGTGTAATGATCAACCAAAGCCAGTCAGATAAATGAAGTTGGACCTTCTCAAGTTAGAAAAAGAGGTTTGTTTTCTTTGTAAGGAGATGGGTAAACATGGTAGAAAAGCCTGTTTGTTGGAGGTCACATATCTGGGTTTGAATTTGGGTCCTGCTACTTTCTGTGTAACCTTGAGCCAGTTGGTCTCAAATTCTTAATTCCCTCAATCAGTTAAACAGGTATAATATTTACCTCCAGTGGTTATTGAGAATAGTAAGTGAGAGAATGTTAGAGAAGTGCCTGGCATATAAGAGATGCGCAGTAATGTTTTTCATCCCTGTTCCCTGAGTGAATATAACACTTAGGACACCAGACATTTCCAAGAAGCAGAGAAGATTTGGGTCGTGGGGAGGGAACTCTCAAAGGCTAAGTCCAAAGAGGTGTTTTTTTCCTACTCGCTGGACAATCAAACGAGTTGTAAAAAAGCTGGAACAACTCAAAAATAGCATTGGGCTGTGGGTAGCCTAGACCTCTATGTCAAGTTCTGGCCTTCAAAGCGTGAGAGGGGACAACATTGGGAGGACAGCTCATGGATCTAGAGCAGACTGAGGTCATTATGATTCCTCCCAAAAGAGGATAGAAGCACTGAGGCACTGAGGATGTACCTCCATTTGAAAGCAAGGAGAGGCAGGACTTGTAGAGCCTCTCCCTGGCTGATAGAACTTGTGACAGATGTGTGCCTGTGCCAAACGTCAGTTTATCTTTCTATAAAGCAGGGGTCATGCCTCTCCCACATGTGTCTGGAAGTAGGAAGGGATTCATTAAGTTTTATGGCTTTATAATAAGCTGTTAGATGTGTCATGAGATTCATGGAAAGCCAGAGCTGGGCCCTAGGCCGGTGTACTGGGTTCTGTCCCCCAAAATGGCCTCTGCTGTCCCTTTGGGCAGCCCACAGTATCTATTAAGCTTTTTCTGTGTGCCAGGCCTACTTGTCTAGGAACAAGTGTATTCAAGGCAAAATCCTCAAGGAGCTTATAGTCTAGTTCAGGAAATAATATAAAATGTGAAAAATGAATAACAATAAGAGAGAATTGACTTTTCCATGAAATCTTGTAATTGAAGGGTCTGGCACCATCCTGGCCCAGAGTAGATGTTTATAAGCTTCAGGTTCCCCCTTCTTTGTAAATACAAGAGTTATCACAAGGCAAAACAGGTCCCCCAGCTGGCACAATGCATGGTACATAGAAGACATGAATGTTACTGGGTGTGGTAGCCTACGCCTGTAATCCCAACACTTTGGGAAGTCAAAGTGGGTGGATTGCGTGAGCCTGGGAGTTCGAGACCAGCGTGGGCAACGTGGTGAAACCCGTCTCTACCAAAATAAATTTACACAGGCATGATGGTGTGTGCCTGCAGTCCCAGCTACTGGGGAAGCTGAGGTGGGAATATCACCTGAGCCCAAGAGGTCGAGGCTGCAGTGAGCCTAGATCTTGCCACTGCACTCCAGCCTGGGTGATGGAGTGAGACCCTGTCTCAAAAAAAAAAAAAAAAAAAAAAAAGACACAAATGCTGTTCAAAGAATGATTGAATATGAGTGCTAATGGGAGGTTAGAGCAGAAAACCCACAGAAATTCAGAGGAAGGATGCACAGAGATCTGGGTGGTTTGGGAGAGGTTCCATGAGGAAAGTTGAAATGGTACTGATTGGTCCTGAAGGATGCATACAATTTGGAAAGGTGCAAGGGCTAATACAATTAATTGTCTCAGAGGAGACATTGTGAGGAGTTAAAAGCTCAGACTTTGGGTCAGACCTGGGTTCAAATCCCAGCTCCACCATATGCTTGCTTTGTGATGTGGGGCAAGTTCCATGGCCTTTCCAGGCCTTTGTTTCCTTGCTTGTAAAATAGGGATAATGATAGTCCCTACTTCATAGGACTTTATATCATCGTTTTGAGAATTAGATGAGATAATTCATATAGAGTGCTTATCACAGCTCTGTCAATAAATGTTAGCTTTTTTCATTATTACTGTTTTCATTTTAGTTGTGTTATTATTATTATCCTACTTATGCCACCTACTTACTTAACTCATCATATCCTTTATCACCTGACTTTTCTGCCTGCTGTAATTTCTTCATACATACTTTCATGCCTTTGTAGTAAATCACTTACAGACTCCTGGATTTGTAATGGTGTTTTGTGTTGCCATGTATTTGCGAATACTGTCTCCTTGCCTAGAATATCACCGTCTTCCCTTCTGCTCTTGCCTTTTTCTGATTCCTTCCCGCTTGATGTTTAAGACTAATTCTAGGTGGGGCGCTGTGGCTCATGCCTGTAATCTTAAAACTTTGGGAGGCCAAGGTGGGTGGATCGCTTGAGTCCAGGAGTTTGAGACCAGCCTGGCCAACGTGGCAAAACCTTGTCTCTACTAAAAAAACAAAAATTAACCAGGTGTGGTGTTGAGTGCCTGTAGTCCCAGCTACTTGAGGGGCTGAGGCAGGAGGATCGCTTGAACCTGGGAGGTCGAGGCTGCAGTGAGCCAAGATTGTGCCACTGCACTTCAACCTGGATGACAAAGTGAGACCTTGTCTCAAAAAAAAAAAAAAAAAAAAAAAATTGCCGGGTGCAGTGGCTCACGCCTGTAATCCCAGCACTTTGGGAGGCTGAAGTGAGTGGATCACGAGGTCAGGAGCTTGAGACCAGCCTGGCCAACATAGTGAAACCCCATCTCCACTAAAAATATAAAAATTAGCTGGGCATTGTGGCATGTGCCCATAGTCCCAGCTCCTCAGAGGCTGAGGCAGGAGAATCACTTGAACCCGGAAGGCGGAGGTTGTGATAAGCCAAGATCACACCACTGCACTCCAGCCTGGGCAACAGAGTGAGACTCTGTCTCAAAAAAAAAATAAAATAGGCCAGGCGCGGTGGCTCAAACCTGTAATCCCAGCACTTTGGGAGGCCAAGGCGGGCATATCACAAGGTCAGGAGATCGAGACCGTCCTGGCTAACACTGTGAAACCCCATCTCTACTAAAAATACAAAAAATTAGCCGGGCATGGTGGTGGGCACCTGTAGTCCCAGCTACTCGGGAGGCTAAGGCAGGAGAATGGCATGAACCCGGAAGGCGGAGCTTGCAGTGAGCCGAGATCGCACCACTGCACTCCAGTCTGGGCGACAGAGCGAGACTCTGTCTCAAAATAAATAAAATAAAATAAATCCTGTGACATTTCTTTTAGAAAGCCTTATGCCTTACTTGACTCCACAGTCTAATTAGATGTTACCTCCTTGGGATCCCACAGTACTGTATGTGCCTCTTTCACAGCAACGCTGTCTATACTGACCCCTGATTTGCATGTCTATCTTTCCTCAGGATATAAACTTTCTGAATGTAGTGACCATACTCTGTTTATTTTGATATTGCCAAATTCTAGCTTGTGCTTGGCATAGAGTTGTTTCCCAGCTAAATGTTGAATAAAAAACCAAACCAAAAAAACATAGCTAGTATTATGTGTGACATTTACTATATAGGTTCTGATTTAAATTATTTACATATATTAACTTATTTAATAATCACAGCAACACTATGGGGTAAGTACTATTATTCCTGCCTCCATTTTACAGGTAAGGAAACTGAGGCTTGCAGAGATTAAATAACTCTCCCAAAGCCACACAGCTAGTAAGTGGTGAAGCCAATATTCAAACCCAGGCAGTGTGGCTTCACAGTTAGTGCTTTAACCACTACATTGTATATGTGCCTCTAGGAGTGTCACTGAGGTTTATGATAAACATATATATTGATTGTCCAAGAAAAGGTGAAGAAACTTTAACCATAAGTCACAATTCCATGAACACATTTTAAAATAATTAGTAAATGTGCAGAGACACTGTTGGGAGAGTGGATGTTACTCTCTCATTTATGAAGGATTTGCTAGAGATGGTAGATTTCACCTGTTGTGAATTGGAGGGGAAGCATGGCTGGCAATTCAAAAGGAGGTAGTGTCTCTGGGGTACAATGGAGTAAACAACTTAGGGATATATGAATGAATATATGAAGGAACATGTGAATGGAGAAATTCGATTTGCCCAATCTTTATTGCTCACCTATTATAGTGCTAAACAAGCTGATGATGATTCCTGTGCTTAGAAGCCTGTGTTCTAGCAGGTTATAAGAAGATGAGTCTGGTTAAAGAGAAGAGCAGGGAAGTGGCTTAGATTATGGCATAAACTGAAGACAGAGTTGAAACTCAGAATGAAAAGTAGGAGTTTGCTGAGGGGAAAGCAATATATAAAGTGATTTGGGCTATAGAACATAAGACAGATTATAGATAAAAGAGCCCAGAAAAAGTAAGGACAGTGGTAAAAAGTTAAAGGATCCTCTCTTTACCCAGTTAGCCAGGAGACTGAGTAAGGGACTTGGTGGTGGGAGTGGTAGGAGCAGGATCAATCACTTACTTATTAAGCACCTGCACATGATTCAAAGAAGGGTAAGACATGGCCCCTTCCCTTAAGGAGTTTATGTTCTTTCTAGTTGTGAATAGAGAAAACATGTGCAAAAAAACCCCCACTATGAAACATTCAATTTGTGCTAAAGGTCCATGGTATCAGTGTCCTGGTATTTTCTCTCTTGTTATTTCATCCATGTGGATTTCATTTCCAAAGTCACTTCATGGTCTAAAATAGTTGTTGAAGGTTCAGCCACTGTTTGTATTCCAACTAGCTAGAAGCAGAAAGGAGAAAAGAAGGGTATATTCCCTCCCTTTAGTGACACTTCTCAGAAGTTGTGCACACGACTTCTGTTTACATCCCACATGGTCACAAAGCCATACCTAAATGCAAGGGAAACCATACCTAAATACCTAAATGCAAGCCATACCTAAATGCAAGCCATACCTAAATGCAAGGGAAGCTGAGAAATGTATCAATTCTAGGCTGTCAAGTGTCCAACTCAACATTGGAGGTTCACTACTAAGGAAGAGGAGGAGAAGAGGTCGGGGATAACAGGCAGGTCTCTGCCATTTTATTCTTTAAATATTATGCTTGGAGCTCAAGAGAGGGGCTGGTTATTTTAGGTTGGATAGTCAGAGTTGCTGGATTTTAAGTCAGGTAGTAAGTAGTAGGTAGGGAGTCAGAAGATTGGGGAAACATCAATAACAAGCAAATCCTAGGGTTAAGGAGTGGGAAGAGTGGCTGTCCCCGGAGAGAGATTCCACAGAGTGGGAGAGGATGAGGCTGGTCAGAGAAGCTGGGGCCAGCCTGGAGAGAATCTTACCTCAGAAGCTCAAGATGCTAAGAGCAATAGGCCAAGGAGCTCAGGTTTTCTCATATAAATGGTAAGGAGTCAAAAAAGATTTCTGAACCAAGGAGAAACATGATTTATGTGCTTAGAAGTTTGAAAGTTTCATTCATGTGCAGGATGGCAGGGAGGAAAGTACTGGAAGTAGGGATGCCAGCTAGAAGCTTATCCCAGAGGGCAGCGAGTGAACAATAACGGCCTATCCAGGTGGTGACAGTGGGAACAGAAGGGGAAGTATAGATGAGAGACCTTGGGAGGGAGACTCACTGGGCCTGTTGGTATGGGGAGAGAGGAAATGTGACCCCAGAAATACTGTGTCCTCTGAGAGGTAGCACTGCCCATTGGGCTCCCCAGGTGGGAGGACAGAACCTCATGAAGAGAGGGAGGTCGTTGGTTGGCTGCAGGGAGAATGCGAGGCTTTGCCCCAAGACTCCTTGGCTTTGGAAAATAAGCTGCCCCCAGCGGAATAGTTTCCATTCTGCGTAACTGGGGAGTGTGTGGGTCTGGCTAACCACGAGGAGGGGCCGAGGAGCCAATAGACAGATCAAGTTGCTGTGGCAGTAGCTTTTTACTAGGGCCTGGGTGCTCAGTTGGGAAGCGCTGACAGAAGCTCCTATTGGAGATTATGTATTTTTTGACTGGGCAGGCCAGAAAGGGTGGCCTTAATCAGGGTTTGGGGGCCTCAGGGTTACCTGCAGAGGTTATCTGATGTCAGGTATGAGGCCAACAGTGTGGCAAAGGGAAGAGTTTGAGGCTTTACCAACTTTGGGGACATGGCCAATTTCCTTTGCCTTCTCAGGATCCAGTGGAGGAATTCTCTAGGGTGAAGAAGAGGCCCCAGGGGTATAATTGTATTTAGAAAAAGTCATCTCTTTGTTTGAATGATGCTGGCCTTTTAGGACCTCTCCTTTATCCAACTTCCCTGGTGTGAACTGCAGAGCTCAACCAGAGACATCTGGTGAATCCATTTCTTTTTCTTCCAGGCTGCTCAGGGACTTGGCCCATAACTGCTCAGCAAGTCATTTCTGGTTACAGAGTCCTCAGTGACCACAGAAGCACGTTCTCCAGACATGGTTCCGAGCCTGTGAGAGCTGGCTTTTCCCTGGCAGCTCATCCCCAAAGTGGTAGTTTCAATTAAACAAAAACAGCAAGCCAGATCTAAGCTACTACAGACACTTAAGGAGCACCCACTTTTCTTATGCCTTTTGTCATGTGGTACCTAAGCAGTTTGTTCAGATGTCTAATAGGGCAGCTGGGGCCTAGAGAAAGCTGTGTGTGGCTAGACTTGTATTATACTCACATGCTCCTGCGTGTGGGATGACATAAGGAGGGAGATGAGCACTAATGGGGAACTGCCCTGGGGAGGCTGTAGAGTTGGGCAGGACCAGGGCTGGAAGCCTAGAGTCCAGGGAGGTAACTGCTGCCTTCCACCTTTTCTATTCTTGAGTACTTTGGTGTGGTGGTGGGGTGGTACAGCTGAAGTGTTTGCCCCTACTCTATCAAGGCAGGGCAGGGGGTTGCCTGTCCTTCCAGCCAAGTGTCATTGACTGTTCTTGATTTCCTTTCTGCCACAGGATATAGATCTTTGCCCAGAACCTTTCACAGTTGACTCAGCCCATTTCAGGCTGTGTGTCTCAAGTTATCTTCTCCAAACCTGGGCTCTGGAGAGGAGGATGGGAGGGAGTCAAGGCAAGGAGAGCAGTCTTGAGCTTTGTCTCCCCAGGTTGGTGGCGAAGCCAGGCTTGGCCTTGGTCTGTGAGAGCTGCAGTGAGATCTGACCATCCATCTGTTCCATTTCCTTCCCTGTGCTACCCCAGCCAGTCACAATGCTGGGGAAAAGTGTGGGTGTTTGGAGGGGCTGCCGTGCTTCCCATGTCTGGACCTTTTAAAATTTTAGCTCTTGGACCTTTGATCAAACTCTCTGATTTTTTTGATTCCCTTTTACAAAGGATTGCAGTTTTGTGGGGAGTTAGAAGGAGCTGTGCTGGAACAATGAGATAAACAAACAGTGACATGGAGGCGGCGGCGGCGGCAGCAGCAGCAGCAGCAGCAGCAGCAGCAGCGGCGTAGGCAATGGGCTGGCCCGGCTGGCCTGCCGTCTGGGCGGGCTGGGTGGAGGAGGACTCCCGCCCTGCACACTAGCCAGCTGGCTTGTGTTAAAGCGCTGGCTGAAAATAACTCTCATTGTCTGGGAGCTGCTACTGCGGCAGGACTGGCTGTGGCCGCCAAGGGGCCAAGGCAGCAGGAGCTGGTACCTCCCACCTCCTTGGGCTCTCGCCCTTTGGGAGCAGTGCCCAACTGGCCACAGCTGTGCCTACTGCCCACCAGTAGAGACATGTGGAGGCCGTTCCTTACACTCTGTCCTTTTGGCAGCTAGTAATGGGCCTTTGTGCCTTGTGTTGCCTGCTTTGCCATTGGCTTGGGGCAGATCTGTTGGTTTGTGAGGGGGATCCTAGTGGGAACATGGGAACATGGGGTGGGAGCACAGTGTTACAGCTCCTCCTTCAGCAGTCTTCTGGACTTCCAAATTTTGTGTCCTCTTGCCACTTTCCATCTCTGCTCATCTGCTCAATGGGCTGATTTGTGGATGCCAGGGAGGACTTGGACCTGCCGCCAGGGGCTCAGCAGCATGTTGAGAAGTGTGTGGTGCCCAGGATGGCATTCATTTAATCTGTGGGGCAGTTTCAGATTCAGTTTCTCAGGACTCCCTGTCCCCATGGGCTGAGCATGGGGGCTGAGGCTACCATACTTGGAGAAGACAGCCATAGGAAACCTGGTGGGAGGTGGTTCAAGAGGGAAAACATTAATAAAACTACCTCTCACTTTCTGTATTTTCTCAAAACAAACAGTCCCTGCTGGAGCTTCCCTAAAGCCTCCAGTTTCTTTCTCAGGAACGTTACAAACGTCTCTCTCCCTGTCTCTCGAAGCTGTGCCATTTTGGTCTCTGTTCCTAAGATATATCATTGGGACCAACAAAAACAGTTGGGAATTTTTTGTGGTCCCTATTTCTGTTTGTTGGGTTTTCCCCAGGCCTGGCTCAAGAAGACTGTCAGAGTAGGGGCGAGTCCCAGAGCAGAGCTCACAGCATTGAAGGAAACTCCAAACCCGACCGGCATTTCCCTTCCCCTGCAGTGGGAAGGAAACGAGGAGGGGCTCACTGGGCTGAGGGTGCAGATCGGGAAAGGGAAGGGAACCTCTGCCACCAGAGCTGCCTCCCTCCTCCTTGGCTTGACTGGGGCTGTCAGGGGTCAGGTGGAGAGTTAGGAAACCTTGCTGGAGGAACCGGGCCCTTGCTCACATGCACCTCAGTGTGCAGGGAGATTTGCCTGGCCTCAAACTGGCAGTAAAACCAGAGGAGCCTTGCTGGAGAAGCACCAGCTCCATGCCTTTAGGCTTCTTCCCGTTATAGGTTTTTATTATTAGACGTTTTGCTGGTTCCCTGTGATTTAGGAATCACTCCCAGAGTTGCTTTCAGTTTGAATTCATCTTCCACTTTTCCTCACATCTCCTATTGTAACTGTTTTGGCTGTGACTTACCTCCCTTACTTCTTCCTTGGAGTCTCTTGCCATGTCCCCCACCCCTCAGGATAATGATATTTAAATTGGCACCTAGTCTTAGAGGAAGCCAGAGCAGTTATCAGTGAAAGGATAATGGATTGCTCTGTAGGCAGAATGTTGAGAAGCAATTGCTGAAGGTGGGATGGAGGCAGAGAGAGAGAGACCGCCTAGAAGCAAAAGGGCAGGTCCCTCAGACATCAGAACATTACACAAGATTTTCAGGAGGAAGTGGGGCGGGGACTGTGTTGAACACCCACAGTGTTCCAGACACATACAGACATAAAATATTTATCATTTAATCCTCAGTTAAAACCCTGTGAAGTAGTGAGATTATCTCCAGTTTATGGATGCGTTCACCAAGGCTCCATAACTCTGAAGAGCCCAAAGTTGATCTTGGGCCCTCTGACTTCACCCACATTTAGTGCCCTCTCCTTTCCAAGACAGCCACTGCCTCCTTTCTGCTCAGCAAGGGTCTCAATGAGGAGTTAGCAAGAACTTAACTCAGCTTCTGCCTTCTTGGAGCCTACAGTCTCTGTGGAACCACTGAAGAAAAAATATCAAGGAAACAAACCCTTTTGACTGAGACCGGAACTGTGTCAAGTTTGCTCCTTTGCTGTCCCCGGAACTCAGGAAGTTGTCATTCCTAAGGGCAGAGTGGCTTCCTCAGGACATTGGAGCCCTGCCAGACTCACACACATTATCAGGTGGAGGCAAAAGCCCTGATGCCCTTGTCTAGCAGGAAGACAACTGTCCGGGCCAGGCTCTGGTTTATGCCCCCTTGGCAGGTGGCTCCCACTGGCAGCCAGTGACCCGTTTCTTCTGAGAATGCTGGAGCTTGGGGAAATTCCCCTTACCCATCTCCTTCCCCATCACACTTCAGCCCAGAAGAAGCAGAGAAGTCTGAGACCACTGTCAAGAAAGTGCCACCCAAAGCTCTAGACAGGAGGATGTGGCTGTGGTCAGAGCAGATTCATGCCTCTACCACCTGTTTCCATAATTTGGGGTCACTCCTTCCTGGGGATCTAGAGTTTGACCGGGTCTCTGCTGTGCCTCTTCCATGCTCTTAGGCTGGGACTACCCAAGGGAGTGACTTTGCCCAGTTTTTCAAACCGAGGGGACCAAGTGTTTCCTCCTCAGTTCACCTGGTGGAGAAGTGTAAGCCACAGCAGCTGACAGTGGGTGGCTGAGGGAGGAAGTTGGTATAGACAGGATGCGATGTCTGCCACAGCAGTGCCAGGCTGCCCCCTCCCCCATTCCAGCAGCTTTCTTCCAGGGGAGACAACAGAACTGTTTTCATGGCACAGACTTAGGAGAAATGGTCAGATGGCAGCGATGTGTTTAGGATATGCACAGAGCCAGGACCAGTCCTGAGGACTGTTTCTGCTCATTTCTGTCTTGAGTTCAGCTGGCAGCAGCCTGGCCCCAGTTAGGCTGAGTTAGGAGACCTGCTCTGGGTTGACCTTTGAGTCCTTGTTTTGTTGAGGCCTCTTGCTCCTATCTTGCTGTCCACACGGATATGCTGAGATTGACCCTTAACAAAGTAGTTTCAGAGAGAACATTCCAGGCTTGTGTTTGACCATCTTGCCATCCATACTACATAGACTGTGAGGAGGACTCAGCCTCACTTTCCTGTGGAAGTTCAGGCAGATGCATGGGGCAGCAGGAACCATAGGGAGAGGTGTGATGTGGGGCTCTCTTCCCCTTCTTTGTTTCTCTCACCTGCCCCACTTTCTTCTCTCACCTGCCCCACTTTATAAATTCTTCCATGTATAAATTCCAACCGAAGACTTCAACCCTACTTCCTTTTTGAGCCATAGTGACCTCATTTCCAGCTAGTAGCTGGGCTTGTAGCTCAGACCTGGGACCTCTTACACATGGTTTATTATCACCTTACTGTCCCTACTAGATGCATGTTGGGAGCTGAAGATGGTAAGAATAGACATAGCACTTTAGGGGCTAGATGAGTATACAGCTGATTTAAGAGTATATCTGCATTATGTTTATAATAAATAGATAGTGTGACAGAATAAATGTTTAAGGATTTTCTTTTGATTCCATCAAAAGTTGGAGGACCTCCTTTTAGGATTTGTTTGCTTCTTCTGGAATAATGCAGGGCCTATGTGACTCCTCAGGGACCCTGGATGCACACAGTTCGTGTCCCCAGGGATGAGAATGCCAGGAACTGGGCAGAGGTAAATGAGTGGTCATGCTTGGGTTACCAGAGAGTTAGAGCTGAACTTGGACGGTAGCTAAAGGAGAGAAGGATGAGAGGCAGCCTTCTAGGTGGCTGGCACTATGCTGGGGAAGAAGCTGAATTTGTGGGAAGTCACATGGGTTATCATGCAGCTGCAACACCTCGGGTAGGGGATCATATTTGATTCAAGATTACAAGGGAGCAGGTACAGTGATCTGATTAAAGTGTCAGACTGCCTTTAGTCTTTTTTGTTTGTGTGTTTTGTTTTTTTTGAGATGGAATATTTCTCTGTTGCTTAGGCTGGAGTGCAGTGGCGTGATCTTGGCTCACTGCAGCCTCCACCTCCTAGGTTCAAGCAATTCTTGTACCTTGGCAACCTGAGTAGCTGGGACTACAGGTGTGCACTACTGCACCCAGCTAATTTTTGTATTTTTGGTAGAGACGGGATTTTGCTATGTTGGCCAGGTTGGTCTTGAACTCCTGGCCTCAAGTGATCTGCCTGCCTTGGCCTCCCAAAGTGCTGCGATTACAGGTATGAGCTACTGCATCTGGCCCAGACTGCCTTTAGAGGTAAGGGCTGTGACCTGGAACAAAGACAGCCAGCCTGATGAGAAGAAAGGTTTGGCTGAATGGGGATAAAGGTAGGGAACGTAGCCTCTAGCATGGGTAGGGCTAGTCCATGGATGAAGTCCTTAGGCTTCATCCACTCATTCTCTCATACCTTATTCAGTCACCAAACAGTGGTGAACAAAATAAAATGATTCCTGGGCTGTCCTTCAAATAGCCTATATTAGAGTGGCTTGCCAAGGGGTTAGGGTGCTTTGCGGTGTCTTAATTAATTGGGAGATGTGTCATTAGTAATTTGCTACTAACAATTAAAGTCTGGTACTTTTGTGAATTTTTGCCTAAATATTTTTTTCCTAAAAAAATTTAAGCAGTTATCTTCATGCTAATGTTCTTCTCATTCACTTGTATGCTGATATGGGCAAGAGGGTCACAGTTATAGCATCTACATAGGTTGTGGGTGGCTCAGGATTCACCCGTGGGAGTGGGTGTTGTAGGCAAGTTACCTGTCTCTCAGGTTGTGGGGGAAAAGCAAACTGAAAAAAATTGCTGCTTTAACCTGGTGGCTTTTCAAATTTTTTGACCCGTCTCATGTTCCCATCACATTTTATGGTATGATGTATGTATATGACACATTTGTGTATATACATAAAATATAAAAGAAACTAAAGCTTCACAAAGCATTATTTATACTTCCTATTTGCAATGAATTCTGGTATCTTCTATTCTATTTTAATCTGCTCGTTTTCATTTAAAATAGAGTTAATTTTGACTCATTAAACTGATTCTATGACCAGAGGTTTGGAAAACATTGCTCAACCAAACTCAACTAAATATGAAGGGGAGGCTGGAGGACTGCTCCACTTTTCCAAGCTTGCCTTATCAGCGATGGAGTGTCAGGGTGAAGTCTGAGGGCCCAGTAGCGGAAAGGTGTGGGCGGTCTAGTCTCTCTCTTTTCCAGATGAGGGGAGGTTTCAGCCTTGTTGACTCAGGTTCTCTCCTCAGAGCTCCATGAACCTGCCTCCAGACAAGGCCCGGCTTCTGCGGCAGTATGACAATGAGAAGAAGTGGGATTTGATCTGTGACCAGGTATGGGGTTTCGGAAAGAGGAGGGAGGTGGGGAGTTGTGCCTTGGGCTAGCTAAGGCTGTGGGGCCAGAGACATTGAGTGCAGCTCTGGGTCCCTTGAGGAACCCTGGCCTAAGCTTGGCCTCATCTGTGTTCACTTTCTTTTCCAAGAAGATTCTCGTAACAGAGACAGAGCTAGCAGGCCAAGTTCTCCTCTAGCTCCCACAAAGAGCTGTCTTGATTTCTTCCAATGGGCAATAGTATAAGGGGGTTTGTATAGATCGGGGTATAGGATTGGCTGTGCAGGTTCAGGGCTATGCCTGGCAGGGTGTTCAAAGGACTGTTGATCCCTCACTCTGTCTTAGCCCTGGCAAATAGCAGGGTCTTTCTCATTATCTCGGGGCCTCTAGGAATGAGAAGCCCCAGGCTCTAGTCTTTTGTTCCAAAATCTCAGAAGAGTCAAGGTCTGAAAACTCTCCCTACATGAACTGTGTTGAAAGCTAGAAGAGAATAGAAATCATTACTTTGCTCAGAGTTGAGAATCTTCTAACACATATGACCTGGCTCTTTCCCTTGCATGCATTTGAAGATCATGAGTCACGAGTCTGTGAACTCAGACAGGCCTGTATGCAGGGCTGGGAGAGTTACCTTTTACCTTTTTACATCTTGGTAGAGATGGAAGTATCTGGCAGTGTGGGTAGTGTGTTTACCCAGCACTTTGCCATGTACAGTTTTATTATTTCTTTTCAGGCTCTGGGTGAAATAATAATAGGTAATGTTTATTGAGTGCTTGTTATGGACCAAGTACTCAACACACTGAAATACCTCATTTAGTCGTCACAGAACCCTCTGAGGAAGGCAGTGTTGGCATTTTACAAATGAAGAACCCAAGGCTCAGTAACTTGCCTAATGCTAGTAAGTGATGAAGCCAGGGCTGAGCTCCGGCAAGCAGATGCCAAGTCTGTGCTAACTGTTCTGTTCCACTGCCTCCCCAGGTCATGCTGCTTGACATAAGCTAGGAGTATGCTTCAGGGATCTTAGTCCAAGTCCCTTCTCCACCAAAGGTCAATTTCCTTGTGTTCTGCATTAAGAGGAGTTGCTTAGCACCTGCTTGGGGTTTGGAGAATAGTAACCCTTTGGTATTGAGGTTCTTTAATTGATGATCTCTCAGTCTTTTCTAGGTCAATTTCAGCTGTTTCTCAGACCTTTCGTTTTTTTTCTTCTACTTGTTTTTAGGTCCTATTCTCTAACATTATATCATTCTCCTGGACATTTTTCAGCCCCTCCACTCTTCAGATATCCAGCTCTTCAGATATCTTGGTGGTGGCAGCCCTAATAGGACCAGAATGCAAAGGGGTACTCCCTGAGTTTCTTTTTGGGTCAGATGAAGGGGTTGGGCCAAAGTAGGGCGTGGTCCCAGGCTCTATGTAGAAGGGAATCGAGGGATGACCTTGCTGAACGCAGCCTTCAGTATTTGAGGTTGCTTTGGATTGCTGGGGTCTGGGCAAGGAGCAGTGTTTGCAGCCCTGAGCTGTGTCAGCTCAGCAAAACCATTCCAGTCCCAGCCGCAGAGTTCATTGCTGAGAAAGGTGGATTCTACAAGGCCAAGCTCCTCTCCCCTTGGCATTCCTAACCCATATCCATTAGTTGGCCAGGCAGTGAACAGCATTTCCCAATCATATCTTTTTTTTCTTTCTTTTCTTAGAGAGGGATCACACTCTGTTGCCCAGGCTAGAGTGCAATGGCATGATCATATCTTACTGTAGCCTCAAACTCCTGGGCTCAAGGGATCCTCCCACCTCAGCCTAAGTAGCCAGGGCTACAGGCATGTGGTAACCACCATGCCTGGCTAATTTTTTAAAGTTTTTTGTAGAGACAGAGTCTTTCTATGTTATCCAGACTATTCTGAAACTCCTGGCCTCAAGCAGTCTTCCTGCCTTGGCCTCCTAAGCCCAATCAATTATGTCTTTGTTTTGGGTGCTATTCACAACTCTGTAATCCTCAATATCTTTGTAGCAAGCAGCACACTTTAAAAATACTTTTTGACATAGAAAAACATTTTAGGCTCAGGGAGCACTAATTGGAGGAGGAGGAGATGGCAACAGATGGCAACACCTGGGGATAAGTCAAGGAAGGTAACCTCAAGTTTAGGTGATGTCTAGAGCCAGGTGACAACTTGAAGAGGCTGAGTCCCCTCACACTGAACACTATGAGTGCTCTTCTTCCTCAGTGCCCTCCTCAGGTCTCTGGTTGTCTTTGTGGATACGCATATGCATGTTTCCCTTACAGGAACGATTCCAGGTGAAGAATCCTCCCCACACTTACATTCAGAAACTCCAGAGCTTCTTGGACCCCAGCGTAACTCGGAAGGTGAAGTATGAGGCAGAGAGGCCCCGTCTTGCCAGCCTTTATAGTCCTGTGGGGTTTGGGGGCAAACCCTTTGACTTGGATATTGGACATCTGTTTCTGAGCCTTGGGAGCTGGATTTCAGGGTTCTGTGGCCAGGGACCTGGAATGGCTGGCCAGTAATGGAGGGAAAATCTATAACTGCCCTCTTGTATTCTTCTCCTTCTCTACCCTTTTTTACAGAAGTTCAGGAGGAGGGTGCAGGAGTCAACCAAAGTACTAAGGGAGCTGGAGATCTCTCTTCGCACCAACCACATTGGGTGAGTTGGATTGGCCACAGTAGCCTCTTCACCTGGCCCCAGGCTGTTGGCTGGGCACACAGGATCTGCTGTCCTCTGGGGATGGTGTTCCTGTTCATCTTCCCTGCCATGAGGTAGAGTTGCCCCTTGAATGGCTTCTGGCTCCCCAGAGCTTTGGACTGTTTCTTTTCTGACTTTTCTGCCCCCTCAGCTCTGCCAGCTGCTGACTAGATGTTTCTGGCAAGCTTGAGGCCTCTCCTGGGGTCCTCCGCCTGTGGCTTTGAGTGGAAGACATTCCCACAGCAGTTGCGACTGGAGTCTGCCTGTGGCCTGGTGCTGGGCCAAGCGAGGCCCAGAGAAGGCTGAGGGTGGGGGGAACATACTGTATTGGGTAGCTGAGACCTACTTCCCGTTCTGTGACTATTTGGACTTTTTGGTGCCTGGGAGAAGATAATCTTAGTTCATGAGCAGAAGAAGCTTCCTTAAGCACCAGGAAAGATGTAAGGCAATGGGGGCCAGGAGCTGAATGTTTTCTATATTCACAGACCGTGGTGCTCCCAACCCATTGACAGGGCCCTTAGGAACTGTGTGAGTCTTTTTTTTTCCGGTCCCTGAGTGGGAAACCAGGAATTGCTGAACAAGCAAAAGGCTAATGTGTGAGGTACAGTGAAAGAGGGTATTGGCCTCAGTGTTACGAAACTGTAATCAGCAAAGATATATGAAAGTGAGAGAGAGAGAGAGAGAAAGTGTGTATATGTGTGCGTATGTGTGCTCATGCAAAAGGACAGTGAGGGACATGTGATGTAGAACTGCAGGCGGGGTTACAGACCTGATGGAGGGCCTGGCACAAATGTCCAGTGCTTATGAGTGAGCAGTGGAGGCCCGGGTGGGGGTGGGGTACCCAGGCTTCCTGACAGTGGGGTAGAGACAGCCAAATGACATCATCAGCCTTTCCCCTCCTGTTGTAGCAGCAGCCCTCATCCACCCCCAGGGCAAGCCTTCCCGGGGTTCTTTAGAGGGAGAGGACACCTGTGTGTGTAGCCAGTTGTAGCAGCAATCACAAGGGAAACAGCACAGGAGAGAACAGGAAAGGGATGGTTCCTGGCCTCAGTAACTGTGCTCTGGTGGCCCGAGTATGGCTTCTGTAACTCATCTGTGAATCAGACATTGAAAGCCAAGCCACTGAGAAAGGTGTGGCCAAGCCTCTTCCTTTGTTTGGTGAATCCTTCATGGAAGGACAAAGTGGCAGGGGCTGCTTGTGTGTGAGGGCAAGAATGACACCAGTGGCAACCCTGAGTGCTACCTGCCACCCGAAGCCACCTACCACTCTGCATTCCTCCATAGTCCCTTCTGTCACTCTCAGCCCTTCTGTCTTCTTTTTGTTTGTTTTTAAAGACAGGGTCTTGCTCTGTTGCCCAGGATGAAGTACAGTGATGTGATCATGACTCACAGAAGCTTCAGCTTCCAGGGCTCAAGTGATCCTCCTATCTCAGCCTCCCAAGTAGCTGGGAACACAGGCACACACCCATGCCTGCCCATTTTATTTTATTATTTATTTATTTATATTTTGAGACGGAGTCTAGCTCTGTCGCCCAGGCGTGATCTCGGCTCACTGCAACCTCTGCCTCCCAGGCTCAAGCCATTCTGCCTTTGCCTCCTGAATAACTGGGACTACAGGCGTGTGCCACCACACCCAGCTAATGTTTGTATGTTTAGTAGAGACAGGGTTTTGCCATGTTGGCCAGGCTGGTCTCAAACTCGTGGGCTCAAGTGATCTGCCTGTTTTGGCCTTCCAAAGTGCTGAGATTATAGACGTGAGCCACTGTGCCTGGCCTGCCTGTCCATTAAAAAAAATTTTTTTTTAGTAGAGACAGAGTCTAGCCTTGTTGCCTAGGCTGGTCTTGAACTCCTAGGCTCAAGTGATCCTCCTTAAGAATCCCAAAGTGGAGCCACTAGTACCCAGCCTTGTTTTCTTGATTAAGTCTTGCTGTAGTCATCTGAGGATGGGGGTGTGCTTTCACTGGGAGAAGGCCACAGAGCAGTTTATGACAGTCCCTGCTGCCTGCCCCCTCTACCTGGTGCCTGCTCCTCTGGCTGCTGGCCAGGAGCTAGGTCCAAAGCAGCGTGGTTCCCAGGCCTGGGGCCTCTTGGCAGTTGGCACACAAGTTAGAGGTCCTGGACATGGTCCTTTGTTCCCAGGGAATAGCTCAGTGCCTGGCATTTTAGGCATGCCTGCCATCTGAACTGCAGCTTCTCTGGGTAGAGTTATGTGGAAGGATCCTTCCTGGATTTCTGGGAAGCGTTTGTCAGATTGTGGGTGCTTCAGGGTGGAAGGAACCCAGGGCAAGGTGGGGAGAGGAGGATCCTGCTTTGGTCACAGCCTGATCAGCCCCAGGGCTTGCAGAAGTTGGGTGTGCAGGAGCAGCAGATGGGAACTCAGGTTCTGGAGAGGGACAGGCTGGGAAGTGGGATTCCGGAGCCTCTCCAGCTCCTCTTTCCCTGGTTTGTATTGGTTTCTGTGCCTTGCCTAAGCACCCTTTAACCTCTCCTCAAAGTGTCAAGATCCCGAAATAGCAGTATAGACTCAGACAGGAAATGAGAAGGGGGTGGGGAGCTGGAGAGCAGACAGACAGGAAACGGGAGGCCTGTTGGCCCCCAGAGAGGAAGCTAACTTCAGGCAGCTCCGGTGTCAGTCAGCTTCAGCCAGAGCCTGCTGCCAAATCTCAGCTGGGCCTGGTGTTGTAGCTCCAGAGTCTCTCCGTAGCTTGGGGTGTGGCTGGCCAACATGGCGCTGGTTTTCCAGCTGTTGGGGAGAAGAGGCCCCACATGGCAGTTTGGGCAGAGCTTTCCTATAAAGACCCCCAGAAATTCTGAAGGAGTAGAGCACTCTAGATTAGGGTTTCATCCTGAGCGTTTTATGTTTCTGCTATGGAATGAACCTGTCATGTAACAGTTCCCTAGATTTGCCCTTGACTTTCATTCCAGGAATATCTCAGCCCAAAAGGACTGAAAGCAGAAGGGAAAATAATGCCCTGGGATATGGTCCCTAGGTGCTTTGTTGTCTACCTTCCTGGCTGAGGGGGGGCCCACGTCCTCAGGTTGACTCAGAGTGGTCATAGACATCCTGGAGTTCCTCGAGTTCCTGATCACCCCCATGCTTTTTCAGGTTCTGACAAACTCAACATGACTAAATACAGAACTCCTATACATCTCTGTTTGCTCACTGCTTTCCAAAACTCCTCTCCTTAAACTTGGTAGAGAGTGCTTTGCCCCAGGATACTTCTGTTCCAGAGCTCTCCTTGACTCTTCCTGCTGGTGTCTTGACAGGCTTCAGTCAGGTTGGAGACTTGCTGGCTTCGGTCAAGCACAACTCTGCACACAGGCCTGTGGTCAATGCTCTTGATACTTCCTAAATTCTTCCAACAAACACTGAGCAAGGACATGTGGAGGGATGCAGAAAATAATTGAGCCAGGGTCTGGCCCTTAAAGAGGGAGTACTTGAGAGCTTGTTTGTCTAAAGCACCTTCGTGATAAAGCAAGTGGTATTAGAAGGGCCTGTACTTTCCCCATCCCTGGCTTCCCTGCCTAGGGGAAGTCCATGACTGTGGATGGGTCTGTCATGGGTTTTGATCTTCAGAATTTTCCTAGCCTGGTGCTGGGTTCCAGGAGGAGGAGGTGTTGGATCAGAGGCATGTCACCCTCCTGATCCTTGACCCACTTTAGCAGACCCCTTCCACTGTGTTTCCTTTATCTGCAGGTGGGTACGGGAGTTTCTGAATGATGAAAACAAAGGCCTGGATGTGCTGGTGGATTACCTGTCCTTTGCCCAGTGTTCTGTCATGTGAGTACCACCCCGGGGCTAAGGTTGGGGACCAGTTGGGGGAGGACATAGTTCTATTCTGCTTTGATAAGGAAGGGTGAGAGTTCAACAATGAAGATGGAAATGGGAATCCTGGACAGGAGGGAGTAGCCCAAGCAGTGGTGTGGAAGTAGGCAGGCAAGCCCAGAGATGTCTGGGGATCAGTGAAGAATGGTACTAGGCTGGAGTAGAAGATAAGATGCATTTTGGAGAATAGGAGAGAGAGATGGAAAGGGAGCTTGGAATCAGAAGCCAAGGCATCCAAATGCCAAGCTGTGAGCAATCCAGGGAAATGTCCTGGCTTCTGGTAGAGATGCCTTGGTGGGATCCATTCATCTTTGCAGAGTTGAGTCTTCCAGAAGCAACTTTGGGTTTCCAGACGTGAGAGGGTTATTACTCCAGGTCATTGTTGAAGAACCCAGGAACAGTGAGCATGACCTTTTGACCTGGATAGAAAAATGAAGTATTCAGGAGTCTTTTTCTAGCAGGCATGGGGGCTTTGGAGGCAGCCAGAAGTGAGTTAGCACAGAAAAGGTGGCCTGGTATAGTGGAAGGAATGAGAGCTCTTGAGTCAGACAAAGCTGAGGTTGGGTCTCAGTTCTGTTATTTACTATCTGTGTGACTTCAAAGCAAGTTTTTAATCTTCTTCTATGAAAGGAGATCCACATTCCAGGGTTGTTGTGAAAATTAGATGATGACGTGTTAAAACACTTAGTATTGTTTGGAACATACTAGGTCTGTATTGTGGTAGCAGATCTACTGTTAATTTCATTATTATTATTTAAAGTGGCATACCCGACCACAATTACCTGAATATATGGAATTACATAATAAACATAATGACCAACACATTTAGACTTATACCTAGGACAGGTCAGCATTAGGGAGACCAGTCTTCCCGGTTTGCCCATGACTGTCCCTAGTTTTCCCCAGCGTCCCAGGAAACTCCTCCATCCTAGGACTCAGCCCTAACATTTTTTTGAGACAGGGTCTTGCTCAGTTGCCCAGGCTGGAGTGCAGTGGCACAATCTCGGCTCACTGCAGGCTTGACTTCCTGGGCTCAAGCAGTCCTCCTGCCTCAGTCCTGCCTCAGTCCTGCCTCAGTCCTGCTGAGTAGCTGGGACCACAGGTGTACACCACCATGCTTAGCTAACTTTTTGTGTGTTTTTAGTAGGGATGGGGTTTCACCATGCTGCCCAGGCTGGCCTTGAACTCCGGGGCTCAAGCGATCCAGCTTGCCTCGGCCTTCCAAAGTGCTGGGATTGCAGGTGTGAGCCACTGCTCCCAACCAGCTTCCACTTTTCTAACTACTGTCCTTGCCCCCTTGGCCATTCTTCTTTTTCCAGCAGGTCTTCAGAGTCATCTCCTTAGGAATTTGAACTGATGCTTCTTCTACGTTCAGTGCCTCTCTCACCTTTTCCAGGTTATCCTCTGTTAAAGGCAAGAGTGGCCCACTTTCATTCTTGTCTCAGCAGAAGTCATACCTCGTGTGATTGTCCTCTCTCTTAAAAAAATTCTTTTTATAGAAAGAAATGAAAAACATTTGGTGAAATAATTTTTCTTTAAAAATTCAGAGCTTTTATAGTAAAAAATGTAGCTCATTTTTCCAAATAAGCCTATCTCTCTTACTTGAAAAGCAAACAAATTCTAGCCGCCCTAAACCAAGAGTACCCTGGAACCTCAGTATTGTAGTGTCCATGGCAGTACCTTTGACTCTGTTTTTAAAAAAGAAGGACTCTGTGTGGGGGAGAGAGTGTGTGTTTTGGGAAGGATTGAGAGGGAAAGGGTGAGGCCAAATAGAGTTTGAGTGAAGATACTTGTTTGTAAACTGCATATACCAGTACAAGAGGATACAGTGTTGTTGCTGATGGAGTCAGCAAGCTGTTTCCCTGTCAGGAGATTCCTCTGATGTCTACTTGAGAGCCCCATTAAACACCTCCTGATCATGAGGACACTAAAGCCTGCTCCCACTTCCTTTGGAATATTCTGACATCTGTAGATATCCCTTCCTATTCCAGAAAGCCTCAACCTCTGTGCCTTTGACCCCATATCTGAGCAGAATTCTTCTTGGGGGAGAAGAACCTGTAGGAGATGCTCCCTTAGTCTTTAATGACCTACATGGAGGAAGAGGACAAGAAGGAGAAGGACAGTTTCTCAGAGGGGTATATCCTGAAGTGAGGATGTATAAGAGAGGAGTCTCTGTGAGTTTGTGATCTTGGCCGTCTTTCTTGTCCTGGCCACACTGACAAACTGCTGATGGTTGACTGGGCGAAGTGGCTCACATGTAATACCAGAGCTTTGGGAGGCCAAGATGAGAGATTGCTTGAGCCCAGGAGTTTTAAGACCAGCCTGCACAACATAGCAAGACTCCATCTCTACAAGAAAATCTTAAAAAATTAGTCAGGCATGGTGGCACGCACCTATAGTCCCAGCTACTCGGGAGGCTGAGGCGGGAGGATTGTTTAAGTCCAGGAGTTAGAGGTTACAGTGAGCCACGACTGTGCCACTGCATTCCATCCTGGGCCACAGAGTGAAACCCTTTCTCTTAAAAAAAAATAATAATAATTGCTGATGGTGGAAGACATCTGGTTCCAGGATCAGGAAGTGACAAACCATTCAACTCCTGCAGAGGCTAGACTACAGGACCTGGTCCACAATCTCAACTTATAATTTCCTCCCCCAGGGCAACTGAAGCCCAGGGAGCCTATATACCTGAAAAACCTAGAAACCTCAAGTAGCCAGAACCATAGAGAACCTGGTCATTAAAGCCCAGTGCTAAGATGGGGCAGTGGTGCTCCTCCAAACAATAAAGGACTGTCCCACTCTGGGTTTGGCAGAACCCCCTTTCCTTTCCATTCAGTCCTGCCATCCACAATCAACTGGACTCCTTCAAGGCACTGAAAGGCCCTTTGGGTGCTGGCATTTGCCAACTAGCAAGACCTGCAGTTCGCCCATTCCCCACCATTCCCTCTACGGGGGCAGATTCTTCATGGGGGGGCCACAGCTTCCTAGAGATGTTCCATCTAAGCTGAGAGTGCAGAAAGACTGCCAGCTCCTGAGTGGCCCATGGGGAGGACACTCCTCCTGGAGTTTCCTGGCCAGTGGGGAGCAAAGGAGTTGGCCTCCATCAGCTTCCCATCTCCTTAGACTCCCCTCCTGGTTGCTGCCTGTGCTTCTTCTGCCACTGTTCTGTGTTAGTGGCTCTTCCAGCTAGGATCAGGTCTCTGCTGCCCAGTTCTGCTTTTTCTCCTTGCTACCCCTGCTTCTTGTTGCCCTGGAGGCCTGAAGGGTGGGGGTAGGCTCGCAGGGGGCCTTGGCACTGAATTTCTCCCGCGTATGTGCCTGTGTGTGCGCACGTGTATCCTTTCATGCTCCAGGTTTGACTTTGAGGGTCTGGAGAGTGGTGACGATGGTGCATTTGACAAACTCCGGTCCTGGAGCAGGTCCATCGAGGACCTGCAGCCACCCAGCGCTCTGTCGGCCCCCTTCACCAACAGCCTCGCTCGCTCTGCGCGCCAGTCTGTGCTCCGGTATGTGTGCTCTTGCTCTGCCCGCCTGCCTCCCACCCTACCCTTCAGTGCAGGTTTCAGGTTCAGCGGTGAGTGCTCATGCTCCTCCCTCCACTCTTGCTTCCAGGCTCAGCTCTCTTGCCCTCTGCCTGCCAGTCTGTCTCTGGTCTGTCCTCTCTGTCTCCTTGACTCTGCCCAGCGGTCTGTCCTGGGTAAGTACATGGTCTCAGCTGCACTCACCCCACATGGGGTTCCAGCTCTCCCCACTCCTAACCCCTCTCTGGGGGGCCCCTTCATTCCTCACTCACACTCTGCCATTCCTCCTGGGTCTCTTGAGCAGGGCACATCTCATACAGGTCCATAGCCTTCACTGGGTGATCCAGCTCCTACCCTCATTCTGTTTCCCTGTAGTTCTTCACTCTGCCCCTTCAGCTGCTTGGAGACCAGCTCCCACCCAACCTGGCTCCCCCTTGCATTCCCTTCACCTCTTCCTTCAGGACTTTTCTCTCTAAGGGTGCAGCGTGCTCATCTGTCTGTCTGCGGTGTCTAGAAAGCTGTCCTGCCTGGAGGTAGGCGGATGGACTGGATGACTTCTCAGAGCCCCTTCCTACTCTGGGAGGCTTCCCTTTGGGTCCAATGGCCCTTTCCTTGGTTTCTATCTCTCTTGTGGCCATGCTTTTCTCCTAGTCTCCTTTGGGTTGTGTCCCTTGGATACTGTTGATTATTCTTGTCATGCATGAGCAGACAGTGTCTCCTCCCTTTTCCATGAAATATCACTGAGAGGGTGGAGGGGTAGTGCAAAGCCAGACATAGCCCTGTGGCCCCACTAAAGCCTTTGGGGGTCGGCTCTGCCTTTTCTGTGATACAGAAGTGGGATGGGAACCACGATGCTCTTGTCTCACAGATTGTGCAGAAGGTGCAGCAACTGGAAGTGGGTGGAGGGAATGCTCAGATGACTGTGTCTCTGGACCCATCTCAGGGACTAGGAAGGCCTACACAACTACTACTTGTATTTTGAAGGATCTCTAGGTTTCGGGCACTGGTTATAAAGCCGGGATCCTGAGTAGTTGCTGATAAAGGCCTACTTAAGGAGGTGAAAACAGGCTGAACACTCTACCTCCTGCACGCTGTCCCTCTTGGCTGTTAGTACTATTCCCTATTTTTTGCCACTGCTAAGGAGCAGCCTGCTCTCTGGGTGATGGTGAGTGCCCCTAGATGCTTCACTGGCAGCCTCAGCTCCCACCTGACTGCCTGGCCCATCTCCCCAGGTATAGCACTCTCCCTGGGCGCAGGGCCCTGAAGAACTCCCGCCTAGTGAGCCAGAAGGATGACGTCCACGTCTGTATCCTTTGTCTCAGAGCCATCATGAATTATCAGGTAAGGGGGAAGCACTAGTCGTGGGTGCTCTACCTCTTCTGCCTCATCTGCAAAACCAGGAGAGCTAGGAGGGCACCAGCTTATAAAAGACAGGTTTGCTGGTGGGCCTATGGTCAAGGAGATCTGCTGGGCTCTCTCTTTCCCACCATCAAGGTCTCCTCCTTCTGTCCTTTCTCTTGTAGTATGGATTCAACCTGGTCATGTCCCACCCCCATGCTGTCAATGAGATTGCACTTAGCCTCAATAACAAGAATCCAAGGTGAGTTCCTTCCCTCCCCTTTCCTCCTCACTCTGTTCAGGGCTCTGGATATCTGTATTCCATGTATTCCTGACAAGTCCTGCCTAGCCTTGGAGTCCTGTCAGAGCCTTGGTTTGGACCCCCTCACCTCTGCTGGAGGAGAAGTATCCCTGGCTCTCCTCTAGTCTATACAGCTTAGTAAAGGAGCAAGCCCGCTTTCTCCCACCCTCTCTCCTCACCACTGAGGCTTTCTCCACTCTCCAAAAGGACTTACCCAGCCAGGGAAGTGAGCTGTGTAGTTGTCAGGATGGGGAGCTAGGGTGTTAATCTTCCTTCTTCACCCCTTAGGACCAAAGCCCTTGTCTTAGAGCTTCTGGCAGCTGTGTGTTTGGTGCGAGGAGGTCACGAAATCATCCTTGCTGCCTTTGACAATTTCAAAGAGGTCAGTCTTTTGGCTTTGCGTGTGTGTGTGTGTTTGCAGGGGAGAAGGCAGGGAGCCAGGTAGGTAAGCACCATTTCCTGTGATCTGCAATGCTTTTTAACATTCCAGTGCTTGGCTAAGCAACCTCTCTCCTGAACTCCCACTGTTTTTAATACCAGAACTTTAGTCTTACTAGATCTTCGGGCCAAGAAACCTCCTGCTTGGCCAGCTAAAGATACCCTCAGCTAGCTGAGGGCTATAGTCTAATGGTCCTACTTGGGCCCTGCATCCAGATCACCTAAGGAGCTTGTTAAAAGTACAGATCCCTGTGCTCTAGTTCAGACCCATTAGAGGCCTGAGTGTATGTACTTACGTGACACCCCAGATGGGAATCTGATGCGGTGAACCACTGGTAGAACCCAAAGCACATACGTTTGAAATGGGAGGAGAAGGTAAGCAAGGATGTCTCCTGGGTTGTTGGCTGTTACTGGTGAGGAGAGAAGGAACTCCTTTGTGGCATTTGCCCCAGCTCCTGGGCCTGCCTCTGAAACCCCTATCTACTTGAGCACAGGATTCTTCGACATCCAGCCACAGCTGGTGGTCCCACCCCTTCCTCTTCTTTGGACCTCTTCCCTAGCATCCATTGTTCAAGCCAGGAAATGGCTCTTCCTCCTTGAAGCCCAGAGGCTCAGAGGAGCCTCTAGACCCCTCTCAGAGAGGGCTTTCCTGTACACTGGCCCTTCCTCTGTATCCCCACTAGGACTGCAGCCTCCTGTCTTAGCCGTGGCCTTCCTCCCTTCCTCCTTCTTTCCCTCCTCCCTTTAGTAACTTGGCAGCATCATATCCCTGTGTTTCTTCTTGACCTATCCCCAGAGGCACTCAAAGCCCAGCTTAAGGGCACAGGCTTTACTGAATTCCCTCAGCAATTTGGTGGGGGACCATAGACCCAGAGCCAGATTGTAGGTCCCAGTTTTCTTTCTTTTTTGAGATGGAGTCTCGCTCTGTGGCCAGGCTGGAGTTCAGTGGCACAATCTCACCTTGCCGCAACTTCCACCTCCCGGGTTCAAGCGATTCTCCTGCCTCTGCCTCCCAAGTAGCTGGGACTACAGGCATATGCCACCATGCCCGGCTAATTTTTGTATTTTTAGTAGAGATGGGGTTTCACCATGTTGCCCAGGCTGTTCTTGAACTCCTCACCTCAGGTGATCTGTCCATCTTGGCCTCGCAAAGTGTTGGGGTTATAGGCATGAGCCACCGCGCCCGGCCCCAGGTTTTCTTTTATAGTGTCCAGAATGCCCTATTTCATATATAGAGTTGTGGTTAAGCTTGGTCTGAACCAGTCCTTTGCCATGATGTTCCTGGGAGCCAGAGCATAGGGGCTTGGGTTCTGCACAGAGCAGATCCTTTCACTGAGAAAGTTTGCTCATTCAGGTATGCAAGGAGCTGCACCGCTTTGAGAAGCTGATGGAATATTTCCGGAATGAGGACAGCAACATTGACTTCATGGTGAGGAACTGGGCCTGGGTCCAGCACCAGGGCTGTGTGTTCCTTGACAACAGGGGTGAGGCCAACAGCGTATCTTGATATTCCATGTAGAGCCCAGAATGATTGTATTCAGCAAATGCTTCTTGTCCACCTGCCCACCCCAGAGAGCTCTTAGAAACTTCAGGACATCATTTGTCTATATTGGATCTATCTCCTTTTCCTCTTTTCTGTGGCCTTTTTGTCCTTGAATTGGATCCTTTTTGAGCTGCCCTCCCTTTCCTAAGCTCTTCCTCTAGCTTCTCTTCCCCTCAGTGCAGGGTTTTCGACTAGGTAAGGTTTCCTTGAGGAGTACCTGCTGATGTACAAAGGAAATCAGAGAGCTATATCTTCACTTACATCTGTTTTTCATGTAATTTACTTGTCTTTATACATTGAATATTAAATGACTTTTTAAAAATTAAAATGCTCTTATTGCCCCCATAAAGGCTTAACTCTTTAATTGACTCCCTGTAATTATCCACATGATGATGATATTCTAACAGCCACCTATCCTCCTGGTCTCTTGGCTCTCATCTGCCCTTCCTGTTGCTGCTTCTCTGGGCCTCCTCTTCTTCAGGTGGCCTGCATGCAGTTCATCAACATCGTGGTGCACTCGGTGGAGGACATGAACTTCCGGGTCCACCTGCAGTATGAGTTTACCAAGCTGGGGCTAGAGGAGTTCCTGCAGGTGAGCTGGTTGGGGTCCTTGTAAGGTGAGGTGCGTTGGGATCCGTTTAGCCATATCACAAATGATTTTTCTTTTATAAGTGCCTAGTCCTTGATGCTCTTGGGACCCTGCCTGTCTTCTGTGGCCTGGGACTCAGGACCTCTGCAGATAACTCCCCAGTCAGGCCACTCCATGGGGCGAGAATCTGACATGGCCTGCAGCAGGAACTCTTTGGGAAGTGGTGGCGAAGGGGGACGAGGACTAAGTCTTTCTCAGAAAGTTCCCCTGATGATCTGCCTGCTCCTACAACAACTACTACTCTCTGCTCTTCCCCCAGAAGTCAAGGCACACAGAGAGCGAGAAGCTACAGGTGCAGATTCAGGCATATCTAGACAACGTGTTTGACGTCGGGGGTTTGTTGGAGGATGCGGAGACCAAGAATGTAGCCCTGGAGAAGGTGGAAGAGTTGGAGGAGCATGTGTCCCATGTAGGTGGTCTTTCTTTGCCTGCCAGAGCCACTGTTGATGGAAGCTCAAGTTACCAGGAATCCTAAGCTGACCCATTGCCTCCAGATTGAGTCCCAGGGAGGCTTTAGAACCCACCAGGGCTCTCAAGAGCATACTCAGGTCTGAGCCACTGGATCATCCACCAATTGGAACACACACCGACCTCCAGGGCTGGGCATGAGGTGGCATTGGTCTTGAGACAGTCAGAATGTGGCCTTTGTCTTGTATCTGTTATCCCTTGTGTTGAGGGGTTGGACTCAGGTCTTGACTAGGGTTCAGGCTGTGCTGAGTGCCCAGGCTTTAGGGCCAGCACAGAACCTGCCCTTCCTGTTGTGCAGCTCACAGAGAAGCTTCTGGACCTAGAGAATGAAAACATGATGCGGGTGGCAGAGCTAGAGAAGCAGCTGCTGCAGCGGGAGAAGGAACTAGAGAGCATCAAGGTACAAGTACTCTGGGAAGGTGGTCCCTGACTGATCCTGGGCTCCAGGGCCTTGGGGTTTTGCTTTTTTTCCCTGAGTCATATCAAGTTCTTTAGGATTTAGATCTTGATTCACCCTTGAGGTACTCAGGTCTGGGTGGGCTGATGATTTCACCCCATGTTTCTAGTTGGAGAGGAAAGCTGAAGCCAGTGTGAGCCAGACACACACTTAAGAGGGTGGGAGCAGCTGGGGCACCCAGAGTATTCTGGAGTTCCAACCCAGCCTCCTTCTACCAGCCTATCCCATTGACTTTTCTCCCGTCTACCCCCATGTTCCTCCCCAAGCCATGGTTAATGAGCAGGGGCAGAGGGACCAGGTGCTCCGTGTATTAGGATGTCCACCAGGTATCCTAAATTGGCAGGGCAGGTGCTCTTCATATTTCATTCTCTCCTGTATTCTCACCTGACTTTTTGTTCATTATAGTCATGTCCCCATCCTACCTTCTCTTCCAGAAGAATATATGCTGGCTGTGTTGAGCTCAATATGTATCTGCCCAGCTTCTGCTAAGCATTGTATTGGGAGCTATGGAGAATACAGAGGTGGTTAAAACAGGGTCTTGTTTATAGGGCGCTTCCAATTGAGCCATTATACAGGGTCAAGTGAAAGTAAAGCAAAATGAGGCCCAAAGGGCTATGGAGAGAGCAGCTATTTTAGACCGGTGGTAGATTAAGGAGAGTTTCACAGGGGCAACCTTTTTCCCTGGGCTTTGAGAGGTCCATGCAGTGAGAATTGGCTGGAGCAGAGAGGACACTTGAGGGTGCCAGCAGAGGGAGGAGGCAGCTTCTGCTTGCCTCTTTTGTTTTGCTGCCTTCCAGCTTCCCCATTCCCCCACCTGGGCTTCTGCCACTCTGAGCCTCTGAGTACACTCACAGAGACCCTAGTTAAGAGAACCCTGGGTAGGAATTCTCACTCTAGGGGCAATGACTATTCCTTCAGCCCACTTTTCCCTTAATGGTGCTGTCTGCCTGTCAGGAGACATACGAGAACACAAGCCACCAGGTGCATACCCTGCGAAGGCTCATTAAAGAGAAGGAGGAGGCCTTTCAGCGTCGATGCCATTTGGAGCCAAGTGTCCGGGGCCTGGAGTCTGTGGGCAGTGAGGCCCTGGCCAGAGTAGGCCCTGCAGAGCTGAGTGAGGGCATGCCACCCTCCAACCTGGATCTTCTGGCTCCAGCCACACCCCCTGAGGAGGTCCTGCCTCTTCCTCCACCACCAGCTCCGCCCTTGCCCCCTCCACCTCCCCCATTACCAGGTAACCACCACCCCTGGGAACCAGCAGGGGCAGCCTCTTTGTGGGGACCAAAACTGTAGTCAGCAGTGTCTTCCTCAGGGAGAAACTGGGAAAATGGCATCATCTGAGGACTAGGGGGATATAAAATCCGGGTGAGGGAGGGCTGGAATCTGAGAGGAGCTCAAGTTATCAGCACAGGGATGCCCAAAAGCAGATGTGGACCTGTTTTAAGGGTCATAAAGATGTTGCTCCCAATTCCTTTGAAGACAGCCAAGGAGAGGCTTAGACTATAGCCGCAGAAACTGGGTCAGAGACCAGCAACAACTGCCCTGTCAGAGTTAGAATTTCTGGGAGCAGCTTGAGCAGAGTTCATGTAGGCTCCTTCTCTGAGAGTTGTTTTTTTTTTAAACTCTCAGAGAAGGTGGGGCAGGCAGAGGGGAGGGAAGCCTATGAAGAGTCTCTTGACCCCTGGGTCACTGTATCTTCTTTCCCCAGACAAGTGTCCCCCAGCCCCACCTCTCCCTGGTGCTGCACCTTCTGTGGTGTTGACAGTGGGCCTGTCAGGTGAGTGTCCCCAAGGCTCTGGGCAGGGCTGGTGGGACCAGGGGTGTGTGTCCTTGGCCCCTGTGTCACTGATCCTCCTGCCAAATTAGCCATTCGAATTAAGAAACCTATCAAGACCAAGTTCCGGCTGCCTGTCTTCAACTGGACAGCACTGAAACCCAACCAGATCAGTGGCACTGTCTTCAGCGAACTTGATGATGAGAAGATCTTGGAGGTAACAGGGCCTGGGGTCCATAGGGGTAAGGTTGAGGGCTAGGAACCTGGTTGCCTTTTGAGGAGATCTGGTCTTAGAAAAGCCATCAGACAGGGTGAGGCCAGGCTCAGCTCCACGAACCCTTCATTCTTGAGTGTATATATATTTCTAGTTGTGTCAACACTTTATTTGTGTTTGTATTCAGGAAATATTCCAGAGTGACAGAGCTCTGGGCCAACGCTGGGTGGGCTGTCAGGAGGTCCTCCACTAGTATGAGGCTACAGCATTTTCCCTGCTCATCTATTCCTGCCAGGACCTGGATCTGGATAAGTTTGAAGAATTATTCAAGACGAAAGCGCAGGGCCCTGCCCTTGACCTCATCTGCTCCAAGAACAAGACAGCGCAAAAAGCTGCCAGCAAGGTGACTCTGTTGGAAGCCAATCGTGCCAAGAACCTGGCCATCACCCTACGCAAGGCTGGCCGCTCGGCTGAGGAGATCTGCAGGGCCATTCACACGTGAGGCTCCCACTGACCTGGGGTTCTCCACCCAGGAGCCTGGGTTTCCCTAGATTCCAGGTCATCTGACAGAACTCCCTCCTATCCCCCTAATCATCCACTGGCTTGGCTTGGCCAGAATTTACTGCATCTGTGCTGGCAGTTCAGCCCAGACCTTCACCCAAGGAGCTCTCAGTCTATTGGGAACAGTGCAGTAACACTGAGTGATACCACCAAGATGGTAGAAGTATACAGGCAGCTTTGGGAGAATATGGAGGTTCATGTAGCTGAGCTTGGTGATGAATGAGGGAAGCCTTCCCACAGGAGGTAATGTCTCAACGGGGACCTGAAGAAAAGATAGGAGTTAGTCCAGTTCAGGGCCTGGAGGGAGAAGCATAGTGCCTTGGGTACTAAAAATGGAATCTGGCTTTAGTGTAGGGAGAGGAGCAGGAGAAGGTAGAGAGTCAGTCAGAAGTCTTGCAGGCTGGGCCTCATAAGCCATGCTCAGGTGTTTGGACTTCACCCTAGGTACAGAGGGAGTACATTAAAGGGCTTATTAAACAGGAGCATGGAATGTTCCCCTAGGATCATTGCTGGTGCTGTGACAGATGAGGCAATGGGTCCTTTGCCTTTGGCTGTGTGCTGTGTACAGTCCCCTGTCCAGTTCTTCTAGGAGCTTGGAAAATAAAAGGGATGAGGGAAAACGTGGAGAGATGGGAGAACTGACGTGGTCCCTTCCTCCTCCACAGGTTTGACTTGCAGACACTACCTGTGGACTTCGTGGAGTGCCTGATGCGCTTCCTGCCCACAGAGGCTGAGGTAAAGCTGCTGCGGCAATATGAGCGTGAGCGGCAGCCCCTGGAGGAGTTGGCGGCTGAGGATCGCTTCATGCTGCTCTTCAGCAAGGTGGAACGGCTGACCCAGCGAATGGCTGGCATGGCCTTCCTGGGGAACTTCCAGGATAACCTGCAGATGCTCACACCGGTACAGCCCCCACCCAACTCATGGTCCTGGACAGCTGTCCCTCCACCCTCCATCTGCTAGTCACCTCCCCTGCCCTTCCAGTCCTTCTGACCCCTCCCTGTCTTTACTGCATCTCAGCCTGGGGTTACTTCAGTGTTCATATTGTCCTACAGCAACTCAATGCCATCATTGCGGCGTCCGCTTCCGTCAAGTCTTCACAGAAGCTGAAGCAGATGTTGGAGGTGGGAAGAGGTTGTGAACAGGGGTGCTTGGGGTTCTCGGGTCCTAGGTGGGAGCCTGGGGCTATACAGAGAGGAAGAAGGAGCCCTCAGGACCTGAGCCTGACCTGCCTCCCATGCATTCTTTGGACAGATCATACTTGCACTGGGGAACTACATGAACAGCAGCAAGCGGGGAGCTGTGTATGGCTTCAAGCTCCAGAGCCTGGATCTGGTAAGATGGTGAGGGCCAGGAAGCCTGGGGGGCAGCAGTTGTGGAGCCAGTGTGCTTAGCTTTTATGCACTGCCCTGACCCCCTCTCCTAGCTGTTGGATACCAAGTCCACTGACCGGAAGATGACATTGCTTCATTTCATCGCCTTGACAGTGAAGGAGAAATACCCAGACCTGGCTAACTTCTGGCATGAGCTGCACTTTGTTGAGAAGGCTGCAGCAGGTGAGGAGAGCCTGGCTGGGTGGGCCTGCCCTCACATCCAGCCCAGGACAATCCCAGGAAGCTATGAGGAGAGGGAACACTTGGGTCCATTTGTTTCTGGCTTTTGTTATCTTCTTTCTGACCACTTCAAAGCTTTCCGCTGGAGCCTTAAGCAGGGGCCACTCCAGAGGGAGCCTTCCTCCAGGCGCCAGGCCTGGCCCATCCCAGCTCTTCCCAGCTAGGTACAGTGGGAGCAGGAACAGGAAGGGGAGCAGTGACTCTTTACTCCCAACTCCCTCAAGCTGGCCCCAGAGATCTTGCGTTTGTGTATGATGTATGTGAAGTGCTTAGAAAAAATCATAAAGCCCTCTATAGACATGAGGTAGCTGTTATTTCTGCCCCACCCATGAACACTAGGGCAGGCCTGAGGCAGTTTCATTGTGGAGACCAGCAGTCTCTGTGGCTTGCCTGCTTTTGTTTGCTACTGTGTTCTTTGGGGTCACAAGCTCAGTTTCCATTCCATTCCCTCCCCTTGTGAGGGATCAGCTAGCTTGGTGTGTACTTCCTTATGTCCACACAGATATGTGAACCTGAATGAGCCCATGCTGAGGGGGAGGGCCAGAGTTTGATATAGCTCTAGGCTGGGAGGTGGGCGTGCCAGGCCCTAGGCATCCTCAGCCAGGCTTTTGGTGACCAGTGTCCCTGGAGAACGTGCTGCTGGATGTGAAGGAGCTGGGCCGGGGCATGGAGCTGATTCGGCGTGAGTGCAGCATCCATGACAACAGTGTCCTCCGGAACTTCCTCAGTACCAATGAAGGCAAACTAGACAAGCTCCAGCGGGACGCCAAGACGGCTGAGGCAAGCACAGGGTGCAGGCGGGTGGGAGCAACCAGGGCCAAGGCTCCAGGCCCCTCTAGGTGGCCCCAGTTCTATTTTTTCTTTTAAATCAAGCAGCTGGCTGTCTATATGTAGGGGGGAGAGCGCGCTTTGGGAGTGGCAGGCAGCTGCCTCTGGAAACTGGTTATTGGGAGCTTTGGGAGCCCCAGGTTCTCTCCAGCTCACAGGGGCCTGGGTGGTTGGTTTTCCTCCCTTTGGCCCTGGGCTCTGCTTTCTGCAGGCCACTCATCCACGGTGTGGGAGCTGGGCTGCCCCTTCCCGCCAGTGACCCGTTCTGCCCACCCCTTCCCCAGGAGGCCTACAATGCAGTTGTGCGCTACTTTGGTGAGAGTCCCAAGACTACACCTCCTTCTGTATTCTTCCCAGTGTTTGTCCGATTCATTCGTTCTTACAAGGTAAGCTGCAGATAGCTTTTTAAGAAGTTTGGTTGAGAGAAAACTGACTGAGGGAGAGAAGCCTGGGTTTAAAGTATGGGCCTTTTCCGACTCCTCCTTTGAGTCCTGGGAAGGGAGCGATGCAAGCTGGCGACAGGCCTCTTAGCTGTGAACTGGTGGGCAGGGTGGGGCCCAGGACCTTCCTGTCATTGTTTGGGGCAGGAAGTGCCCCTCCAGAGGGTGGCCACCTGGAGTTAGCGGGTCTCACTGCCACCCACTCTCCACCTCAGTGTGAGCCCCTCCCCTCACAGCCTGTGAGCCTCACCCCCAGCCCCCACCCATCTTCCATGGCTCTTAGGAAGCAGAACAAGAGAATGAAGCCCGCAAGAAGCAGGAGGAGGTAATGCGGGAGAAGCAGCTGGCTCAGGAAGCCAAGAAACTGGATGCCAAGGTGGGTGGGACCAAGAGCTGGGGCCTGGAAGACGACAAGGCAAAAGAGTGGGGGCTGGGGGTCAGAAGGCTAGGGGAGATGAAAACTTGGAGTGGACAGACCACCCAGAGGGCCAGTGGGCTGGCATCCAGAGGGATGGAGGGAGGGCCTTTGGGGATTCCTAGCAGTGCACAAGCAGTGGCATCCTCAGACTGCACCTTGGGGCAGGAACCAGTCCCACATTAGGTCAGTGATGACTTCCTTCCCCCTCCACATTCTTGGCCCTAGACCCCATCCCAGCGGAACAAGTGGCAACAGCAGGAGTTAATAGCAGAGTTGAGGCGGCGCCAGGCCAAGGAACACCGGCCTGTTTATGAGGGGAAGGATGGTACCATCGAGGACATCATCACAGGTGGGGCCCTTTTTCACTCCCTGGGGCCTGGCCATTGCACCCAGCTCCCAAAGCTCAACCTAACTCCTTTGGGCTCTCCTCCCATCCCACCCCCCATGAGGCCTGACCACTGTGTCTCTCTCCTGGGCCACAGTGCTGAAGAGTGTCCCTTTCACGGCCCGTACTGCCAAGCGGGGCTCACGCTTCTTCTGTGATGCAGCCCACCATGATGAGTCAAACTGTTAGCCCCCAAGGCTGGGGCCCGACAGGTACTGGGCACCGCGGCTGCCCCCTCTGCATGCCCATCTCCCAGGATTCCTGCTGGAGACCACAGGCACCTCCTTTCCTGCATGATTTGCAATCACCCTCTGGCAGCCTCCCAGCGATGGGGACACATACTTCTTGCATGCCCCATGCTCTGAGAAGTGTGGCATATCCCCTGCATGTGTCCTTAGGGAAGTGGTCTCTCCCACTAATGCTGTCCTGGCTTCTACTAAGACCCAGTGGGTAGGGAGTCGCCAGGCCAGTGTTGAGGACAGGCCAGAGCAGGCAGGACCAGGCCTACAGTTCTGATCTTTGAGACTGAGGTTGAGGGTCCATTCCCAGGCCTAAGGAACCTTTCCCTAGGGTTCGGTTCTCTTACAAGAGCTCTGGTAGTAGCTTCTGACCAGGAGGTATCAGATGTCCCTTGATCTGTTTCCTAATGTCCAGTCAGCCTGGGGTCTTTTCCTTCTGGCTCTTTCTGAATGCATCTACCTTGTCTCTGTCCACTGCCCAGTAGCCTCTAGTCACCCCCAACCTGATCCACTGAAATGCAAAGCCCAGCAATCTCCCCAGCTGGGTACCCCTCAAGCCTCTAAGCCTCCTGTTTATCTGCCTCACTGCTGGCTCCTCCCTGGCCCTACCTGTGGGGCTGCTCTTGAGGACACTATCCTGGCTCAGCCTACCATCCTGTTCACAGGTCTCTGTCTTCCCCTACAGGCCTCCACTGCCAGCCTATGGTTGTTCGCCACCAAGCCAGGAGTGCTGCGCCACCCAGTGGTCCCCCTCGGGCTCCAGGCCCCCACTGAGACCCTCTTGGAGGCAGAAGCACTTCAGCCCTCAGAGTCCTACAAGTCCAACCAGTGGACCTGGAATTGGCCAAGGGCCCAGGAGAGGGCTGTGTTGCTCTCAACTATATCCACCCCAGCTCTTAAGGCTGGATCTTTCTACTTGTGCCACTATGGGCACTAGGTCTGTAGGTCCCTGGTGCCTCCAGTACTGCACTTTGCCCCCAAGGTCTTTGACTTCGTTTCCTGAAGGGTCACCAAGGGTCAGCTCAAGGCTGGGAAAAACCATTTCCAGCTTTAGCCTAAACAGGGCATGTAGATCTTTCTCCCACTAGAGCCCAGAGGGATGAGAGGAGAGAGCAACTGTCCTTTCTTTTTTTTTCCCTTCCTTTTTGCAGGCCCATGGTCAGCTCTGGTCTAGACGTATCTAGGCTTAGGGAGCCCTGGGACCCTGCCAGTCTCAGTTCATCTCTTACCAGGAGCAAGGCCCTCTGAAGCATGGGCCGTGCCAGCTGTGCCCTAGTGATAAGGGTAAGAGGAAAGATGTCAGACTCACTGCCCTTATTTCTCTGCCCATTTCATTCTAGGCTCACACTGCCCTTGTCAAGGTGGGCAGAAAAGCAGAGGTTTTCTCTGCACCAACCCCTCTCTGCAGATGGCTGGAGAAAGGGTGGGCCAACTCTTCACCTTCTTTCCTCAGCTACGTTTTTTTGTTTGTTTGTTTTTTGGCAGGGGACAAGGAGCATGGTGGTCTTGGCTGACTATTTGCTCACCTTCCTGTTTCTCCTCTGCCCCTGGAAGGGAATGTGGGGGCCCACTTTTTTGTACATGTACCACCTCCTTTTCCTCTTGTACATAAACCTCAGACTCTCCCTCTCTCAACAAAGGCTTGATGCACCAGGCCTGACTTTGTCTCCTGTTTCTGAGCTTAGGGGTTTAGGGTGTCCACTTAGCCCGACCTGGGCCATGGGGACAGAAAAGAAATCTTTGGGGCACTGCATCTTTTTCGGAGATGAGATCAGAACTCTGGGGAAAGGAGAACTGGCTGGGTGGGCTCTAGCCACACAAAGGGAAGCAGGCCTGCCGTGAGACACTAGTGCCCTCTGCTGGGCATGTGTCCAGTCCCCAGCCTGCCCCAGTAGCACATGGAAAAGAGTCACTGGCCATGTTATAAATATTGTTATTTAAAAAACAAAAACAAAACACACGTACATTAGGTCCTGGGTGGAAGAAGAAGTGGTGGAGCCTCAGGACCAGGGCAGGCAGGAGCAGGCACTGATGCTAGAGGGTGACGACCCTGCCCTCTGCCACCCAGGCTGTGTCCATCAGCCTGTCACTCTTCCCTGGAGACCCCTTCTCTCACACTTTTATCTATTGGCATCACCCACCCCACATGGCACATACCACCCATCTCTGGTCTGGGGCTGAGGGCAAGGACTGCACTAGTCCAGGGAGTAGGGGAACCTTGAACACCAACAGCAACCTTGAGAGGTGCCAACAATGGTGTGCTGGGGGTGGGGTTACTTTAGAAAAAGTGGACACAGACCAGACTAAGGAAGAAGTCTGAGGCAGATGGTGAGGGTGGCCCAGGAGCCACGGCCTCACACAGACCCGAGGCAGAGAACAGCTCATCGGGTCACTGGTGATCGTCCAGCTGCTGTAGGAGTGTCCGCCGCCGCCTCTCCAGCTCACCCTCACTCAGCTCACTTTCTGACGTGTCCCAGCCTGTCTGTTGGAGCAAAGGCACAGCTCACCCTTAGCCGGCACTGAGGGCCGTGGAGGCTTGACCAGCGTGCTGACTGGCCTAGGGCCCCTGCCCCTCACCTTCTCCTTCTTGATTCCAAAGCCTGGGGAACGGTTAGGGAGCTCTGCCTGCCGGAGCTCCCTGTCCTTGTCCTGTTCTTGTTCTTTCTCATCGCTCTCCTTGCCAGCTTTCTCCTCAGGGTCTGTCTCACTCTCAGGACTGTTCTGTAAGAGTCCAGAGCCCACCTCCTCAGTTCCTGTGGATAGTCTGGGAGTCAGGTAGAACAGAGCTCACAAAATAGCAGGGGCTTAGGTAGAAGTTCCTTCACTCACCGACTTGTGTCTTCTCTTCTTAGTTTTCTTTTTTGGTTTCTTGGCTTTCCGAAGGCCATGATCTGGAGATAGAAAAATCCCTACTAAGTCCCAACAGGAGAAAGGAAGGCTCTTCTTTTTCTTTGTTCTAGCCCGTGTTCATTCTTCACAGGCAGGAACCTCATGCTCTGAGGAATTCCAAGTCCGGTTTTCCTTCTCCAGCTTCTTGCCTGGACAGGTAGAGGAAGTTCTTTCTACTCCCACAGGTGCAGCCCTCCCAATCCAGTCTACCCTCAAAGGAGCTGGGGCTTGCGGAGGGCATCCTCTCAGTCTGGGACAACAGTTCTCCAGCTGCTAGGCTCATAGCAACTGCTTACCTGCTCCAAGAAGATGGGAGGAAGGGGAGCCCCGTCCTCCAAGGGCAGCACCCCCACTTTCAACTGAATCAAGTGAGGAAGAGGGCTCAGAGCCTGACTCTGAGGGATTCCGCCGCCTCCGCTTGGGGGGCCGGAGAGATGGTGGGGGCAGCTCCTCTTCTTCTGACTCAGAGCCCTGGGCAGATCAGCAGATACGTATCAGTACAGAGGTTATCTGCCCTCCAGAAGCCCTCATCTGGGAATTCGAGAGAGGAGGAGGATCCAGGGCCAAAGGAATCCTCAAATTTCCCTCCAATGGAGATAATGTAAGGGGAAACCAAAAGTGTTTATTTCCCCAAAACAACCCAGCTTCCCCCACGTCCCTTCTACCCGCTTACTCACTGAGGGTGAGTGGGAACGCTTGCGATGGTGCTTCTTGCCTTTCCTGCCATGCTTTCGGCCTTTGGTGTGGAGGTGCTGGCATTCAGTCTGCTAGAGGCAGAGGAAGAAGGGTGAGGACGGCACCAGACTTAGCCCCAGGAAGGACTCTACCTCCTAAAATCTGGCTTTGCCTCCCTTTCTCAGGCTAGAGCCTTCTGCTTATCCCAGGGATCCTTCAGGCCTCCCCTTCCTTAGCTGGCCAGGAGTACCCTAAGGGTAAGAGGGAGGCCACTGAGGTCTCTGTTGAACTGGTCTAAGGAGTTCAAGGGCCTGGGGCAGATCCAGAGGACAAGCCTGCCTCACCTCCAGCACCTGTAGGAACTCCCGGAAGAGCCGGATCCGCTCCGACTCCAGGGTAATCTGCTCAAAGGCTGAGTCACACACAAAACGCTCACGGACCTTGAACGAGGAGAGCACTGCTGATCAGACTAGGCCCCACTCAGCCTGGCCTGGACACCGCCATGAGCACAGGGCAGGGCTGGGGCAGAGAAAGGAAGGGAACTGGAGCTGGCCCAGGGCTGTGACGTGACTGGGGTGGGCCCTCAGTGGTGAAGCACCGCTGCCCTCAGGCTTGAGGGGTGTTTGGGGCCAGGCTACGCTCCTGACCTCTTCCCAGGCAGTGCCTAGCTCCAGAGCAGGCACAGCCTGCCTCAGCATGCTTCGAAAGGCAGCTTCCCTGCGCCGCATCCTGCGTGCCTCCTCCTTCTCCCGCTCCCTCTCCCGTGCCTCTGCTTTCTCCAGCAGCTGAGAAAAGAAGGGACATGGAACAGGGTCACCCAGGAGGGTGGATGCCGGGTCCCACTCAGGCGTACCTTAGGAGGTGGAAAGTTAGGGTCTGGGCTTCTACCACCATCCCCTGAATTGGGAATATAGTCGGACAGTGAGTGAGAAGGAGTGGAACAAGGCACTGGGATGAATTATAGAACTGAGCCCCATGCCCTGCCCAGCCCCTCACACTATTGAAGGTCAGCTTGATGTTGCCTGCGTCCAGTGCGGCAGCCCTCTTGTCAAAGCTTATGACGTGGGCGAAGTCCTCAAAGGCCGTGTTCACCTCCACACAGAAGCCCCGGTCCTGTGGGCACAGCAGTACATGAAGCAGGGGTACCACGTGCCTTGAGGCCAAAGCTGGCAGGCAGAGTGGTCACACTACAGATGGTCAAGAAGGCCCTTGCCTCCAGAAGAGATCCACAGGACTGTGATATGCATTAGAAACCAAGTTATCCAAGTCCTCATCACTTGACAATTAAGCCCCCATGCCTAGCCTTGGTTTGGATGTCACACGGAGCTGAAGGGGTTGGGAGATGTCTCCCAACTGCTGATTAATGCATGAGTTTCTCAAAATTAACTTTTGTTCCTTTGGCTTAAAGCTCTGGCCCCAGCTGGGCCCTCCTGCTGCTCAGTAGAGCTTCCATGCATTCTCAATCAACATTTGCTGACCCCTACCCTTTGGCTCTATTTATTGAGTGCTTACTATGTACCAGGTACCACGATGAGTGTTTCACACATTATCTCATTTAATCCTCTTGGTTCTACATTTAAGAATAGGTCCTAGTATCCTAATTTTACACAGAAGGAGAAACCAAGCACTTGCCCAAGGTCTCACAGCTGATGTATGGCTAGGCAAGAACCCTACCCTGGGTCTCTCTATCCCCAAAGTCTGTGCTTTCAAGCACCACACCAACCCAGGTAACTTAGTCCATGGGAGAAATGGAGGCCACCAGGTGTGCAGCTCCCCACCAATACTAAAAATATCTCCACAGACCAGGCTCTGTGCTTCTCATTTAGGCCTCACAACATTCCAGTGAAGCAGAGGCTTAGAAAAGTGATCTCAGTTGGCCCAAGATGACATGAGTGGTAAAGGAAGCCACTATAAGTTCAAAGTCTGGCTCTCACGTCAGTTAAGCCCAGGCCAGATTCCCTTCCTCTCCCTCCACATAGCTCTCACCTCCCCTGGCCTTTCTGCTGATGGCAGAGGTGTGTTCCTCGCATTGCTTCTTTCCAAGGGTACTTCCTCAACCCTGCCCCAGTCCTTATCAACACAGCATTCATTCTCAGCTCCAAGTCACCCTCGTCACTGGCTCCTTCCATCAAGGAGACACCTCACCTAACCTGGAACATCCTTTCCACCATGCTGTCCCCTTCATCAAGCTAACTACCTCTGCTGTTTTCCTTTGTTTCAAAACCTCTTGAAATGCAGCAGAAAGGAAAAGGAATAAACATTTATTGAGAACCTATTAGATACTTTACAAATGTTATTTAATTCTCACAACCTTACCTATGAATTATCCGATTTACAGGTGAGCAAACAGGCTCAGAGACATGGAACTTACGGAGATCTCAGAGCCAATAAGCAACCAGGAGTTATCTGACTCTAAAACATGTGTGGTCCCTATGCCGCCTCCATGACACTACTCTCCCAAAGGTTGCTTGTGTCTGCTAGCCAAATCCAAGGCCTCCTTCTTGCTCCTCACTCATCTGGTCCTCAGTGCCTCTACCAATTACTTCTTCAACACTCCCCTCTCCAGGTCGACTCCTCTCTCACCTCTTATTACTTCTCTTGCATATGCATGTTCCTGAGAATAGCACTTAGTCCTCTTTCACTACTCAATTTGTACTCCCTAGCAATCTCATCCTTCATCTCTCCTGATTTTCAAACTCATCCTAGACTGGATATTTCAGACACTTCAAATTCAACAGATCTCAAGAGAATATATTTCTCATGAGCACCCTCCATGGATCTCCCTGACCCAGATCTGTCTGCGTGTTCTAAGTCCAGGGCTCTTTGCATTATCCTATGGGATGAGAGGCACCATTATGGTCTGCCTGGCTGTGGAAAGCAAGAGGGACTCGGCTCATCTGCCCTCCATAGGCAGGAACCCAAATGGGGAAAGAGGAAGGGAACTGTCTAAAAAAGCTGCTTTCTCAGGTGGTGTGGAGAGACAGGACTCAGGATAGGCCCCTACAGGCCTATCAATCAGCCACTCTGGCTAAAAGTTAATTGTCCAATAAAATTTAGCTATCCCAGGATAAAGCATTTCTACTTTATATGATTATTTTGTTTTAAAATATGATATTTGCTTTGAGAGTAATTCCCCAAATAGAATTCCTGTTTTCTACAGCCTTGCTCTTCTTGTTTTATCCTTATCAGTGGTGCCATCATCCACTTCCCTGACACCTCTGATTCCTTCTTTTCCCTCCATTTCACAAAATCTGTCAGTTCTACTTAGTGACTCTATCCCACTGGTTTTAAATTCTCCCCCCCCCCTTTTTTTTTTAAATAGCAGAAACAGTTTATTAACATAGAAATCTTATGTAGAACCTCTATGCATAAAAAAGATTCAAGCTGCTTCACTTGAAAACAGGAAGCAGCACAAAATCCCCCCATACTCAACCCCAACCCTTGCTTGTCTCAAGGCACCTATACAGAAACCCAGAGTGTCTCAGAAGCACAGCTGGAGTGCTATAGCCTGCTCTTTTCTTCTGCTGTCCCCACTGCCCTGGCTAGGATCACCTCCTACCGAGAGTCCTGCACAGCCTACTGACTTTTCTCCTTACTGACCCTCTTCCATCCCTCTAACCCAGCTCCTAGCAGCTAGTGCTTCTTGGACTTTTGTACCAAGTAGCCCCAACAGTAGGAGAGAGGTCTGGGGATAAGTGAGAAGAATATGACTATTTGAATTACCACTATCAGTTTTAGTATTCTGAGGCTTCAAGAACTGCTCTACCTACCACCACAACCTTCCCTAAGGACATACTCTAGACTGAAAGGTTCTACTATACACCATCTAATCTGATCATTCCCTGGCTCCTTATTACTTACGAGAGAAAAATCCAAATTTCTTATTTTGGCATTCAAGGCACTTTACATGCAGGGCTCTACTTCCAAACTGGGGCATATGGTTCCAGAGAAAGAGGATACCTCAGGACAGTATGATATATCTTACCTAATGGTAAGTAATTTAAAATATTAAATTTATATTAAATAGAGAGGTAATATGATGTCAAAATGCAACACCTACGTGAATTTGTAAGGCAAAACAATACTTCAAAGAAATAGATGTGCAGTGAGACATTTCTAGCTTTATTTCCAGATCCCTTTCAACCCAGGTACCATTTAATCTCTGTAATTAGGTGTACTCTGGTAGAACACTCACCATTTTTTAGATGAGGAAACAGGGTCAGAAAGGTCAAGTGACCTGTGCAAGGTCACACAACTAGCAAGCAGTTAAGCTAGACTTTTACTGTAGACAGTCTGCCTCCAGTCCTGCTCCTAACCACTGTACTGTATTATCTCCTCAAATGCATTAGAATCTTCACTTCCATAAAGAAATATGCTTTCTCTTTGTTTTTTCTTTTGGAACACAAGTTTAGTCCATCACTCACTCACTTTTCCACTTTTGATAAGATGTAAGTATTGAGAACTATTTCTCTTCTCCAGTAGAAGAAAAGCAACAGGCCATGAATGATGGTAAATGGCAGCTGACACTTATGACAGTATCAAGAAGGCACTAAGGAATGGTGAGAAGGATGACTTGCCCTTTCTAAAGTGGCATCTCAACTTGAGTCTGCAGAATGCCTTGCAAATCCAGCTCAATGCTGCTAGATAATCCATATTGACAAGAGAAGCTAAAGATTCAGATTTTTTATGTGACGTTTCCTGGTTTTAAAACGTTAGCAACAAATTCCAAATTTTTTAAAAAACACTGTACAGGCCAGAACAATCTGTGTGCTACCAGTTTACAATTAGCTATGCTTCTTCCTCCTCAGACCTGGCATGCCCTTTCCACCCCCTTGCCTTTGCTCTTAGGACCCTGGGTACACTCCAACCTCTTCCACCTACTGATTTCTAAATGTGCAGTTCAAATGTTAGCTCTTCAGATTCCTGTCTCTGTAGTAACACTTGCCCCTTTGTATAACAGTTCTCATGTATATCTTCCTATTAGACCATGAACTCCTGTGGGTAGAAATTGTGTATTCATTACGGTATCCCTAGTGCACAGTAAAGGATCACAGTAGGTATCTGCTGAACCAAGCTGTAATGCTCCTGCAAAACAGGACTTATCAGGGAGTCCTCTGCAGGGAGTGTGCCCTGCGTCCATCCTGTATCCATCCATAACCCCAGCCTCCCTCACCTTAAGGATGTCCTTAATGATCTTCTTTTCATCATGGAATCGTGCCTTCAACTCCTCCACATAGAACTTGAACAAGTCCAGAGGCGTGGAGCCTGCAAGGAGGGAGGGAGGGGGGCCTGGCGGGCGGCAGCTTCCCAAGGCCTGGGGGCTGCGCCGAGGACAGGACCAGGGAGTAGGGGGTACAGAGAGGCTGGCAGGGCAGGAAGCCAGGCCAGAGAAGGGGGAGCCTGGCTGCCTAGCCTGGCTGCCTTACCCGGCTGTCCCAGCATGTTGGCAAAACGGACATCAGTGCTGACTGCTGGATATAGCTCCATCCAGGTGGACATAGAGTGCAGCTGCCCTGTCTCATGCAGCTCATCCAGGAAGGTCTGAGCAGGGAGAGGCCAGTTATAGGGAGAGTGAGACAAGGAGGGAGGCAGAGCCACAGAATGAGGGGGAAGAGAGGGAATGGCAGAGGAAGAGGCAGGGACAATCAAGATTGAGGAGATGCAGGAAAGAGGCAGAGATGAAGAGATGCAGATGGAAGGCTGAGAACAATGCAAAAGGAGAGAATGTAAATACACAGAGAGGGACAGAACAAAAAAGTGAGAACAAGCCATTCCCGGGAGGCAAAGAAACAGAAACCTGCCTGCAGTAACCCGTAGCACTACCACCCCCACTACCACCCGCAAGGTGGGGGAATAAACTCTGCCTGTCTGGCGCCCCACCAGGGGAAATAAACATGGCCTAGCTGCCAAGTCGTGCCTGTAGGGTGCTCTCTGCTGGCAGTTTCTGGGTGGTGCATACATCTAGTCTCCCTAGAAGAGCACAGTCCAGAATTGAGGGGGTACAGCAGAAACAGACTGCAGGCAGAGAGAGGTCTCATGGAGCTTGGACAGGCTAGGCACATAAAGAACAGGCAGCCTATCCAGAAAGGGGCAGGGAATGGGTGAAGAGGTGCTCTAGGGCAGAGCCGAGCTCTGATCTAGAAAGGATGGCAAAGATACCTGGAAGGCCTCCCGATTCTTGCGTTGTTGGCGTCGCTCCCGAAGCCGGGCCCGCTCCCGTTCCTCCTCCTCTTCCCTCTCCAAAGCTCGAATGTGCTCCTCAAAACAGATCAGTGCATCTTCCTTGTCCATGTCTAAAGACAGGCAGGAGGTTCAGCGGGCACTGTACCAGGAGGACACCCTCTCAGACCCCAGCACCCCAATGTTTCAACGATGCTGTCCTACAGGTGCTAGGGATACCCAGGGTGGTGGGGGAAGGGCCTGGAGAGGGCTCTGTGGGAGCAGCCACTGGAATGGTGGTTCTTAAGAGGGAATCATTAATTGTATAAGAATAAATGAGCAAGTATTCAGCTCTTGTGAATTCAGTTATTAGAAGCCATAACATGAAACCAGTTGTCTTGGGATCTGACGTTTCACATCTTAGGGAACTGGGAATCAATCAGGCTTTGATGCAATTTTAGAAAGCGAATTTCAGTATCATCAGTGACTACAGGCCAACAACAGTCTATTGTAACATGTGACCACTTGAGGTGTGTAGTGCTATGATGCTTTAAGACCATATTCACATGAGCTAAAACCATCATCAATGACATCTCTAGGACTTAAGATTCCTATCCTAGAGCTCCTCCTCCAAGGACACACAATGTCTAGCCCAACAGTGGACCCCAGAGGCAGGGGTGTCCTGAAACATTCTGGTATCCCCAGAGTCCAGAGAAGTACAAGGACTGGGTGAGTGTTGAGTACTCCTAGGGTGTCCGGGAGGGCAGGAGGTACAGGTGAGTGGGGTGAGGCAGACTCTGGGGTCCCAGGTCCAGTAAGGGAAAGGGATAGCTGGGATTGGAGGCCCAGGCTTACTCTGCAGCTGATGGTCCTGAGCAAAGCTGGGGTTATCCATGAGGTACTGCTGGGCCTGGGACCATGTGGTTTGGAAGTTGACACTACTCATCCCATCCAGAATGCTCTTTAGGGCCTGGATATTGCGGCGCCGGAGCTGCTTGGCCTGTTCCTGGGGAGCCACAGGATCAGGGTGAGGCAGGGCAGGCCAGAGCTACCCAAGTAGGCCTGGGCAGAGGAGGACCTGGGGAAAGGTAGCTAGGGAACCCTAGGAAGAAGGCCATACTCAAGACTTTCATGTCTCAGGGAAGGGGAGGGAGTACAGGTTACAGACCCATCTCTCAGAGACTTCTCACTACACCCAGGACTATAGGCCCAGAGCAGAAATGGGATGTGCAAGTCCCATGCCAGCTTCCAAGTCAGAAGCTGGGACACTGGGGAAGTGGAGAAGTAAATGGCTAGGGTCCATAACAAAGCAAAGACAAGGAAAGTCCAGGATAAGATGGGCTGATGGATCCTGCCCAGCAACCATTACCTTCTCCTTCTTGGCCAGGAAGAAGAGGACATCATCATAAACCTCTTTTCGATCCCTCTCAGGAACCACAGCCCAGACCTCCAGGTCTCCAAAGGTCTGTTCTGCCCGCCTGTAGAGCATATGAGCTGTGAGTAGGTAGACAGAGAACAGAGACCCTGGACCTCTGTGTTCTCAGGGTTCCCAAGCCCCCAGTCCAGCCTGGCCCCCTGACCGGTAGCGGGTGGTGGAGGTCATGCGTTCATGCTGCTCCAGGAAATGCTGCAGGGTCTGCTTGGCCTCCTTGGCCCTTAGACGGGCCTCCTCCTTCTCCTCCTTCTCCCGCTGCGCCTTGTAGGCATTGAATGCCTGCTTTTTCTCACTCAGTTTGGGCAAGGCACTGGGATAAAGGGTAGGAGTGGGATGGGGATAGAGAAGTCACCCTGAACCACCCTGCACAGCCCACACTGGAGGGTCATGAGACACTACGGGCTGCAGCGGCTTCAAGGGCACAGATGTCTGGGATCTGAACACCATTCATGGAGAAGTAGGGATGACAGGAAGTGAGGGGAAAAGATGCAGCTCCAAGACACTGCAAATACTGGGCCCTTTTGCTTTGGGGTTCTCAAGTCACCCTATCCAGCACCCTCATTCCCCAATTAATTCAATTCAGTTTGATTCAATCCAATAAGCATTTATTGAATGTGTTGTGTCAGATACCTTTCCTTTCCTTCTCCTGGAGGCCCTCCAGCTTTTCTTCCCCTTGCTCCCCAGCCCAATCTATCATTGTCCTGACTCTGGTTCCCTTAGGGCTGAGTGTTGAGCTGGGGTTTCTTAGAAAGTCCCTAGCATAGCAGCTCTCATGAACAGGGCCTGGCTCCCTCTGCCCAGGCCTACCTGTAACGGGGGTCGGTGACCACCATCTTCATGGCCTGTTCCCATGAGGCGTTGGAGGGGACAGCCTGGAATGAAGCAGGTGGGAGTCATGGGGCCTGCCCTGCTCCAGCCCCCTCCAAACCTTCCCTGGGAGCCCCACTCCAGCACCTTGTCCCTCAGCAGTTCCTTGAATGCCTGCTTTGCCTTCTCCCGGTTGCTCCAACTGAGGCCAGACCTCTCTGGTTCTGGCTTTGATTCTTCCTCCTCCTGCTGTGGCTGATGCTGTCCAGAACTGGAGGGCACAGGGGACTCAGCCACAGGGTCCCCCAGCCCTCACAGCTTTCAGTGCCCTGAACTCTTGGCAACCTATCATCTCCTCCTTGTTCCTCAGGGCAGCCTTTTTCTGCCCTTCAGAGGTCACACCCAGATCTTCAAACCCCTCCTGAGAGAGAGGCCCAGCAGAGGACAAGGGTTGAACCAGGCTGGGAGTCTGAGGCCAACATCGGGAATGCCATGGGGGGCAGCCCTCACCTGCTGGGGCCCTCCTCCAGCTGCTGCAGGAACCCCTGTTCCAGGGGCTGGGTGGCCTCCGACACATCACAATCTTCACTCCCACCTGGCTCAGGTTCCAGGAGGCCTGTGGGCACTGGGGTGGGGCCAGGAGGTGCAGGTGGGGGGTCAGGCTGTGGCTGAGGCGGCTGTGGCTGAAGTGTCTGTGGCAGCTGCTGCTGCTGTTTCCTGCAGACGAGCCAGAAGGGCAGTGTCCAGGAGGAGAGCAGGAATGGAGGAGTTCAGGGGCTGGCTGGTCTCTCTATCCTGGGAAAGACTGGGGCCAGAGGGGATGACTCCACAAGGAGACAAAACTGGCTCTTCCTCCCACAGTGTAGAAATCATAGCAGGAGAGTCTATTCCCACACTCCAGGTGCCCCAACTATAAATGGATAGTTGGGCAAGTCACTCACCCTGCAGCCTCTTGTTTGACTAGAACTGCGATGGGAAAAGATAACACAGTCAGTCACAGGGGCAACAGAGAACCTCCAGAACTCCTGACCCGGCCCACTCGTAGGACGTCTCACCCTCTAGGTCATCCAGATCCTTGGGCCGGGTCCAGCGAGACTCTTTACTCTGGTTGTTATAGTAGTAAGGTTTGCCTGTGTCTGACTTGTACTCTTTCCAGGGACATTGCGACAGGAGCAGCTGCAAGAGGATGGGATAGGAGCCATCAGTGGGCTGGCCATGCTCTCCAGCCAGTCAGGGGAGCTAAGGAGACCCAGTGAGTAGAGGACACAGGAACCTTTAGCTACCACCTGGCCTGGCTCAAACTGGGGAAGGTGGACTTCTTGAGATCCTATGGAGATATTTCCAGGGAGGGTGGGGAGTGGTCAGGGACCTTGGACCTTGGGATCAGAGGAACCATCATGAGTATGGTTAGAGACTAAGGGAAGGCCAAAGACTTGGAAGGGTCAGGGCAGCTGAAAGGAAGGGCCAGAAAGCCCAGCTCAGGACCTCTGCCTTGGACTTGAGCACGCTGGGCTTCTCCCACACGGACTGCTTGTCGTCAGCATTGTAGTAGTAGATGCGCCCATCTGGGGCCACATGCTCACTCCATAGGGCCCTCTGGGTGGGGGGGGGGGCACAGAATGGTAGTCAAGGCCCCTTTTCCAAAGCCTCTCCTCACCCCAAAGACGTAACCATCAGTCCCCGACTCTCAGGCTTTCTACCCAGAGACCCCTGAGCTGGAAGAACTCACCGGAGGGCCTGTCCCAGCCACAGCAGCTAGAAAAAAAAAAAAGCCACAGGATACATACTAAGTCCTTGCTCCAACCTCCATCTTATCCCCACCTATGCCTCCCGTATTCCATCCCCAGTAAATATTCCCCTGGTCCCATCAATATCCCAGGCTCCCTGGCATCCCAACAGGCATGATCCAGGGTGGGCTCCAGTCCACGGTCCCCTCTCCCCTATGCCCCCCAACCTCCGAGCCTGGGGGGAGCAGGCCCCCAGAAGACTCACAGCTGGCGGTGTCCGCACCCGGAGCCGTCTGCCGAAGAAAGAGGAGGGGGAAGGGTTGGGGCCAAGCCCAGTGGCCCCCAGGACCCAGGCCATGGGGGATAGAGAAGCAGGCCAGGCCAGAATCCATGTGTCCTGCTCCTAGAGATGTCTGCTCCCTAACAGGCTTCCCCCACCCTTTAGGGCCGTGGCTCTGGGATCCCAGGGGAGAATCACATAGCAGCTCCATTCTTCGTTCTCCTCAAGTGAGAGTATTTGGTTGAGACAACTCCCAAGGCACATTCCTTCACAGTGGATGCCAAATTCTATATCCTACCCAGACTCTGCTACACTGAGCAATAGCATAAGAAGGCACAGCAAGATCCCCAGGTGCTACTGACTCTTCTGGGGACAAAGAGGATGTGAAGAACTGTATTCATGTGTCCACAGTGTGTGGCTCTGTGAAAATAAGTGTGCTCCTTAAGGGAGCTGGACAAGGCATGGGAGTAACAAGAGAATGTATATGCCTTTGGGGATGAGTGGGAAACTAGAAGAGCTGAATACATGGCTGGCGAGGAGGATTTGAGTGTGGGGAGTGCTGCTGGGGACCTGGGTGGATGCGATGAGAAGAGGGAAAGAATGGAGGTTGTAGCCCTGTATTCCAAGTCAGACTCACGGGACTGCAGGGCAGAGCCTGCTACCTGCTGGCCCCTAGCGCTTACCGCTGCGGTGACAGGCACCGCTGGCATCAGCATTCCTGGCATCATCGGAGGTACCATTCCTGGTATCTGAGGATACAAAGAAGACAGAAACCAACCACCAAGGTAAGGGCTGGAACAGGAGGGACAGGGTACCTCAAAGGGTCCTGAGAGATCTCACTGGAGCCATGACCCTCACTTGGGCACTTCCTCAGGCAGTCCCCAGCTTCTGGCCTCTCACCTTGCCTGAGAGTTGTCTCAGTCATTCAGCAGACAAGTCCACATGGATCTGCCCCAAAGCTCCCTTCCTTCCCCAGTTTCTGAGGCCCACATGCCCACTCTTATCTCCACCCCCAGCTAAAGTGACAGGGTTTTCTGAGGCCCCAGGGGAGGAGAAACAATTACCTGTGTGAGTGGTGGTGGCGCCCCCATTGGTGGAAGCATTGGGGGCAGGATGCCAGGTGGCATGGGGGGGATAGCTGGTGGTCTCTGACTCATGGGGGGTAGCCCCATCGGAGGAAAGGGTGGGGGGATCCCTGGAGGGGGCATCTGGAAATGAGGAAAGGAACAGACACTGAGCAGGGAAGACATCGCCTTGTCAGAGGAAGAGAGGACCTGTCAGGAAATATCCACCGCCTCCCTCCCTGACCCTCCACCCTCCTCTGAGGCAATTCCAAGGCTTTAGTTTGAGAAGCACAAGGCATGAAACTGCCTCCCTCCTCACCACTGAGAAAGACTGATAACTGGGGTCTAACAGGCAAGCGCACAGCTTCTTAATTATAATGGGAAAGGAAAGGAATAATAAGGGAAGTTTAACAGCACCAGACTGAGACTGGAAGGCTCCACCTCTTCAGCAATTCTCCCCCAAAGAGGCCTCTCAGATGAAGGGGCAGAAGGCAGGTATCCAGGTACCCAAGTACCCCAGTCCCCTGCCTCCCATCCCTTTCTCTCCAACTCATGACCACCAATGCCATTCCAGCCCGAATTCTGTGGCATATTTAAAGAGCACAGATAAGGAGTAGTGAAAGAGATAGATAGTCCCACCCTGCCCTCACATTAATGGGGTCTTTTCCCTTCCACTTCTCCTACCTCCAGCCCCAGTGTGTCCTAAGGTCAAAAAGACAAAGGGGGAATTGTCAATGTTATGTACTGAGAGCTTCACAACAGCTCTCCCCACCCCAATGCCCAAGTAAAACCATCCCTCTTCCAAGGGCAGCAAAAGGGGCATTACAGGAAAACTGTGCTGGTGATGCAGCAGTGGCTAGGGGCTGGGGAGCTGGGGGTGCAGGCTGGAAAAGCCAAGCCCAGGGAAAGACATAAAACTTACGAAGGGTGGTGGCATCATGGGGGGCCCCGGTGGGAAGGGGGCAGGCGCTGCTGGGGGCCGGGGACCAGAATCGGGAACCGACTGTTGAGGGAGAGAAAAGTCATAGGACCCAGGATGGGCACAGAGATGGGCTTTTTGCAGAAGGGAAGCAGAAGTGGTGAGGATGAAAAAGGAGCACAAAGTTCAGGAGGGTCTTCAAGTCCGATTTCCTGCCCACCCCAAGCCCTGAGCCCTTGGTAGGTTTGCTCTCTCGTGCCAGCTCAGAGCCAGCTGGCTGAGTCCCTTGAATGTCATCTTTATTTTGAAAGTTTCCATTTTGCCAAAGCAACAGAAAAGATGAAGGAGGCTTCACTACAGGCAAAGACTGGCTCTACCCAAGGATTCTAATCCATTCTCCTGCCTGTCGGCAAGGCTGTGCCTCTCTCAAATAACTTAGAAGTCTCTTCTATTCCCAAAGTATCTAGGGAGGGAGTCACCTCTTTTCTGGTTTCCCTACCTTAATTAGCCCATTTACAGAGATTCATTCCAAAGCTCTCTCAACACAAATAGTCGCTATTCTTTTAAATGCTTGTCTCCCTAATTCTCATCTCTTCATGACCAGTTTCCTGCCCTAATTGACCTCATCCTTAGCCACCTACTTTCTTTGACATCTTCCACATCGAATTGCCAACTTCATCTCTTTGACTTTACCTCTATCCCCTTTTTGGTGTCCATCCCCTCCTCTACAAATCCTGAATTATTTCCCTGTGGATGTAGGCTTTGAACAGCTTAGGTTGCCCTGTCCTACCCCGAATGGCTGTCCGCATCCCATTCTTTAGTTCTCAGCTTAAGTATCACTTATTTTAAGACGACTTCCTGACTCTGTTTAACATAGCTCCTTCCTATTTCTCTATCTGATCCCCTTTTTAGTTTCCTTATGTATATAATTTTGTAATTATTATGTTTGCCTGGATATGTTTTCCCCAACAAGAGTGTAATAACATTCCATGAAGACAGGGATCATATCTGACTTGTTGGAAGCTGGATTCCTGGTACCTACCAGCATCTGGCACATAATAGGTATTCAGCAAATATTGAATGAATGAAGAACAAATGGAACAAACCTCTATATAGAACCTTCTAATTCTAAAAATTCATTTTATAGGCATAGCCCTACATGGCCAAAATGCTATATGTTTAAGGTTTTCATTTCAGTATTATTTGTAAAAACAAAAGATTGGAATCAACATGAATAGCCACCAGTAAAGGGCTATGAAATTATACACATACATAAAATACAATACTAAACAATTATGAACAAGAATGAAGCAGCTTATTGTCTCAATATGATCTCTAAGATATATTAACAAGTGGGAAAAAAAGCAAGGTGCAGCAAACTTTTATCATTTGTATAAAAATCAGAGACAAAAGATGACACACAAGAAATGGTAGAAAGGGACAGAGATAAAGGGGAGACTTTTCCCTGTATGGCTTTTGTATCTTTTGAATACGCAGCCATATGACTGTATTGCCTATTCAAAAACAAACAAACAAACAAACTCATGTAAGTGAACCGAGGCTTGGAGATGGAGCTAAAGGGCCCAGCCCTTCTGCCTCTTTGCCTGAAAGTTAGTGGGTGATAGGGAGGAATTCCAGGGAAAGGTGGTATCTGGCTAAACAGAAGGTACCTCACTGCTGCCAATTTCCCCTATGCTGAGAATGCTCAGCATTTAAAAATGCCCTCTCATGTCTGCCTTTAAAATATCTGTTCCTGGCCAGATGCAGAGGCTCATGCCTGTAATCCCAGCACTTTGGGAGGCAAAGGCGGGCAGATGACAAGGTCAGGAGATCGAGGCCATCCTGGCTAACATGGTGAAACCCCATCTCTACTAAAAATACCAAAACAAAATTAGCCAGGCATGGTGGCAGGCGCCTGTAGCCCCAGCTACTCAGGAGGGGTGGGAGAATGGCGTGAACCCGGGAGGCAGAGCTTGCAGTGAGCCAAGATCGTGCCACTGCACTCCAACTCCAGCCTGGACGACAGAGCGAGGTTTCGTCTCAAAAAAAAAAAAAAAAAAAAAATCTGTTCCTGGCCTGGTGCGGTGGCTCACACCTGTAATACCAACAGTTTGGGAGCCCAAGCAGGCGGATCACCTGAGGTCAGGAGTTCGAGACCAGCTTGGCCAACATGGTGAAACCTCTACTAAAAATACAAAAATTAGCCAGGTGTGGTCGCATATGCCTGTAGTCTCAGCTACTGGGAAGGCTGAGGCACGAGAATTGCTTGAACCCGGGAGGCGGAGGTTGCACTGAGCTGAGATTGCACCACTGCACTCCAGCCTGGGTGACAGAGTGAGACTCTTTCAAAAAAACAAAACAACAACAAAAAAAACTATCCTTCACCTTGTCCTAAGAAGAAAAGGGTATGAGCTAAACTACTCCAATGTGACTCACCTTTTCTAAGTGCTCAACTGCTTTAGTTCTGTATTCAGACCTGCTCTTGCCCCTGACGCTTTCCTCAGCATGGGAAGTCAGAAACTAATCAATAGTGGTGGAAATACAATTTTCTGTGTCACACTTTCCTATCTCAAGCTGCCTCAGGAGCCTCTCTAACATCTTTGGGTCCTACCAGGCTCCAGGGAAGCCTGTCTCAGAGACTGGCACTGCACCAATCAGTTGTCCAAATGGAAACCCATGACTCACTCTCTACAACTCCTTCTTCCTTGCCAATAAATCACCAAGTCTTGTTAACTTTACCTCCTCAAGATTTCTTGAATCTATCCATTTCTCTCCATTTCCTTTTCCACCCCCATCTTGTCCAAGCCACCATCTTTTTTCATCTAATTGCAGTGGCCTCCCAACTGTTTTCCCCACATCCACTCCAATCGGCAGCCATAACAAGCTCTTCAAAGTGCACCTCCGACTGTTAGCCCCCTGCTTAAAACTCTTCAATGGCTTCCCACTGCTCTTAGGGTAACTAGTAAACCCCCTGCCCAGTGAGGCTATGAGGGGGTCTGCTACCCAGCTACATTGCCAGCCTCCCCCATGCTGAGCTCCTGGGTCTCAGCTCCAGCCCTACTCACCTTCTCTCAGCTCTCCCACCTCAGGCATCCACCTTTGCCTGAGAAAACCGGGTTGGCCCTGCCGACTCCACACACCTTGCCTACATACACTTCACATCTACCAATCATTTCTTCATGAAAGCTTTTCCCAACTCCCTGAACTAGTCAGAGCCCTCTTTTATATACTTGTACAACACCATATACCTTCTCCTTCAGCAAGTATCCACTAAGATTTTATAGTTATTTGTACAATCCGGATTATATTATTATTCTATTTGGCATGAATAAAAAACAAATGCTGCCAATCAAATTATAATATCCTGTCAATTTAAAGATGCATCCTGACTTGACAAATGTTCAAATATGAGTCTCAGAATTATTGAAATATAATATCCGTGGCCCCTACTAGACTGAAAACACTGAAGGGCAGGGACTTCATCTGTTTTTGCTCACCTCATATCCAGTTCCCACTGTGTTTTCCTTACCACCCTCTAAGTAGGTGCTAATAAATATTTGTTAATTTAATGACTAAATGGTCTTGGCAAGTCCTACAAAACAGTAGGGGGCCACTGGTAAGTTAGGTCTAGTAGTTATTCAGGGAACATAGAATGTCAGAACTGGAGGAGACCCTGGCAGTCACCCCAGGTATCCCCCTTTTTCAGGGAATAATCTGTCCAAGGAGCCACTGCTGGTTAGGGACAGAACCAGGAATGGATTCAATCTGCCCTCTGGCCCTACTCCCTTAAAAGCAAAACTCCTGGCCAGGCGCGGTGGCTCAAGCCTGTAATCCCAGCTCTTTGGGAGGCCGAGACGGGTGGATCACAAGGTCAGAAGATCGAGACCATCCTGGCTAACCCGCTGAAACCCCGTCTCTACTAAAAAATACAAAAAACTAGCTGGGCGAGGTGGCGGGCGCCTGTAGTCCCAGCTACTCGGGAGGCTGAGGCAGGAGAATGGCATGAGCCCGGGAGGCGGAGCTTGCAGTGAGCTGAGGTCCGGCCACTGCACTCCAGCCTGGGCGACAGAGCGAGACTCCGTCTCAAAAATAAACAAAACAAAACAAAAAAAACTCCTACCACATGAAGCAGGTCTGTTTGCAATCTAGTATATCCCCTGCAACCTAAGTGGTTAAATCACCAACGACTCAACATGTTATTGATAACTTACAGGGTTCCCAATTGCCTACCCTACAAAATCTTTCATCTAACAGTCAAAGCCTTGCAACGAAGGCCACCCCACACTCTCCTTTACTCATCCTGACTCAATGGCTTCCCTCCTCCTCTTTTTGCACAGAATTGTTAGATTACCCTCAGGTGAAACACATTTCTTTTATTCTACAGTTTCATGCTTTGTTCAAGATGATCCAATATTCACCTCCTCCAGGTTACCCTTATGACTATCCCACACACATACACACACTCCTACCTGTGTCCCTTCAGGATAAATGATGCACTACTTTGCAGAGTGACATGCTACTCTGTGAATGTTTGCTGGGTGTTTCATGTGGGACTGCTTGTCTCCCACTCACGTGGGGATTTCCCTACATTCAGGGATTGAGTTTTCTCCTTTTATACCTCCCCCAAGTGTTTAGTCAGGCCCTGCACACAAAGTGCTGTGATCAAATGCAGTCTCATCTCTAACCTTATTAGATTTTTGCATACTGGAATATCCTAAAATGCATTTTGAAAACAGCGAGTACACGTGTATGTACATCTGTATAAATTATCTGACTATAGGCTGTGACAGAGAGAGGTAGCTTGACAGAGGTCTTTGTGGCTTGGAAAAAAGAAACTGGAATGAAATGTTGGCATGGGAAAACCTAATAAAGCTAACGGTATACAGTCATCTTCAACTTGGGATGAAGACCTCTGGCCAGGATTCAGACACTGGCCTATTCTGGACAGTTCCCCAGAGGACAGAACAATGGAATAAACATAAACTACTATGGAACTTCCAAAGGCCTTCCTTTCCTGAGATTCCAGTGTTGCGTCCCTACTTTCCTGCAACACCCCGTTCCTCTCCTACCTGCTGCGGTGCCATAAAACTTTGGGTCTTATTTTATTTCTGGGTGAGAATATGAAGAAATAACTAGTGACAGGGAAGGATATAGAAATGGTTGCTGAAAGAGAAGCAGATCCCGTGTCTTCCCTGGAACAAAAACACATTTGTGGGCTGAGAGATGATGAAGAGACACTTGATCATCTGATCATATGTTCACCGGGGCCAGTGAGGGGCCACCCCTTCCCCACCACCAAAGATGCAATCAACATTTCTGAGACTTCACATCTAAAGGGCATCTCAGAATTGAGCACTCAGAAGAACAAAAGGAGAAAAGGACAAGAATGGAGAGACAAAAGGAAAAGAACAGAAAAAGGGAACGATAATAGCTAATAGCTAATATTTACTGAGCACTTATTATGAGCCAGACACTGTGCCAAACACTCATTTAATCCTGGCAACCATCTTAGAGGTTATTACTCCCATTTTACAGATAAAGAAAATGAGGTTCAGAGATTAAGTAACCTGACCAAGGTTCCAAGACATTAAATGGGAGAGGCAGGTTTGGAATCCAAGCAGTCTGACCCCAAAGCCTGTGCTTTCAACCAGTTCACAAAGCTGCCTCCCAGCAAGGATGATGGCGCCACAGATGATACGTCTTACATTGAGATACATTTTCCTTTTTTCTTTTTTAACCCCAATCCTTATACAATCCAGAAATCCTCAGCGAGCCAGGTGTTCCCAAGGTCCACTTGGTCTGACTCAATCCCACTCCCTGAAGTGATATGTGTTGGAAGATGAAGGCTGGGAGGCACATCTCTCAGAAAGTGGCAGCCATCATCAAAAAAGAAAAGGCTGAGCGACCAGCTGGTTATCCTGTGATCTACCTGCGGTCCTTCTTCAGCTGCCCCAAACAGCATCTGCCCTTCCGTTTCAGACCATCCTAGTTTCCAACTTTCCTGGACCAGCCCTACTCTTCCTCTTGCTCCCCAAAGATCTGCCTTATTAGAAAGTATTCCTGTTGTTGTTTCCCCCCCCCCTAGACAGAGCTTCGCTCTTGCTGCCCAGACTGGAGTGCAATGGCGCGATCTCAGCTCACCGCAACCTCTGCCTCCCGGGTTCAAGCGATTCTTCCGCCTCAGCCTCCAAAGTTGCTGGGATTACAGGCATGTGCCACCACGCCCGGCTAATTTTGTATTTTTAGTAGAGAAGGGGTTTCTCCATGTTGGTCAGGCTGGTCTAAAACTCCCAACCTCAGGTGATCCGCCCACCTTGGCCTCCCAAAGTGCCGGGATTATAGGTATGAGCCACCGCGCCCGGCCCCTGTTACTTCTTTCTGATCCTGCCATCTCATCACTCTCCCTCTGAAGAAGCGAATGGTACTTTTGGTCTCCATCATTGCGGAGTTAGGTTTCAACCTCCTCCTCTCCTTAGAGTTCTTCCATCCCTCCAACAGGATATGGCTAGCCCGCCCCAGCCCGGCGGGCCTTCTGTCTACCATCCCCCCCGCACCCGTGGGGATTTCTCCCGCCCCAGCCCAGGGCCTCGCCTCCATCTTCATCCTTTCCTTTGCTTCCCTACCAAACCCATTCTCCTAAACTTCCTCCTCAAAAACCTCTTCATTATGACCCTGGAAGAGATTTGGGATTTAATTTTCATGCATTTCCTTTTTAAAAAAATTGTTGGGAAATCTGAGGCCCAAAGAAAGGTAGTGACTTGCCCAAGGTCACACAGAGTCGTTAGTTTGTTGATGGCCAGGGCTGGGAGCCCCTTTCCTCAGAGGCCCCCTCTTCGCCTCAGGAGACAAGCTCTCGCAAATGCGGGAAGGTGAAGCAAGGAGTCCCAAGTGGTCTGAGGAGCACCCAGGCTTCCAAAGGAAACGGGCGCTGGGGCTGGGGGAGGGGCATGTCGCACGCCAAATATCCCAGGAGGGGAAACTGGTCCCCACCTGTACCCTGGTCCCCTCATCTCCGCCCCCTCTTCTTTCCAGATCTTTCTCCGCGAACCCACCCCCACCTCTCCCCTTCCCACTCCTCACCCCGTCCCGCCACTCTCGCCCCTTTCGCCCCCGGCCAGGCTCCATCATGGCCTCCCCCGCCCCTTCGCCCCCAGTCCCCGCCCCCATCCCCCCTCCCGGGCTCTCTTCCCTCACCCTTGGCCCCCCATGCCCTCCCCGGGGTCCCAGCTATCCCCAGTGGCCTCCCCGCCCCCTCGGCCACGGCCCAGGCCGCAGGGGGCGCTGTGGGACCGCCCCGAGCCCCTCCACCCCCGCGCGGGGATGTTACCATGCCAGAGCCTCCGAGCAGCTGGGCCGGCTCAGCCCACCCGCCAGTAAGAGCTGCTCTGATTGGCCGGGCTGCAGCCGGGAGGGCGGGGTCGGCAGGGGGTCGCACCCCTTCGTGGCCGGGGCTCCGGTGGCTCCCGCCGGCGAGCGGGGCTCCCAACCGGCCCGGTGTGTTCGGTCCCGGCCCCGCCCCCCGGCACGGAGAACCAGGCCCCGCCCCCGAGCCGCCGAGTTCCAGGTCCGCCCCCCGGGGGGCGGGGCACGCCTGCTCCCGCCTCTGACTGACGGTCAGGGGCCGGCGCCTCTGCCTCTCCCCGCTGCCTGCGTCCTGGCTTTGCCGTCGCTCCGGGAGCCCAAGCGTTCACGCCGTGTGTAGGGTGCCTTTGCGTTGCACAACGAATTTAATTTGCTGTAGTTCTTTTACAGTACTTTTAAGTTAATTAACTCCAGAACTATTTGTTGAGCACCTGTGAGGTGGCAGGGACTGTCTCAGGGACTGAGCACACAGCAGCTTGGAAAAAAAAAAAAGCAGACAAATCCCCGAAATCATGCCCTTGTGGGGCGTACAAGTGCTTCTCGCGTGACCCTGAAGTTCACTTTTGGGACCTGGCCCCCACTGAGCGCCGAACTCATGAGAGCAGGGCCCACTCTTTGATAGAAGTTAAAAATGTGAGGTACATGCTGTGCTGTGCGGCCGAGGAAACTGTAACCTGGAGCTGTGCGGTGAATGCGCTGAAGGCCTTGGGGCTGGAGAGTGACGGGCCACAGGCACACGGGTGCAGAGAGGCGCTGACCGCCAGCCTGCAGAGCCCCGCAAAAGGGGCTTCCTGTTCCCTTTATTCCCCCCTCAACCTGAGCCAAGACTCGCGTGATGCTGTGCTAGGTTCCTGAGATCAGATAACTCGGGAAAGGTAGAAAAACTCCTGACACGGAGAAGTCCTGAGTTTGAGGTGACACCTGGGAGGAAAAGGAAATGGGATTCACCCTTGTGGGCTGCTGTAGAGAGAAAACTGCTTTATGATTTAATCAAAACGATACCCACATGGCCTCAAATGAAGGCCCAGCTCTGCGGTTTTCTTATTTGAGGCAGCGAATTGATCTGTCACCCAGGCTGGAGTGCAGCGGCACAATCAGGGCTCACTGCAGCCTCAGCCTCCTGGTCTCAACTGGTCCTCCTCCCTCAGCCTCCGAGTAGCTGGGACTACAGGCGTGTGCCACCAAGCCCAGCTAATTTTGTAATTTTTTGGAGAGGAGGTCTCCCTATACTGCCCAGGCTGGGTCCTGCGGTTTTCAGACTTTTTTGTGGGGGTGCGGGGACTGGCGCCCGAGAGAGGGTAACGGAGGGGGCGGGCAGGGGGAGGGGGATGGACTCCCGCCGCCTCTCGACTTCTCCCATCTTCCCCCGGGGACTGCCGCGACGCCCGCGCAGATGGGGAGATTTTCAAACTATTATTGAGATCTGTAAGTATAGCAGAAGTGGTCCAGAGGTTCCGTGAACTTTTATGAATTGCATTTTTATTTTTAAAATGTTATTTTCTTTAATGAAATATTTCTTAGAACATGTACACACATATAGAATCAAATAATTGTACCAGATTTGTTAGACAAACAGCAGAGCCCTGCCCCCATCGTCTTCCCCTCTCTAGAGGCAACGTTTTCACCTCTTATAGCTGTTTCTTCTGGCATTTACTTTCACATCTCCGGCCTTCCTCCAGCTGCAGCCCTCCCCACAGGGCGAGGGGTCTGAGGGGATTTGCCCATGCAAAGTACACTTGCCCAGGAACAGACTATATTCTGAATACCTGGGACCCTGGAATTCCCTGCTCAGCTTCTTCCTTGCGTCTGTCCTCCCCAGGGAGGCCTTGCGTTTCTTCCTGCACAAATTTTTATTTTTCCTGGAATTAATAATCTTGTTTTTAAAAATCATTTATTTTCTATGTATTTCTCAGAAAATCTACCTCAAATTCTTCCCCCAGTTGTTTAAATTTCCTCTCAGAAGATCTAGATATAGCAGAGAATTCTCTCCATTTCATCTTCTTGGAGACATCACTGCTGGAGACTGCTGACCTTCTCCAATCTGACTGTTCATCCCCTAACCTTGCTGCATATCTGGCAACCTGGCAAATCTTTTCTCCTGGGCATGTTCTTTGCCTCATTCTTTTGTTGTTGTTTTGTTTTGTTTTATTTTGTTTTGTTTTGAGACAGAGTCTCGCTCTTGTTGCCCAGGCTGGAGTGAAGTAGCCCACTGAACCTCTGCCTCCCAGGTTCAAGCTATCCTCCTGCTTCAGCCTCCCAAGTAGCTGGGACTACAGGCGTGCACCACCACATCCGGCTAACTTTTGTATTTTTAGTAGAGACAGGGTTTCACCATGCTAGCCACGCTGGACTTGAACTCCTGAGCTCAAGTGATCTGCCTGCCTCGACCTGGCAAAGTGTTGGGATTACAGGCGTGAGTCACTTTGCCTGGCTGCCTCACACTTCTGTGGGATTTTTATTTGCCATATTCTATGTTTTTCTTTTCTTTTATTTTTTTTGACATGGTCACTTATTTTTATAACAATACATATACCATGTTGTCAGCATGGAATGTAAATTCAGGCTAGACAAGAGAATTTAACAAGTGTAATGGCATTCTGTAGTATAGAAAAGCATGTGTATAATGTCTGTTCAAACCAGCTTGCTTATAAATCATTAATCAATTCCATTATAGTTAATATGTTTAGTTTAACGTTTACAATTCTTATGGAGAAAATAATGTACACATTTAAAAAGTATTCTTCAGTTACCTTTGCATGAGTGCTTGAAATACATGTTTCTGTTTCAAGATGACATTTAAAAATTATTCTTATATTACAGCAGCAAATATAGATATCTACAGTTACAAAAGAACTAAACTAGAATCCATAAGTTATTCTCATGTTTACAGTTATGATTCTTCAATACATACTATGACTATGCAGCTCTATTGGAAGCTTTCTAGATTTGATTTAAACATATACACATATATACTTTCAGCTGTGGGAGGTTTTACAAGTTATATTCCATGCACCTTTTTGACAGAGTTCTAAAAGAGCCAGCCAGTCCACAAGACAGGCAGAAAAAAGTTAAATTAACTGGGGCAAATAGGACTCATATAACATCCAAAACATGCAAGATTCTAGAGCAAACTGGGAGTACTTCAGGGTTGGTTTGCTATCTTCTTTAGAACTAATTTTATCTTAACAGTTTAAGAAGGTGGACATTTCAACACCATCATTTAGATGACATGTTTCTTTTGTATTAATTTGGCTCTCCTGAATGACCTAGTTAGTAAACTAGTCACTAGTAATTCAGTCACCAGGCAAATCAAGCCTGCAAGAAAGGAGGCCAGTATTCACAATGCCGTGTTATCAGCTGAACCCACTCGAATAGTTTATTTTCAGCATTAATATGTAGCTTCAATAATGAGATGTGGGCGCGGTGGCTCATGCCTGTAATCCCAGCACTTTGGGAGGCCGAGGTGGGTGGATCACCTGAGGTTAGGAGTATGAGACCAACCTGCCAATGTGGTGAAACCCTGTCTCTACTAAAAAAAAAAATACAAAAATTAGCTGGGCGTGGTGGCGAGCACCTGTAATCCCAGCTACTCAGGAGGCTGAGGCAGGAGAATCGCTTGAACTCGGGAGGTAGAGGTTGCAGTGAGTGAGATTGTGCCACTGTACTCCAGTCTGGGCAACAGAGCGAGACTCCATCTCAAAAAAAAAAAAGATGTCTAACTAAAGCAAACTCCTCCAACAAGACCAAGATAGCATCTCTTCTAAGGTGTAGGTTTTGCCCAGATTTCCCGATACATGGAATAATAGCCCATACCAACAGTCATTGCTCCTTCAACAAAGCCTTGGGCTGCCACACACATGTGGATCAGATGATGCAACATTTTAGTATTTCCTCTGCTCTTCAATTTGTATAATCCATATGCAACAATTGCTGCAAAACCTGCCATTCCAGTGGGGATGAATGGTGCCTCTTTAGCTTTTCAAATAAGTTTGGATCCCTGATCTTCATCATATTTAGAAAGGGAAACATTTGTGTCTGTTGACACAGTGATTGCTTGAATAATCTCCCTAGAGCGAGAAAACCCCCTCACGCTTCTGATCCGCACCTGTGCCCGTGTTTTTCTTGATTTGTAATACTCCTGCTTTTTGGAGGAGACCATCATCCAGAAGCTTCCTGAGAAAGGGAAGAGTAAATTATTGTGGAATTTTGCATGTTTGCTGTTGTCATTTTTCAACTGTGACCCTTGGATTTGGTTGTTTGGCTGGGTACTGAATTCCTTCAGAATTATGAAGGCATCGCTACATGGTCTTCTAGCTTCTGACACTTCTGTGCAGAATGAGAAGTCTGAAGCCTTTTAATTCCTTGTCCTTTCTAGGTGACTTTCCCCCTCTCTGAACTTGTTTCCAGTGTTCTGAAATTGCAGTGATATGTCTTGGTGAGTGGCTACTATCTTCCATTGTGCTGGGCACTCAGTGCCCCTCACTTTTGGGGAATAATCTTGAATTATCCTATTGGTGATTTCTTCCTATTTTCTCTATTCTTTCTTTTTGATCTCCTATTACTTGGATGACGGACCTGTTGAACTGGTCTTTCTAATTTCTTATTTTTCTCTCTAGCTTTGCATCTTTTTTACTTCATTTTCTGAGAGATTTCCTCCACTTTATCTTCCTATTCTTCTTCTGAGTTTTTCCATCTTTTAAAGGTTTTAATCACTTTCACTTTATTTTTATTATCTGAATTGTTCTTTTTATAGCATATTTTATTTCAGGGTTATCTTATCTCAGAAGCTGTTACTGATAGTTCTGTCATTTTTGTTTCTCTGCATAATCGCTGCTCCAAATTTCTTTTTCTGTTGTTTTGGTCTCTGTCTTCTATATTAGATTCTTTTCTTGGAGGTCTTAGAAACCTTGGTTGTCTGCTCACACTTAAGGATGGGTCGGTCACCTAAAAGCTGACTGGAAGCTTTTGTTCTCTGTTCAGGTGGTAGATGGATGGGCTTGTCAGTCATGAGCTTCTTTTTTTATTTTTATTTTTTTCAGACGGAATCTTGCTCTGTTGCCAGGCTGGAGTGCAATGGCGCGATCTTAGCTCACTGCAACTTCCGCCTCCCCGGTTCAAGCAATTCTCCTGTCTCAGCCTCTCGAGTAGCTGGGATTACAGGCACGTGCCACCACGCCCAGCTAATTTTTGTATTTTTAGTAGAGACAGGGTTTCACCATGTTGGCCAGGATGGTCTCGATCCCCTGACCTGGTGATCTGCCCACCTCAGCCTCCCAAAGTGCTGGGATTACAGGCATGAGCCACCGCGCCCGTTCAGTCATGAGCTTCTTTGCACAGTGATCTGGCTGGGAACTTCTGGTGTCAGCATTCCTAGGTTTTCCTTCTCAGGGTGGTCAGACAGAGGAGACTGCCCATCTCTGGTCTGGCACAACCAATTCCGTTTGCCATATAGTTCTGCCACTGCCTTAGGATCTATCCTTCTCTAGTGTAAGTGAGTAACCTCTCATCCATCTGGTTTCCACTTCTGAAAATATTTTGCTCTTGTCTCTTTTCCCGTTTCCCTGTCCTTATGGATTTATGCTTTTAAAAATCCCTTTGCTACATGGGTTTTCAGTGGACAAATTTGGATGATCATGTTCAATCTACCATTTTTTACCCAGAAACTTTAAGTATATTTTAACTGGTTTTAAAACAGTAGTTTAAAAATATACATATGAATATCAAATTTCTGGGTTCATGAAAAATAGGCTTGTTGACATTAAATGACTTTATAATAGAAAGATATCATGAAATTAAGCTTATAATGTAAATGTGTACTAATAAAATATTGCTTTTTTTTGAGACAGGGTCTCATTCTGAGACCCAGGCTAAAGTGCAGTGGTGTGGCCTCGGCTCACTTGTAGCCTCTGCCTCCAGGCTCAGGTGATCCTTCCACCTCAGCCTCCTGAGTAGCTGGGTCTACAGGCATGTATTACCACACTGCCTAATTTTTGTATTTTTTGTAGAGATGGGGTTTCACCATTTTGCCCAGGCTGGTCTCAAACTTCTGGGCTCAAGCTGTCTGCCTGCCCTGGCCTCCCAAAGTGCTGCGATTATAGTCGTTAGCCACCATGTCTGGCCAAAATATTGCTTTTGTTTTGGTTAGTGAGGGTCTGCATAAAGCTTTGCTTGAGAAGGGGTTGGGTGATTTTTTGTTTGTTTGTTTGTTTGTTTGTCTTAAAGTTTGTAAACATCTCTCCCGGGCTAGTGATCACCAAACTATGGCCTTTGTACTGTGGTGAAGGTGTTGTAACAGGCCAGCAATCTGCTCACGTGAGAGGGGCTAAGAAGGACTTATGTCTACAAAGGGAGCATCCCAGTCTCAGGGGAAAAGGGTATGCAAATAAAGGAGACTCACCACTGACAAAGGAGGAAGAATTATTTCCTAACACCTTCCAGTACCTTCCTAATTGCTAGCCCTTTGCCCTGGCTACCCACAATCCCTCCACAGTCTTGAGCATTACAAAACATTGCATTTTTAAAAAATCAACTTTATTGAGGTATAATTTACATATAATACAATTCAGCAATTTTAAATGTACAATACAATGAATTTTCACAGATGTATCCAGTCATGTGACCATCACCATCATCATTCCTTTACTCAAACACCTTTGTGCCCCTTTGCTGTCAGTCTCCTCTCTTCTAACCTGGCTTCTGGCATCTACTGATCTGGTTTCTATCACTATTGTTTTGCCTTCCTAGAATTTCATATAAGTGGAATTATATAGTTTGTAGGAGTTTGTGTCTGTCTTCTTTCATTAGTATAATGCTTTTGAAATTTTCCATGTCATTGCATGTGTCAGTAGTTCATTCCTTTGTCATGTGAAGTGGTATATTTCATCACACGGACATACTACAATTTGTTTATCCATTCGCCAGTTGATGGACTGTTGTGTTTGGGTTGTTTTCAGGTTTATCAATACTTCTGTATAGATTTATGTGTGGACATATGTTTTATAATAAATATTTAAATGCTTAGGAGTGGGATTGCTGGGCTATATGCTAATGCATATTTTTTTAAAAACCTGCTGGCTGGGTACAGTGGCTCACGCCTGTAATCCCAGCACTTTGGAAGGCCGAGGCAGGTGAATCATCTGAGGTCAGGAGTTCGAGACTAGCCCAGCCAACATGGTGAAACCCGTCTCTACTAAAAATACAAAAATTAGCCAGGTATGGTGGTGCATGCCTGTAATCCCAGCTACTCAGGAGGCTGAGGAAGGAGAATCACTTGAACCTGGGAGGCAGAGGTTGCAGTGAGCTGAGATCGTGCCACTGCACTCCAGCCTGTGCGACAAGAGCGAGACTACATCTCAAAAAATTAAAATTAAAATTAAAAAAACCTGCCAGCCAGGTGCAGTGGCTCACGCCTATAATCCCAGCACTTTGGGAGACCGAGGCAGGCGGATCACGAGGTCAGGAGATCAAGACCATCCTGGCTAACACACGGTGAAACCCTGTCTCTACTAAAAATACAAAAAAATTAGCCAGGCGTGGTGGCAGGCGCCTGTAGTCCCAGCTACTTGGGAGGCTGAGGCAGGAGCATGGCATGAACCCAGGAGGCGGAGCTTACAGTGAGCTGAGATCGTGCTACTGCACTCCAGCCTGGGCAACAGAGCGAGACTCCATCTCAAAAAAAAAAAAAAACCTGCCAAACTCTTTTCCAAAGTGGCTGTACATTCCCACCGGCAATACACCATATGGGGGTTTCACTTTCCCAACATCTTCCTCAACACTTGGTATTGTCACACTTTTTATCATCTGACTCATTCTTATCAGAGTTGGGATCTCATGGTTTTAACTTGCATTTCCCTAATGCAATGACTAGTAAGTTGAGAATCTTTTTACGTGCTTATTCGCCATTTATATATTTTCTTTTTTTTTTTTTTTCTTGAGACAGTCTTGCTCTGTCACCTGGGCTGGAGTGCAGTGGTACGATCACAGCTCACTGCAGTCTTGACTTCCCTGGACTCAAGTGATCCTCCTGCCTCAGCCTCCCAAGTAGCTGGAACTACAGGCGCATGCCACCACACCCGGCTAATTATTGTATTTTTAGTAGAGATGGAGTTTCACTATATTGGTCAGGCTGGTCTCAAACTACTGACCTCATGATCCACCCACGTCAGCCTCCCAAAGTACTAGGATTACAGGCCTGAGCCATTGTGCCCAGCCCATTTGTATAACTTCTTTCGTGATGTGTGTATTTGAATCTTGGGTTGTTTGTCTTCTTGTTGAGTTATAGTAGCTCTTTATATATTCTGGATACAACTCCTTTATCAAATACATGTTTGCAAATACTTTTTATTCTAGTCAGTACCTTTCAATTCATTTTCTTTTGTTGTTGTTTTTAAATAATTTCAGCTTTTTTTTTTTCCATTTGTAGTTGTGATCCTAATTTTTTTTAATTTTTAAAAATTTCAGTAAGTTTTTGGGAAACAGATCATGTTTGGTTATATAAGTAAGTTCTTTAGTGGTGATTTCTGAGATTTAAGTGCACCCATCACCCGAGCAGTGTACACTGTACCCAATGTGTAGTCTTTTATCCCTCACCCTCCCCTACTCTTTCCCTGAGTCCCCAAAGTCCGCTGTATCATTCTTATGCCTTTGTGTCCTCATAGCTTAGCTCCCACAACTTTTACTTCAGACTCTGGGGGTCCGTGTGCAGGTTTGCTGCATGGGTATATTGCGTGAATGTTGCAGTTGGGGGCATGATTGATCCCATCACCCAGAAACTGAGCATAATGCCCAATAGTTAGTTTTTCAGCCCTTTCCTCCTTTTCTCCCTCCTGCTTCCGGTACGCCCCAGTGTCTTTTGTTGCCATCTTTCTGGCCATAAGTATCCAATGTTTAGCTCCCACTTATAAGTGAGAACACATGGTATTTGGTTTTCTATTCTTGCATTAATTTGCTTAGGATAATGGCCTCCAGCTGCATCCATGTTGTTGCAAAGGACATTGTTTCATTCTTTTTTATGGCTATCTAGTATTCCATGGTGTGTATGGACCACATTTTCTTTATCCCAAACACTGTTGATGGTCATATCATGGAATTGAGTTGATTCCATGTTTTTGCTATTGTGAATGGCACTGTGGTGGATATGAGTGCAGGTGTCTTTTTGGTAAAACGATTTATTTTCTTTTGGGTATATACCCAGTAATGGGATTGCTGGGTTGAATGGTAGTTCTGTTTTGTTTTGTTTTTTAATTTTTTTATTTTTTGAGACAGAGTTTTACCCTTGTTGCCCAGGCTGGAGTGCAATGGCACAATCTCGGCTCACTGCAACCTCCACCTCCCAGATTCAAGCGATTCTCCTGCCTCAGCCTCCCAAATAGCTGGGATTATAGCCACCCGCTGCCATGTCTGGCTAATGTTTTGTATTTTTAGTAGAGACGGGATTTCACCATGTTGGCCAGGCTGGTTTTGAACTCCTGACCTCAGGTGATCCACCCACCAGGGCCTCCCAAAGTGCTAGGATTATGGGTGTGAGCCACCACACCCGGCCAGTTCTGTTTTATTTTGGTTTTTTGTTTTGTTTTTTGGTTTTTCGAGACAAGGTCTCACTCTGTCACCCAGGCTGGAGTGCAGTGGCGTGATCACAGCTCACTGCAGCCTTGACCTCCCTGGACTCAGTGATCCTCCTGCCTCAGCCTCCCAAGTAGCTGGAACTACAGGTACGTGCCACCATGCCTCGCTAAGTTTTGTATATTTTGTAGAGATGGGGTTTTTCCATGTTGCCTAGGCTGGTCTGAACTCTTAAGTTCAAGTGATCCGCCCGCCTTGGCCTCCCAAAGTTCTGGGATTACAGGCATGAGCCACTGCACCCAACCAATTTGAGATCTAATTTTTTTTTTTTTTTTTTTTTTGAGATGGAGTCTTGCTCTGTCATCCAGGCTGGAGTGCAGTGGCGGGATCTGGGCTTACTGCAAGTTCTGCCTCCCGGGTTCATGCCATTCTCCTGCCTCAGCCTCCCGAGTAGCTGGGACTACAGGCGCCTGCCACCACGCCCAGCTAATTTTTTGTATTTTTAGTAGAGACAGGGTTTCACCATATTAGCCAAGATGGTCTTGATCTCCTGACCTCGTGATCCACCCACCTGGGCCTCCCAAAGTGCTGGGATTACAGGCGTGAGCCACCACACCTGGCCGAGATCTAACTTTTTGAGGTAGGCATTTAGTGCTATAAACGTGCCTCTTGGAATGTTTTCATTTAGTTCAAAGAATATTTTGATTTCTGCCTTAATTTTATGGCTTACCCAAAAGTCATTCAGGAGTAAGTTGTTTAATTTCTGTGTAATTGTGTGGTTTTGAAGATCTTCTTGTTTTGATTTCTATTTTTATTCCACTGTGGTCTGAGAATATGGTTGGCATGATTTTGATTTTTTTGAGTTTATTGAGACTTGCTTTATGGCCAAGTATGTGGTTGATCTTGGAGTGCGTACTGTGTTCAGATGAGAAGAATGTATATTCTGAGGTTGATGGTTGGAGTATTCTGTAAATGTCTATTAGGGCCAATTGGTCAAGTGTCGAATTTAAGTCCTGAATTTTTTTGTTAGTATTTTGCCTTGATGATCTGTCTAATGCTGTCATTGGGGTGTTCAAGTCTCCCAATATTATTGTGTGGTTGTCTATGTCTTTTTGTAGGTCTAGAAATACTTGTTTTATGAATCTAGGTGCTCCAATGTTGGGTGCATATATATTTAGAATAGTTAAGTCTTCTTGTTGAATTGAATCCTTTATCTGAAAGGGACGTCCAATCTTTTGGCTTCCCTGGAGCACACTGGAAGAAGAATTGTCTTGGCTCAAACAGAAAATGCGCTAACACTAACAATAGCTGATGAGCTAAAAAAAAAAAAAAAATCATTAAAAAACCTCATAATGTTTTAAGACAGTTTATGAATTTGTGTTGGGCTGCATTCAAAGCTGTCCTGGGCCGCATGCAGCCCATGGGTCACAGGTTGGACAAGCTTCCTTTATCATTATGTGATGCCATTCTTTGTCCTTTTTTTAAAAAAAAAAAAAAAAGACTTTGTTGGATTAAAGTCTGTTTTATCTAAGAATAGTGACCCTTGCTCTTTTTTGTTTTCCATTTGTGTGATCTTTCTCCAACCCTTTATGTTGAGCCTGTTGGTATCATTATGTGTGACATGGGCCTCTTGAAGACAGCAGACAGGCAAGTCTTGCTTTTTTCATCCAACTTGCAGCTCTGTGCCTTTTAAGTGGGCCATTTAGACTGTTTACATTCAAGGTTAATATTGATATGTGAGGTTTTGATCCTATCATGAAGTTATTAGCTGGTTGCTTTGTAGTTTCTATTATGCAGTTGCTTTATAGAATCTGTCAGCTATGCACTTAAGTGTATTTTTGTGGTAGCAGGTATTGTTCTTTTATTTCCATGTTAAGAACTCCCTTAAGGATCTCTTGTAAGGCTAGTTTAGTGGTAATAAATTCCCTTAGCACTTGCTTGTCTGGAAAAGCTTTTATTTCTCCTTCAATTATGAAGTTTATTTATTTTATTTATTTATTTTGAGATGGAGTTTCACTCTGTCATCATGCTGGAGTGCAGTGGCACAATCTCAGGTCGCTGCAACCTCTGCCTCCCAAGTTCAAGCGATTCTCCTGCCTCAGCCTCCCAAGTAGCTGGGACTACAGGTGCATGCCACTATGCTCAGCTAATTTTTGTATTTTTAGTAGAGACATAGTTTCACCATGTTGGCCGGGACGGTAAAGTGCTGGGATTATAGACATGAGCCACTGCGCCCGGCCCAATTATGAAGTTTAGTTTGGCAGGATATGAAATTCTTGGTTGGAATTACTTTTCTTTAAGAATGCAAATGGGTCGGGCGCGGTGGCTCACACCTGTAATCCCAGCACTTTGAGAGGCCAAGGTGGGTGGATCATTTGAGGTCAGGAGTCCGAGACCAGCCTGGCCAACATGTTGAAACTCCATCTCTACAAAAAATACAAAAATTAGCTGGGCGTGGTGGCAGGTGCCTATAGTCCCAGCTACTTGGGAGGCTGAAGCAGGAGAATTGCTTGAATCTGGGAGGTGGAGGTTGCAGTGAGCCGAGATCACACCACTGCACTCTAGCCTGGTCAACAGATCAAGACTGTCTCAAAAAAAAAAAAAAAATGCTGAGGGCTGGGCACCATGGCTCACACCTGTAATCCCAGCAGTTTAGAAGGCTGAGACGGGTGGATTCTTTGAGCCCAGGAGTTTGAGAACAGCCTGGGCAACGTGGTGAAACCCTGTCTCTACATTTTTATGTTTTTGTTTTTGTTTTTGTTTTTTGAGACACAGTCTTGCTCGGTTGCCCATGCCGGAGTGCAGCAGTGCAGTCTCAATTCACTGCAACCTCTGCCTCCCAGGTTCAAGTGATTCTCATGCCCCAGTCTCCTGAATAGCTGGGACTACAGATGCATGCTACCACGCCTGGCTAATTTTTGTATTTGTATTTTTTTATTTTGAAACAAAGTCTTGCTTAGTCATCCAGGCTGGAGCACAGTGGTGGGACCACAGCTCACCACAACCTCAGCCTCCCGGAGTTAAGCAATTCTCCTGCCTCAGCCTCCTGAGTAGCTGGTATTACAGGTGCGCACCACCACGCCCAGCTAATTTTTGTAATTTTAGTAGAGACAAGGTTTCACCATGTTAGGCAGGCTTGTCTTGAACTCCTGACCTCAAGTGATCCACCCGCCTCAGCCTCCCAAAGTGCTGGGATTACAGGTGTGAGCCACCATGCCCGACCAACTTTTTTGTTTTTTTGTTTTTTTTTAAGGTATGAAGTCTTGCTAAGTTGCCCAGGCTAGACTTCAGCTCCTGGATTCAAGAAATTCTCTTGTTTCAGCCTCCCAATCAATTAATTTTCTTTTATGTCTATATTTGTGAGCAATATTGGATATTGAGCTGTAGTACTTTTTTTTCTTGTCATGTTTTTCTGGTTTTGGTATCAAGATAATGCTAACCTCAGCTGGGTGCGGTGGCTCACGTGAGCCTGTAATCCCAGCAATTTGGGAGGCCAAGGTGGGTGAATCACCTGGGGTCAGGAGTTTGAAAGCAACCTGATGAACATGGTGAAACCCCATCTCTACTAAAAATACAAAAATCAGCTGGGCATGGTGGCACACACCTGCAGTCCCAGCTGCTCGGGAGGCTGAGGTGGGGAATCGCTTGAATCCAGGAGGCAGTGAGCCGAGATTGTGCCACTGCACTCTGGCCTCGGCAACGGAGTGAGAGGCCGTCTCAGGAAAACAAAAAAAAAAGATAATGCTAACCTCATAAAATGATTTGAGAAGTGTTCTTTACTATTCAATTTTTTGAAAGAGTTTTTATAGAATCATATCTTTTTTTTTCTTAAATGTTTGGCAGAACTCACTAATTAAACTATCTGGGGCTGGAGTTTTCTTTGAGGGAAAGGTTTTTTATATTATGAATCCAATTTCTTTAGTAGATTTATGGATATTCAGAGCTTTTTTTTTCTTTAGTGAGCATTGATAGGTTGTGTATGTTAAAGAATCTGACCATTTCATCTAATTTACCAACTTTATTGGCATAAAGGTTTTTCATAATGCTCTCTCCTATTATTCCCACTGTAGAGCCTGTAGTCTCTTATTCTTCATATTGGTAGCTTGTCTTCTCTCTTTTCTTCCTAGTAAATATGGCTAGAATTTTATCAATTGCATGAATCTTTTCAAAACATCAGATTTAGTTGCATTGATTTTCTTCTATTTTTGTTTGTTTTCTATTGGTCTCTATTCTTGTCCTTATTATTTCCTTCCTTGTGCTTATTTTGGGTTTTTTTGTTCTTCCTTTTCTAGTTTTTTCCTCTAAGCACTGATTTGGCAGCATCCTCAAAATTTTGGTATGTTTCTATTTTTACTTGGTTCAAAGTATTTCATAACTTTCCCTGTGATTTCTTTTTTGACTCAGGGTTATATGAAAGTATGTTGCTTAATTTGTAAAATATTTGGGAATTTTCCTAAGATCTCTCAATTACTGATTTATAGTTTAATTCCATAGTGGTCAGAGAACATATTTTGTATTATTTTAGCCTTCTTAGGTTAATTCATAATTGTTTTATGGCCCAAATTATGGTTTATATGATCATTGTTCCATATGCATAGGGAATAATATATGTCCTATTGTTGGGTGAAGTGTTCTATGACTGTCAATGGAGTCAAGTTGGTTGATAGTATTTTTCAAAACCTCTATACTTTACTTATTTTTTGCTGTTTCTATCAACTCCTGCAAGAGAAGTGCTGGAATCTCCAACTATAATTTTGGATTTACCTATTCCTCCTTTCAGTTCTGGAAGCTTTTTGCTTCATGTATTTTGAAGCAATGTTATTAGGTATATATACATTTAGAATTATGTCCCCCTTATTAATTGACATCTTTAGCATCATGGGATGTCCCTCCCTCTGTGTGTGTGTGTGTGTGTGTGTGTGTGTGTGTGTGTCAGGGTATCTATCACCTAGGCTGGGGTGTAGTGGCGTGAACATGGCTCACTGCAGCCTTGACCTCCTGGGCTCAGGTGATCCTCCTGCCTCAGCCTCTCAAGTAGCGGGGATCCCAGGCATGTGCCACCATGCCTGGCTATTTTTTAAGTTTTTTTGTAGAGATAGGCTCTCACCATGTTGCCCAGGCTGGTCTCAAACTCCTGGGCTCAAGTGATCCTCCCAACTTGGCCTCCCAAATTGTTGGGATTACAGGCGTGAGCCACTGAGCCTGGCCTCCATTTGGTTATTGATTGGCTCTAATTTTTAGAAATTTAAAATATTTTCTTTAGGAAAATAACTTTTGCTAATAGCTTTTCTTATTTTTAGACATTAATGTTTTGTTTGGGAGCATAACATTTAGTAACTTTTAAAAAGCAACAAATTGAGCCGGGCGCGGTGGCTCAAGCCTGTCATCCCAGCACTTTGGGAGGCTGAGACGGGTGGATCACTAGGTCAGGAGGTCGAGACCATCCTGGCTAACACGGTGAAACCCTGTCTCTACTAAAAAATACAAAAAACTAGCCGGGCGAGGTGGCGGGCACCTGTGGTCCTAGCGACTCCAGAGGCTGAGGCAGGAGAATGGCATAAACCCGGGAGGCGGAGCTTGCAGTGAGCTGAGATCCAGCCACTGCACTCCAGCCTGGGCAACAGAGCCAGACTCAGTCTCAAAAAAAAAAAAAAAAAGCAACAAGTTGGCTGGGCGCAGTGGCTCACACCTGTAATCCCAGCACTTTGGGAGGCCAAGGTGGGTGGATCACGAGGTCAGGAGATCGAGATCATCCTGGCTAACACAGTGAAACCCTGTGTCTACTAAAAAGACAAAAAAAAATTAGCTGGTTTTGGTGGCGTGCACCCATAATCCCAGCTACTCAGGAGGCTGAGGCAGGAGAATCACTTGAACCCAGGAAGTAGAGGTTGCAGTGAGCCGAGTTCACACCGCTGCACTCCAGCCTGGGCTACAGAGGGAAGGGAGACTCCGTTTCAAAAAAAAAAAAAAACAAGTCAAGTAAATATATGTTAGGTAATAGACAAAAAGCTCAATAGTGGGGAGTCTAATCTCCTAATTCTTCTAATCAAACTGATGATGTCACTGGGGAAAAGAGGATCGGTTGGAACCTGGCATTTGGCAGTTACCAGAGGAGTTGTGCCTGGGCAGAGGGTACCCAGGAGACACCCTGGTGCCCTTAACCTCCAAAGCAGGCAACATTGTGTGTCCAGGTCTGTGGACCAGAGACACAGGATGTTTTGTGACTGACAGAGTGATCCAAAATGGAGAAGGATGACCCTCCACAGTTGGTGACTCCCACATCAGTGAAAGCCATCATCTTGAGGATTGAGGCTGCCCAGCTAACTCGGGCTCAAGAGGTAGCCCCTGAGATGAAGGAATCACCCTTATATTGGGATCTGATGTGGAGGTTGGGGACTGATCCCAGGTTTGAGCGAGATTCAAGCTCTGGGTCCTCAGAGGTCCTGGGATATTCAGCAACCCAGGTCTGCAGACAGATTAGTATAAATTATCTCTCTCCTAAACTTGGCCTCTACAGGGTGAGCTGAAAGCAACCACCTGCCTGAGGCAGGGCTGGGGCCGGGAGGGGGGCAGGAAGCTTGAGGATAGCCCTGAGGCACATTGTGGTACATCCTACAGGGCAGGAGAAAGGACCCAGAATCTGTTATTGGTAACCCTCCAGAATCCCCCAAGCTGAGCCCAGGAAGTTCATGGGGGTTGGGGAAATGGCCAAAGGCTCAAATCACCCTATACACGAGGCTTTAGTACATTTTTTACTTGAGCCTCTGATCCTAGAGCTTCCTGGGGCCTCATGTTTCCAAGCTTCTGTTGCCTGTGGATCCTTGTAAGGAAAGACATCCAGAAACCCCCAGCAACCTCTGAAATTCTAAAGAAATGTTTGCTGTGGGGTTTTGGTACTCTATCCTTTCTTGACCTTCTTAATAATCACAATGATAATAAAAGCTAACACTTTTGTGTGATGTGCCAGGTACTATTAAAAGCACTTTAAAATATTTAATTCATTTAATCCTTACAGAAACCCTGTGACATAAGTACTATAATGATTCCCACTTTAAATATAAGAAAACTGAGACCCAAAGAGGCTAAGCGACTTGCCCAAGGTCACGCTGCTAGCATGTGGCTTCTGGCTGAAGTCCACAGCCCTAACACGGCAATCTGCTGCTTCTCTATAGGATATTTCTACCCAGCTCTTAGACATTTTGGACAATGTCAATTGTGTCATCAACCGCTTCCAGGAAGAATTAGGATATGATTTAAAAGAAAACGCCAAATCTCACCAGACAGATCCAAAGGGCAAGAAGAGATTCATCTTGCTGGACAAAATTGCCTCCTTCTCCAAAGATGCTAAGATGAAGGAGAAGCACCTGTATGACATTCTCCGGTGGCTAGGTGACTGGGGTGAGTTTGCGGGCTGGGCACCGTGCCTCCTCTGGCGAGCACAGGGACAGCACAGGACACATCCCCTTCTCCAGTGAAGCATTCCACCACTCCTGTCACAGCACATCACCTCCGTGCTCCTAAGGGGCAGACACAGAAGTGTCCAAACATCACAGATCACGACATTAGCTGAATATATGATGAAGCCTAAGTCACGGGTCCATTATGACATCTCATTTTTTGAGCAGGATAGAAACTAAATTCAAACCCACATTAGCTATTTTATAGAGCACCCCTGGGTGATATTCAAAGCACTGAATGACCTTTACTGCATGAGCCCTGATGCCAGCTGTGTGAGCAACTAGTACAGCCATTTGGGTGTGGGTCAGCTGCATTAAACCCTAAAGCTAGGTGCTACCCCCCACTCAGCTCAGAGTCATCTCATCACAGGACCTGTGTGCTGTGTGCTGGATGCTCCAGTGTTGGAAGAAGATGGTATCAGGATGTGCCCTGCCACCCGCTTACTACCCCATGCTTGGAAGCTCTCAGTTCAGTGGTCCCTCAGCTTCCTTCAAGACTGAGAGAGCAGTTAACTCTGCTTAATTAATTCAGTTGTCCAGATGTTGGACCAGGCAATGGGCATACAGCAACAACAAGTCAGATACCTCCCTGCTGTACAGACAACAATACTATTTAATGTCCATTGTGAATTTCTACACGGCAGGCCTCATGTTAATTGTTCTACATCTTTTATCTCATTTAATCTTCACCCAGTTCTTTTATAGGGAAGGAAACTGAGGCTCAGAGGGATAAGCAACTTGTCCAACATCACATAGCTAGTAAGAGGTAAAATCAATGTGACTTCACAGCCACTGTAACCCCTGTTCTATAGGGCTAGGTCTGTGTCCCCCTGGAGGACAGACTGCTCTCAGCCTGCACCTCCCATCCCTTCTCCAGGTGACACTCTGACCTATGAGATCGGGGCCAGGAAGAGTGAAGAGGAAGAAGCAGCCCTGGACGAATGGATTGAAGTGACGGAGAAAATGTTACCACTCTCCCTCATTGCCACCAAAAAAGGCATTGAGTCACTCACTGCCCTTTGCTCCACTCTCATTGAAGGACAAAAGAAAAGGTCACAAGGTAGGTTCTAGGAGCACCTGGCCAGGGAGCTAGGTGAGGATGGGGTGGATGCCATGGCAGGGGAAGAAGTCAGAGGCTGGGCCTGGGGTCTTTCTGATTCTCCTCCATCACAGAAGCTTGATTTGAGATGGATGGGCAGTGGTGAGGAGCTGGGGGTTGAGCCCAGGTCGAGCACTGAGCAGCTCTGAGCTGTCCTTCAGTGCTAAGGGAAGTGTGATGTGCAGACAGGTCTCTGGCGTGCTTACTGGAGCTGAGGCCTTATGTAGGTTCTTAGGAACAAAGCTGGGAGGCCAGGAGGGCTAGAGTTAGCAACTAGAGGCTGCGGATCATCCTCTCCTCACTCCAAACCCAGCAACAGAGCCAGGAAGGTTGGGGAGGCTCAGCCGGAGGCTGCTGCAGAGGTGGTCCATCAGCAAATAGCTGAACCTTGGCTTTTTACTCCCATCAACATTAGGGGAACCTGAGATTATCGAACTCTTACATTTTGTAGATGAGAACACTGAAGCTCAGAGAAGAGAAGGGAACACAAGGAAAGCCTGTGGCCCCACACACAGGTTTTCTGGCTTCTTAATCTCACTCTAGAGTTTGAATTGCATCTCTGTCATTTCTGGTTGTATCACTTTGGGCAAGGACTTCATCTCTCTGAGCCTCAGTTTCCTCACATATAAACAGAGGAGGGTACTGCCTAGCTCCAGGTTTGTGGGGAGGCTTCCACACAGTGTGAGGTGTCTGACACCACGCTTGGAACATGCTCAGGGCTTAATTAACAATACTTAACCATCAACATTTACCATTGTTCTTCATGGCCAGCCTCATTATCAATCAAGTAAGGTCAGCAGGAGGGAGAAGGCAGGGAAAAGTGGATAAGGAAACAATCTGTTCTCCAATCTGTACCATACTCTGTCTTCAAATACACTTATTGTATACTTAGACCCTTGCTAGATTATAAACTTATGAATGGTAAAGACTGCATCTTTATTTCTTTTTAGGGATGATTTATTGAGCACTTATAACTAGGTACCTGTTACTGCACCTGGCACTAAACATGCATGATCTAAGTCCTATGACATAGATTCTATGATTATCCCCATTTTGCACATTGGGAAACTGAGACACTGAGAAGTTAAGAAAATTGCCCAAGGCAAATCGGAAAGATAGGATTCAAACCCAAGTTATCTTATTGCAGAATCTAAGCTCTGGACCACTAGGCCACATGGCCTCTCTGACAATACTAGCTAGATGCTAGCCCAATTTCAGTATCCCTTAATTTTTATATTTCCTCTACCCCTCATCTGAAGTTAGCATTGTTTTTTCCACCAGTGGTGTTTATTAAATAGGCCGATGAATGGATGCTCCAAGATAATCACTCCACCAGCTCTATACATAGTAGGTCCAAGGGGGTACAATGACCACCGTGACCCAGCCTTTGAGAAATTGAGATCTGCTAATGACAGGCACAATCTGTGTGTAGTGCATTTTCCTGGGGAGAGAGGGTCTGCTGCTTTCCTTAGAGTATCAAAGGGATCCCCCAAATGGAAAAAGACATTAGTTATTTAAAAAAAAAAACATGTGAACAGTTGGAGGACCATGTGATAAATTCTCCACAAGCACAGTCCAGTGCTAACGGGAAAGGGAAACCAGGCTTCCTAAATGGGTGTAAGGGGTTTGGGTAGCTGATAATAGGAGGCAAACACACATACTGAGGCTGGGAAGTGGCATGATTAGAAAAATAACTCTACCCCAGGAGAACATGGAAGACCAGGAGGATGCTGCAGTGAGCTGTGCTGCCTTGCCTACGTCAGGCCCCTCTGGGCTCTGCAGGTGCTGTGGAGCTGGCAGACCCTGAGGCTGGGCTCTGGGCAAGCTCTGCACCCAGCAGAGGTCTGCCCTGTCAGCACCATCCCTGGTCCCACATACAGCCCCAGCTCCATACTCTTGCCAAATCCCTAAGGGGGTTGCCATTTTGGCCCTGCAGGGTTTGGAGAATCAATGCAATCCTTGGGACCCATGAAAGATCGTTGACTTTTTTCTCTCCACTTCTCCCAGTGTCCAAACGCACCTTCTGGCAGGGCTGGCAGGGAAGAAGCCCACAGACATCTCCATCCCATCCTCAGCCACTGAGCCCAGAACAGATGCTCCAGGACCAGCATACCATGAACACGAAGGCCTCAGAGGTGATGTCCATGCTGCAGGAGCTCCTGGACTCTACCATGTTCAGCAAGGGGGAGGTCAGGGCCATCAGGTACATGGCCACTGTGGTGGAGAACCTCAACAAGGCCTTGATCCTCCAACACAAGGAGAACAGGAGCCTGGAGACCAAATACAGGTACCTGCAAATGCAGGCGACCGAAGAGCTCAGCAGCCAGAGGCTGCACTTCCAGCAGTTCGTGCAGGTCCTTGAGAGCAGGAAGGATGCTCTGCTGAAGCAGGTAGAGATCTTAGGGGGACAGTACCATGACCTTCTCCTGACGAAGCAGGCCTTGGAGTTCCAGCTGAAGAAGGCTCAGGCTGCTACAGGTCAGGCAGAAGACCCGGCTGAGGTTTCTTTTGACTCCCCGGGTCCCTCTGAGAGAGAGACCCTTGCAAGGAAAGAAACAGTCACGGAGGAAAGCCAACAGGAACCCATGAAGAAGGAACAGTTGTTCTCGCCACTTCCCCCAGGTACCATGGCCATGGTGTGGGACAGTGGTGCTACAGCTGCAGGGCACCAGCCACTTTCCACCATGACTGTGCACTCGAGGGTCGCAGATGTGTTCAGCAGCAAGGACACCAAGAGCCTTGAGCCTGTGCTTCTACCCTCAGTAGATCGCAGGTTTCCTAAGAAATGGGAAAGACCCGTGGCAGAAAGCTCAGGCCACAAAGACGAAGACCAGGAGGACTACTTCCAGGAAAAGGGAGGACTCCAAATTAAGTTCCACTGTAGCAAACAGCTGTCTCTAGAGAGCTCCAGGCAGGTGACCTCTGAGAGCCAAGAGAAGCCCTGGGAGAAGGGATTCGGCTGGGAGACACGGAGGCAGCTGTGGCTGGAGGAGGAGGAGATGTGGCAGCAGCGGCAGAAGAAGTGGGCCCTGCTGGAGCAGGAGCACCAGGAGAAGCTGCGGCAGTGGAAGCTGGAAGACCTGGCCAGGGAGCAGCAGCAGAGATGGGTCCAGCTAGAAAAGGAGCAGGAGAGCCTAGGGAGAGAGCCGGAGCAGCTAGGGGAGGACGTGGAGAGGAGGATTTTCACACCCGCCAGTCGATGGAGGGACTTAGAGAAGGCAGAGCTATCGTTAGTGCCTGCCCCAAGCCGGACCCAATCTGCTCACCAAAGCAGGAGGCCACACTTGCCCATGTCTCCTAGTACCCAGCAGCCTGCCCTGGGAAAGCAGAGACCTATGAGTTCAGTGGAGTTTACCTACAGACCACGGACCCGCCGAGTTCCCACAAAGCCCAAGAAATCTGCCTCCTTTCCTGTCACTGGGACATCCATTCGAAGGCTGACTCAGCCCTCTTTGCAGATATCACCTGCTACTCTTAAGGAGAAGGTGTACCACATGGACATGGAGGCCCAGAGGAAGAACCTGAAGCTCCTGAGTGAGGAGTCTGAGTTGAGGCTGCCCCACTACCTGCGCAGCAAAGCACTGGAGCTCACCACCACCACCATGGAGCTGGGCGCGCTCAGGCTGCAGTACCTGTGCCATAAGTACATCTTCTATAGACGCCTCCAGAGCCTCCGGTAGGTCCTCCCTGGAACCCACCTGGCACCCACCTGCTGCTATATGTGGGCAGAGCCTAAACCCAGTGGGAGAGAAGGAACACAGGGCAAGGGGCGATGGGGAGAGCCACCCCAGGCCTGGACAGGGTCTCCTGAGTGGGATCCAGGAAAGCAAGTCTGGCCTGGGGCCTTGGGCAACCCCTGAAGGTGTGGGAAGAAGGGCACTGACCACTGCTCTCCCTGTAGTGGGCTTTTCCTCTAAGCCACTTCCTTCTCTCTTCCTCTCTTCCCATGGCCCTGTCCGTAATCCACCTAATGTGCTCCTGTCTTTCCTTTCTCTTTCTGTTTCATCCCAGCCCCGAGGCTCCTCACCTGATACCACCTCCCACTTTTCTCTGCCCCATTTTCCCCAGCTCTTACCAGCCTCCACTTCTCTTTTTGCTCTAAGGAATTAAAGAAAACAAAGTCATCTCTGGTTAACAGACTTGGGGGATAGAGGAGGCCTCTCCACACCCTAAATCGCTTCTCCTCTCTTCCCAGGCAAGAAGCAATCAACCACGTACAAATCATGAAAGAAACGGAGGCTTCCTACAAGGCCCAGAACCTCTACATCTTCCTGGAAAACATTGACCACCTGCAGAGCCTCAGGCTGCAGGCCTGGACGGACAAGCAGAAGAGACTGGAGGAGAAGCGCCGAGAGTGCCTGAGCAGCATGGTGACCATGTTCCCCAAGGTGGGCCTCCCACCCCCACCTCCCGCTCTGCCTCCTGGGGTCAGCACAGTCAGTCGGCTTGGGGCCCCGAAATGAACCTGTGGGGATGTGGCTGCGACTGCGGGACCAGGGGCAGAAGGGAAAAGAGAAGGCAGGATAAGGCCTCTGCACCAGTGAGAGGTGAAGGCAGGCGGTGGCCTGAGCATGGGGGAGGGCGGCTTTCCAATCTGTTTCTGGGGAGAGCAACCCAGAGAGAGAGAGAGAGAGACATCTCTTCAAAAAGAGCTGTGGAAGAGAAGATTTCTTCCGGAAAAGAAGGGCAGCTGGATCTTGCAGTCCTGGCTCTGGGCTGTGATTCTCCCTCCCCTGTGGTTCTCCATGCCCTGCTCCTGTCAATCTGGTGGCTCTCCAGGCTTGGTGCACAGCCATCATCTTCACTGTCTTGCAGGGACTCACTTTGCTTCTCCCTGAATCAGCTCCTTGGCTTTCCAGATTCCAGGTCTCTTCTTCCTTGGTTCACTTCCTTGTTTTAGTAGAGTCCCTCCTCCACTCACTTTCTGACAATGGTTGCATGGTTAAGTCATTGAGACCCTGGTTGTCTGAAAATGTCTTTACTTAATATCTGTCCTCACTCTTAATTGACTGTTTGCCTGGATGTGGAAATCTAGCTTAGAATCCATTTTCCCTCATAATCCCTCAAAATGTGTTTGTTTGTTTATTTGTTTGTTTGTTTTGAGACGGCATCTCACTCTTTTGCTCAGGCTGGAGTGCGGTGGCGCAATCTCAGATCACTGCAACCTCCACCTCCCAGGTTCAAGCGATTCTCCTGACTCAGTCTCCCACATAGCTGGGATTACAGGCACCCACCAGCACACCTGGATAATTTTTGCATTTCTAATACAGACAGGGTTTCACCATGTTGGCCAGGCTGGTTTTGAACACCTGACGTCAAGTGATCCACCTGCTTTGGCCTCCCAAAATGCTGGGATTATAGGCATGAGCCACTGCACCCGGCCACAATTTTTATTATTTATACATTTATTTATTTAAAATAAGTTTTACTGTATATATTTAAGGTTTACAACATGACATTATTAAGATACATATATAGCAGAATGGTTACCATAGTGAAACAAATTAACATATCCATCATCTCACATGGTTGCCATTTTTATCTCTCCTCTGGCAAGGGCAGTAGTAATCTACCCATTTGGCAAAAATCCTGACTACAATACACTATTAACTATAATCCAACACATAGAGCTTTCAGTTTTTTAATCCTATGCATTTGCTACTGTGTATCCTTTGGTCTATGTCACCCCATTTCCTCCCATCCCCACTCCAATTCTGGTAACCAGTTTTATTTTCTGTCTCCTCAATTCGGCCTTTTGGTTTTTTTTAGATTTCACATACAAGTGAGATCATGTGATATTTTTCCTTCTATGCATGGCATACTTCACTTAGCATAATGTCCTCTGGGGCCAACCATACTGTGGCAAATGGCAGGATCTCCTCCTTTTTTAAGGCTGAATAATATTCCACTGTATATACAGTTATGCATCACTTAATGATGGGGTTGTGTTATGGGAAATGTGTTGTTAGGCAATTTTTTGTTGTGTGAACATCATAGGGTATACTTCCACAAACCTAGATGGGATAACCTGCTACACACCTAGACGATATGGCGTAGCCTATTGCTGCTAGGCTACAAACCTGTGCAGCATGTGACTATTCTGAATTATAATTATAATTCTGACTATTCTGTAGGCAGTCAGAACACATGGTGAATATTTGTGTATCTAAACATAGAAAAGGTACAGTAAAGATATGGTATTATAATCTTATGAGACCATGGTCGTATATGTGGTCCATCATTTACTGAAATATTGTTATGCAGCACATCACTGTATATACCAGAATTTCTTTCATTTGTCCACTGATGGGCACCTTGGTTGTTTCCATATCTTGGCTACTGTGAGTAATACTGCAATGGACATGGGAGTCTAGATATCTCTTCAAGGTGGCGATTCTGTTCCTTTGGGTATATACCCAGAAGAGAATCCCTGGGTCATAGTAATTTCATTTTTAATTGTTTTAGGAGCCTCCATACTGTTTTCTACAATGGCTGTACTAATCTACCTTCCTATGAATAGTGTACAGGATTCCCTTTTCTTCACACCCTTGCCATGACCTTATTATCTCCTGTCTTTTTGATAATAGCCCTTCTAGCAGGTGTGGGGTGATAGCTCATTGTGGTTTTGATTTGCATTTCCCTGATGATGAATGATGTTGAGCACCTTTTCATATACTTGTTGGCCATTTTTGTGGCCTTTTTTTTTTTTTTTTTTTTGAGACAGAGTCTTGCTCAGTCGCCCAGGCTGGAGTGCAATGGCGTGATCTTGACTCACTGCAAGCTCCGCCTCCCGGGTTCACGCCATTCTCCTGCCTCAGCCTCCCGAGTAGCTGGGACTACAGGTGCCCACCACCACGCCTGGCTAATTTTTTCTATTTTTTAGTAGAGATGGGGTTTCACCATGTTAGCCAGGATGGTTTCTATCTCCTGACCTCGTGGTCCGCCCGCCTCAGCCTCCCAAGGTGCTGGGATTACAGGAGTGAGCCACCACACCCGGCCGTCTTTTTTTTTTTTTTTTTTTTAAAGACAGCAAGTGTATTAGAGCAACAGTGTGCAACAGAATGCCTGCTCCATAGACAGAGCAGGGCTGTCCCATAGGCAGAGTGGCCCAGAGTACCCCATGTCTTTTTTGGATAAATGTCAATTGAGGTCCTTTGCCCCTGCTTTTTTTTTTTTTTTTTTTTGAGACGGGGTCTCACTATTTTGCCCAGGTGGGTCTTGAACTCCTGCTCTGCCTATTTTATTATTTTTAGTTTGCTAAATGCCCTGTTTATTCTGCAAACAAGGCTTAGAAATGTGCAGACACAAGTTGTAGGTTGAGAAATCTCTGTGTAGTTGTGACTTCATGACTATACTTCGGTAAAAGCAGTTATGACGGTGGCTTCTGAACATATTAACCTACCATTGTTTTGTCCAGAGCGAACAGTGAAAATGGATTCCTAATGGCCTATTTCTCTAAGTGATCATCACATTTCGCTGCTCTAGTCTTTAAGAACGAGTGGAGCCTTCACTTAAGCTGCCATCTCCTTGCCACTCAGGGCTTCAACAATTGTAAGCACAAACTCAAAGCTGGTCCCAGGCCCTCGGCTTGTAAGAATTTCAGGCTGTCCTTTTCCACACGATTCTCAGAGTAGGGGTAGTGACCTCCATTCATCATTTTGTCCTTAGCAAGCGGGAGTGTTGTAACTTTACTTCCAAAACTTATTTCATGAGCCATCAGAGCAGTAGGACCTGTACAGATGGCGGCTATAAGGTACTTCTGGTTTTCCTGTTCCTTTAGTATCTCCTTCACAGCAGCAGACTCAAATTCTGTGCACCCAGATTACCTCCTAGTAGAACCACTATGTCATATGGTCCCCCTTTTTTTGCATCTTCAAGACTGGTATCAGGGCAAATGACAACATCATGGCTACACTGTACTGGGTCTTTTCCAGCCAGACCCGCAATGGTGACCTTAATCCCAGCTCGCCTCATGACATCTACAGGATGACCGTCTCCATTTCCTCTGCTTCTTCAGCCAAAAACTCAAAATAATAATGATTTAAAAATCAGGAGCCGGGCGCGGTGGCTCACGCCTGTAATCCCAGCACTTTGGGAGGCCGAGGAGGGCGAATCATGAGGTCAGGAGATCAAGACCAGCCTGGCTAACACGGTGAAACCCCGTCTCTATTAAAAATACAAAAAAATTAGCCGGGCGTGGTGGCAAGTGTCTGTAGTCCCAGCTACTCCGGAGGCTGAGGCAGGAGAGTGGTGTGAACCCAGGAGGCGGAGCTTGCAGTGAGCCGAGATCATGCCACTGCACTCCAGCCTGGGTGACAGAGCGAGACTCCATCTCAAAAAAAAAAATAAAATAAAAATAAATCAGGTTATGTTTTCATGTATTGAGTTGTAGAACTATTTTATACTAAGACTTTAATTTATACAATGTGAATTTTCCTAACAATAATGTGAGCATATTTTCATGTGCTTATTTGTCATCCATTTATCTCCTTTGGTAAAGCGTATTATTGGGTTGTAAAGTTCATCCTATATTTGATACCTATATCAAATATTTGCATACCTATATCTGGTGTGCAAGTTCTACACCAGATCTGTATTTCATGGATATTATCTTTCAGTCTGCGGCATTCCTTTTTTTTTTTTTTTTTTGAGACAGTCTTGCTGTGTTGCCCAGGCTGGAGTGCAGTGGTGCCATCTTGGCTCACTGCAACCTCCACCTCCCGGGTTCAGGCAATTCTCGTGCCACACCCTCCTGAGTAGCTGGGATTACAGGCACCCGCCACCATGCCTGGCTACTTTTTGTATTTTTAGTAGAGACAGGGTTTCGCCATGTTGGCCAGGCTGGTGTCTAACTCCTGACCTCAAGTGATCTGCCTGCCTTGGCCTCCCAAAGTGCTTGGGAGTCTTGCTCTGTCGCCCAGGCTGGAATGCAGTGGCGTGATCTTAGCTCACTGAAACGTCCGCCTCCTGGGTTCAAGTGATTCTCTTGCCTCAGCCTCCCAAGTAGCTGGGATTACAGGCATGTGCCACCACACACGGCTAATTTTTGTATTTTTAGTAGAGATGGGGTTTCACCATGTTGGCCAGGCTGGTCTCGAACTCCTGATCTCTGGTGATCTGCCCGCCTTGGCCTCCCAAAATGCTGGGATTACAGGTGTAAGCCACCACACCTGGCCTATGTAAGATATTTTGAGAGCAAGAGAGACCAACCACATTCACATAACTTTTATTACAGTATATTGTTAACATTGTTCTATTTTGTTATTAATCTCTTACTCTGCCTAATTTAAATATTAAACTTTATCATAGTTAAGCATATATAGGAAAAAACGTGTATAAAGGGTTTGGTACTGAGGTTTCAGGCATCCACCAGGGTTCTTGAAATGCATCCCCCGAGGATAAGGGGGAACTACTGTATGCAAAACCCAAAGCTATACAACAATGAGAAACATTAAAAGGGAAATTCAGGTGTAAGTGAAGACATTCCTCTGAATTCCCAGGTTTCTCTGAGCATCAAAACCCACCAATCTTTCAGTCCTTTTCTTGAATATTATTCTGTATCCACATTCTCTGCATCTGATTGGATCCCTGGATTTTATTTCATTTTCTGCATGACATTCTCCACAGATATATATCATTAGCTGCTGCTTTGGGGGTTGAATGTCCTGGATGTCATTGTGAGCTCCTTTTTACTCTGAGTGTCTTTCTAGTTTTCGTCCAAGTACCCACCACAAACTCCACAACCCACCAATTTCCTACCTACCCAGCAATGAGAAATGGCATCTTAATAATATTTATTCTTTCAATTCATGAGCATGCTGTATCTCTCCAGTTACATCTATTTATTTCAGTTTCATAGGTTTATTATTCAAATATTCTGAAGCTCTGTAACTAGGTGCATACACATTTAAGATTGTTTATGTACTCTTGAAAATTTGACCTTTACTATTTATTTTAATAGAGATGAGGTCTCACTATGTTGCCCAGGCTGGTCTCCAAATCTTGCCCTCAAGCGATCCTGCCACCTTGACCTCCCAAAGTGTTGGGGTTACAGCATGAATCACCCTACCTGGCCCAAAATTTGGACTTTTATCCTTATGAAATGGCCCTCTTTGTTTCTTTTCTTTTCTTTTCTTTTCTTTTTTTTTTTTGAGATGTAGTCTCGCTCTGTCACCCAGGCAATGCAGTGGCGCCATCTTGGTTGGCTCACTGCAAATTCCACCTCTCAGGTTCAAGGGATTCTTGTGCCTCAGCCTCCCGAGTAGCTGGGATTACAGGCGCCTGCCACCACACCTGGCTGATTTTTATATTTTTAGTAGAGATGGGGTTCGCCATGTTGGCCAGGCTGGTCTCCAATTCTCGACCTCAGGGGATCCACCCACCTGGGCCTCCCAAAGTGCTGGGATTACAGGCATGAGCCACCCACACCCAGCCCTTTGTTTCTAATTATATTCCTTGCTCGTCAGTGTACAACAATATTGATATAGTCACTGCAGCTTCTTAAATACTTTTTACTATTTGCATGGTATACCTTCTTCCACTCTTTCACTGTTAACCTATGTCTATATATTATTTATTTATTGGAACGCTTCATGAATTTGTGTGTCATCCTCGTACCAAGGCCATGCTAGTAGTCTTCTCTGTATTATTCTAATTTTAGTATATGTGCTACCGAAGTGAGCACCATGTCTCTATATTTAAATTGGGTTTTTAATTGATATTTTATAGTTGGGTCTTGCTTTTTTATGCAATCTGTCAATCTTTGCCTTTTATTTGGTGGTTTTAGGCTATTTATATTTGATGTGATTATCAACACAGTTGGGTTTAAATATATAATTTGCTCTTCATTTCTATTTGTCTCATCTGTCCTTTGGTTTTTTTTCCCTCTTTTCCTGCCTTCTTGTGGAGTAATTGAGCTTTTCAAGTAAATTCATCTTATCTCCACTCCTGACATATTACATATTAGCCATACCTCTGTTTTGTTATTTTTGTTATTTGTTATTTTTATTTTTTGAGACAGAGTCTCACTCTCTCTCCCAGGCTGGAGTGCAGTGGTGTGATCTCGGCTCACCGTAACTCTGCCTCCTGGATTCAAGCGATTCTCATGCCTCAGTCTCCTGAGTAGCTGGAATTACAGGTGCCTGCCACAGTGCCCAGCTAATTTTTTTTGTATTTTTAGTAGACACAGGGTTTTGCCATGTTGGCCAGGCTGGTCTCGAACTCCTGGCCTCATGTGATCCACCCACCTCAGCCTCCTAAGGTGCTGGGATTACAGGCGTGAGCCACCATGCCCAGCCTGTCTTGTTATTTTGTTTTTATTATTATTATTTTTTTGAAACAGAGTCTCACTCTGTTGCCCAGGCTAGAGTGCAGTGGCATGATCTCAGCTCACTGCAACCTCCGCCTTCCAGGTTCAAGCGATTCTCCTGCCTCAGCCTCCTGAGTATCGGAAATTACAGGTGCGCACCACCACACCTGGCTAATTTTTGTATTATTAGTAGAGACTGGATTTCACCATGTTGATCAGGCTGGCCTTGAACTCCTGACCATGTGATCTGCCCACCTCGGCCTCCCAAAGTGCTGGGATTACAGGCGTGAGCCACTGTGCTCTAGGGTTTACAATATAAATCTTTAACTTATCATAGTCTACTTTCAAATAATATTATTTCATGTGTAAGAACCTTACAACAGTATACATCTATTTCTTCCCTCCTGGCCTTTGTCCTACTGTTGTCATACATTTTGCCCCTATGTAACTTAGAAATTCCCTAATATAGTTGGCCCTCTGTATCTATGGGTTCTGCATCTGTGGATTCAACCAACCACAGATGAAAAAGATTTGGAGAAAAAAATGGATGGATGTGTCTGTGCTGAACACGAACAGACTTTTTTTTCTTGTTATTCCCTAAACAGTCTAAAGATAGCATTTATATTGTATTAGGTATTATAAGTAATCTGGAGATAATTTAATATATACAGGAGGATGTGGGTGGGTGAAATGCAAACACTGCACCATTTCATATAAGTATGTGAGCATCCACAGATTTTGGTGCCTGTGAGGAGTCCTGGAGCCAATACTCCATGGATAGCAAGGGACAACAGTACATTGTTATTACTTTTCCCTTAAGCAAAGGGAAAAGAATAATCTATTTACCCCCACACTTACCACTTCCAGTGCTCTTTACTCTTTTGTGTAGATCCAAATGTATTTTGAGTATCATTTTCCTTCTGCCTCAAGGATTCCTTTAACATTTCTCACACTGCTCATCTGCTGGTGATGAATCCTCTCAGCTTTGGTGTCTGAAAAGGTTTATTCAGTTTTCAGTTTTGAAAGATGTTTTTGCTGGATGTAGAATTCCAGTTGGGCAGTTTTTTCTTTCAGTATTTTACAGATGTGAACACAAACTCTTCCCAGGGATATATGAACTCTGAGGATGGTTTTGTCTGTTCTTGCCCAGTGATTCTTCCCCTAGCCTTGGTAGTTTCCTCGCAGGCGTGCACAGAGACTTAATGGGACGACTCTGCAGAGCTTTGGAGATTTCTTGCCGTGTGGTTTCCTCCTCTCTAGTACTCTAGTTTTCAAATTCTAGTCACCTTGGCTTCCCTGATCCCCAAACGCTGTCTCCTCATCTCAGCAAGGCTGCTGGCCTCTGTTTGGGTTCCCTGCCCTGTGCTGGGGCCTGGACATTGTCTCATTTGTTTCATTCCTTTTGGGGATCATTGACCTGCAATGCCTGTTGTCTGAATGGGTATATATCATTTTTTCATATATTTTGTTTGGCCTACTAGTTGTTTACAGGAGAATAGTAAACTAGTCCTTGTTATTCCTTTATCACTAGTTTATCTCCTCAAATAAAATCCCATACTATTAAGACCCATTTTAAATGTTAAAAGTTCCAAGAATTCCTATATACTTAGTTTTACTTTTTATTTATTCAATTTTTGTACAATTTTGAGTATGTACTTACACTCTTGGGCTCCTGGCAAAAAATCCATTGCCCCTCAGGGGACCATGCCCTATGGGTTAGGAACCATTGGTTTAGGCCAACAGAACCTAAACCATTGGTTTAGGCCAACTAACTCTCTTAATCTCTACACTTGGAGCCTATCCTCATCTTTTCCATGTCCTTGCTGAGACCTCACGTTTTTCCTCTGAAAACTAACACTAGGAGAAACCTTACTCTTTCACCCCCTCCCCACCACCCCACTTTACGTTGGCAGAATTCAATAAAGTAACCATCTAAAATGTATAGACCTGGTTTTAACATTCATACATCAAGTACAACCCAAATAAATCCCAAGATGTTATGTGATCTCGTTATGCCATTGTATCCATTGTATCCCATTCAGAGATATAATGCTCACTCACCCACCAAAAATAATAAAAAAGTAACCCCAATCTTTTTTTTTTTTTGAGACAGAGTCTTGCTCTATCGCCCAGGCTGGAGTGCAGTGGTCTGATCTTGGCTCACTGCAAGCTCCGCCTCCCGGATTCATGCCATTCTCCTGCCTCAGCCTCCCGAGTAGCTGGGACTACAGGCACTCACCACCACGCCCTGCTAATTTTTTTGTATTTTTAGTAGAGATGGGGTTTCACCGGGTTAGCCAGGATGGTTTTGATCTCCTGACCTTGTGATCCACCTGCCTCGGCCTCCCAAAGTGCTGGGATTACAGGCGTGAGCCACCGCGCCCGGCCAACCCCAATCTTTAATTGGGTCACTCATAATCACTAAAGTGGGTCCAGCTTATAATTCACAATAATGAAATTTTCTTTTATTTTTTCCTCTCCTCTCCCATTCTCTCACATCCAGAAAACCTCTTTAAATTCCAACACACTGTCTCTGACACCCAAACTTCCTTTTCTCTTTGTCTAGATAAATGATTACTAATCTATGGGCCATACACCACTGAGGGAAAATGGAACCATGTGTATACCAATAATTGTCTATATACTGAATTACTAAAAAAAGGAAAACTTATATTGGAATCCTTGAAACTTCTGATATTTAAAATAAATCCAAAATAATATAGAATTTAAAAAAAAAAAAAAAAAAAAAGCCCAAAGAGATAATAGCTAAAACTTGGGAATAATGGAATAAAAGACTCCTATATTCTCCTCTTTTGACTTCTTTTTTTTTTTTTTTTTTTTTTTTTTGAGACGGAGTCTTGCTCTGCTGCCAGGCTGGAGTGCAGTGGCGCGATCTTGGCTCACTGCAACCTCCGTTTCCCGGGTTCAAACAATTTTCCTGCCTCAGCCTCCCGAGTAGCTGGGACTACAGACGTGCACCACCACACCCAGCTAATTTTTGTATTTTTAGTAGAGATGGGGTTTCACCATGTTGGCCAGGATGGTCTGAATCTCTTGACCTTGTGATCTGCCTGACTTGGCTTCCCAAAGTGCTGGGATTATAGGGGTAAGCCACCGCGCCCGGCCTTGACTCTTTATTATAGATACATAGATATAGGTACAGATATAGATTTAACTCCTTTGTCTTGTTTTAATTTTTTTTCACTGATGTTTTGCCTGTTTCTAGATTCTCTACAACAGATGTAAAACAGGAACTAACCCAGCAAATTAGAATTCATACCCTTTGGGACTATTAATAATTTTGTCCCCATTATACAAGTATTGAGTTTATATCCATATTCATCTTTCATATGGCAGGAATAGCTCTCTGCACCACCCATGAGTATGGGATCTTTCCCTGCCAGACTCCTTCATTTGCAACACTGGCTTTGGGATGAGCAGCCCTCAGCTCTAGACCTGAGGCTCAGGCTGCCAGGGGCAGAAAAGCAGCAAGTGCCGACGTGGTCCCTAGGGGCAGCTTGGAGGGACTGGAGGATCCCACAGTTGTGAGTCAGAGCCAGCTGGGACCTGCCCCAGGGTTGGGTCAGGAGGTACCACCTGCCCCCGAGTCTTGAGCAGCAGTGGCCTGAGTCTAGGGGAGGCAGCATGCTGAGGCATTGGTATGAGGGCTGGCATCAAGCAGCTAGAAGAGCCTTGGCCATGGAGGTTTCGTATCACCTTATACAAGTCCAGATAATCTCCTAGAGGCATCTTGACTTGCTGTTTGTTTTGGGATTGAGAAGGAAAGGGACATGACAATTCTTTGAGTGGCTGTGAAGGTTCCCCCAGCTTCTCAACCCGTGCCAGGGCTGGGGCTGGACAAAAAGATACCCAGTGCAGTCCAGGCACAACCTGGCCCCCTGCTGTGAACCCTGCCTGGAGCTGCTCTAGTTCCAGCTGCTCTGGTTTTATTTTCTTCCTTGCTGTTTTGCCCATTATCCAGCTTCCTCACAACAAAGGAGAAACAGGAACTGACACAGCAAAAAAGAATTCAAGGAGTTTCCAGCAAAGGTCTGATACCTTGTGGTCCCAGGGTTTCTAACTGAAGGGATTCCCTCTACCTTACTCTCTCCACTCAGCCCTGAGTCCAGCAGGGGCACAGACAGGCAGGCAAAGCCTCCTCCCAACCTAGAGAGGAGATAACTTCCTGTTTCCCTGATGCCTCTCTGCTGGTTCCTCTAGCTCCAGCTGGAGTGGAACGTTCACCTGAACATCCCTGAGGTCACCTCACCAAAGCCGAAGAAATGCAAGTTGCCTGCAGCCTCACCCCGGCACATCCACCCCAGTGGCCCCACCTGTAAGCAGCCCTTTCAGTCCAGGCACCGGGAATGTGCGCCCCTGCAGATGGCCCGGTAGGTGCCAGGAAGCTGAGGGGGCAGCAGCTGTATGGGTGAAGAGGCAGGCAGCAGGAGTGACCAGCCTGGGGAGGTGGGCTGTGAAGTGAGGGCACCAACAGGCCAAGATCACCCTACAAGTTGCAAAGTGCCTGTCTTCTCAGCTGCCCTCCCCAGTGCTGGCCACGGACCCAGAGGTGGGGTGTGTGTCATAGTGTGTGGGCTTCAGGGGCTAGCCTGACCAGTGCATTTCAAACTATGCAACAGAAAGACTCTGAGGACCACACCTGAAAACTTACAACTTTTCTACCCTGAGCATTGATTTGGCATCTGCCATTGGTCTGTCCTGTAAACAAACCTGAACCTCCCTACCATGTGACCTGCAGGCTCTGGAGACACTGTGAACCTCTGGGCAGCTAAAAGGACCCTGGTCCACACCTACCCTTGTATGGCCTAGATCAGGGCTTCTGCCCAGGGCCTGTTCCTTAAAGGACAAGGGCCACCCTGGGAACCTCTTTCAGCAGCTCCTCCGCCAGAGGAGCCCCAGGGAAGTGAGATTCAGACTCAGTGTTGGAGGGGAGACGAGGAGGACAGTGACACACTCGATTTGAGAAAGGAAGGAGACAAAGCCCACTTGGGCCTGGTGGCTCTGGAGAGTCTCTTGCATCTCAATCTCTCTTTGTTGCTTTTCACATTCTCCAAACCCCCCACTCCCAGCCAACAGGGGAAGCAGATGGAGGCCGTCTGGAAGACCGAGGTGGTCTCCTCCAGTTACGCAATAGAAAAAAAGACCCCTGCCAGCCTTCCCTGGGACCAGCTGAGGGGACACCCAGATATTCCCCGGCTGTTGACACTGGACGTGTAGTCCTCCTACCACAAAAGCCTGAACTTCCTGAAGGCCCAGTAAGGTGCGAGGCTGATGGTCAATGTGGATTCTCCCCAATAAATCTTTCTCCAGGCTTTAACAATGACCTCATTTACTATCCCACACCAGACAGAGAGAGGCTAACCTGGTTCCTCTGCTAGGCGGATGTAAGCAGAGTCCCTGTGCCAACAGCACTTCAGTTCTAGTGAAGGGTTTCCTTAGTGTCTCAGAGGCCACCAGGGGGCTTTTCCTTCACACTGGCCTCCTGAGCTGCACATGAATTCTGAAGAGCCCCATCTCACCCTAGCCCTGGGGGTGGTTCTCGGGGGAGCCAGGTGTAGGGAGAGATAGATGAGGGAGCCCCTGGACTGCCTGAGAAACCTGAGCCTTGGGCCTGGGCCTATCTGTCACTTCCTTTCCTTACTACCTTCAAGAACGGTCCCTGGAAAGAACAGCTGGCTGGGGGGACAGAGGCAGGACTCCAGGGGCCAACAAGAGGCTTTTCTGGTTAGAAAAGGTTTAGCTCTCCTTTGCCTCTCTGGGCTTATAGATGTCACTACTGAAGGCTCAAGGCTCTTTTAAGGACCCTGTCTACATGAGCCATCCCATCTGCCTTCTGTGACCCTGGCCCTGCGTCAGTTACAGATCCCCAATCGGGAGAGGCTCCTGATGCCTCCAGTCTAGACCTAACCAGAGCCAAGAGCCAGAAGATGCTGGTGCTGCCCCCATCCGCCAACTAGAGACCTCAGTGAGACAGGGAGGCATAGCGGCATCAAAGAGGGCCAGTCCCTGGCCGCACCTGCGCTCTGAAATGGGCCTGAGAGTCCCAGCATTCCAGTCCACCCAGTGCAGAAACCTGGTTTCCAGTTCCTGGAGGGTTTCCAAGGGGGATGTGCATGTGTGTTGCTGTTGGTTGTTGATTTAGATACAGCAAACAGAATGGAGAATAACCAAAACAACACTGTGATAGAACACTGTAACCCATAAGTCAACTGGGGCCTGGCCTGGCAGAGATTCGGTTAAACTTACCCAAAGCCCTCCCCATCGTGGGGGTCTCTCCTCTCCACATCCCTTCCCTGCCTGTGCTCTGCCCAGCTTCTGAGTCTCAGGCCAGCCCCTTTGTTCTTCCCACACACGGAGATATGTGCACATAAGTATCAGAGGTATGCACCCCACTTGAGCCCATACACTCATGACGTCAGTAACTTGCTGAAAATACAGAGGGACAGTGAGGAACAGGAATCATGTTGAACAGCACTAAGCAGCAGCCTCCTTTCTTCCCTCTTTCCCCGCCTCTCTCTCTGGTAAAACATGCACAATTCAAAAATTCCTTCATGTCTCAAGCAGAGCTGTTCCACCCACACCCAGGCCTCCACTGGGATCCCAGTTTCAGGCTTAAGGCACTTATCAAAATATTGTTCCCAGCAAAGACAGCTTCCCCTTTCTAAGCGAATTTAGATGAAGACAATTTTCTCCCTGCTTTCAACCCTGTACCTGTTTACTGTGTTGATCTCACCACCAGGTACAGAGGCAGATCCTGCTGTGCTGTCTTCTTTATCCACATCCCAGGCTGCCACCACCTCCCTGCGTGTCAGGCTGCTCCTGATGTCTCAGTGTGGGGGCTCCCTGCATTGTCTTGGGGTCCACTATTTTGGCATGAGGATCTGCTGGTCTCTAACAAAAGTTCTCTGTCCCTGCCCAGGCTGCTGCTACCTCAGGGTGGTGGCTGTGCTGCCTCCTTTGGGAGCGCCCTCCTGGACACTGCTCCACTCCCTGAAGTGCACCTTTTCTTGGGCCGCCTGCTCCTGGCCCACCATGAGTCCTCACATCCACCTGTTGCGCAGTGCCAGGTCACTCGCCTCTTTGTGGTCCTGCTGACCTCGCCAGCTCCCCTGGCCATGCTCTCCAGCTCACAGCCCCATATGGGTTCATAACTAGGCCCAACCTCATGCCCCATTCTCCTGGTCTGCCTGGCACTGACAGCCTGTTTGTCTCCATGCCCACTGGGGTGTCCTCTCGGCATGTGAGGGAGGGTTGCTCATCTTCCCTCCATGGTTTGAGATGCTAGAAGACTGCATCCCTCAAAACCCAGCAGCCCCCCTTCTCTGAGATTTTTTTCAGCTTTGTCTTACAAGCATGTCCCCGGGGTTCTCTGTCTGACAGGTGGGAGAGCTGTGTGTGTCTGCAGACCCCAAATGCTTTCTGTAGCTGGAGAATCTTAGCCTTGACTCTTGAGTGCTCTGCCCTCCCCTTGCTCAGGGTCTGTTCCTGCACAGCTAAAAACACACTGGTACAGGTCGGGCATGGTGGCTCACGCCTGTAATCCCAGCACTTTGGGAGGCCGAGGTGGGCGGATCATGACTTTGTGTTGAGCAGTTCTGTGTCCAGGCTGAGTCTGGGCCCAGCTCTGGACTTGGCTCTGGGAAGTGCTCAGGTGCTGGATGGCACTCACATAGCCTGGGCCTTGTCTCAGTTGCTCCCCAACCTGTAACTCTATTAACTCTTACAGTGCCTCAGCGAACCAAAGGAAGGAATGCCAGGAACCTACAAATGAATCCGCTTAGCTTGTTCAAAAAGAGTCAAGCGAGTCACTCCCTGGAACCCAAATAAGCCAGAAGGATCAAGACAGCCCCAGTCTCCACTGCATCCCTTAGCTGGTGATTCTCAACCTTCCGAGGGACGGAAACCCACAGAGAACTTGGTTGAAATGCAGGTTCCCAGCTGGTGCTTTTAAAGAAACCCTCTGGGTGTTGCTGAGTTCTCCTAGAACTTTGAGAAACACTGTTTCCCTCCTGCAGTCCCCAAACTCTACGTTTTTAACAAAATAGAGGTTGGTTTATTTTAAAATTCTGTCTCATTGCTGAAACCCACACCTCCTCAACTCAGTTTTAGAACCCTTTGAGTGTTGTCTGTGTACTTTGGGAGCAAACATGCCGAGATAGCTGTGAGTGGCAGTTGGCACTTAGTAGGTGTCAGTAACTCTTCATTTAATCAAAATATGGACAGATACATCACTGACATGCCAGTGATTTGCATGAAAGCTCAGAAGGTGAGAACAAAAGGAGATACCAAATACAGACCAGAGCCAGGTGTCATAAGGTGGGAGGCAAAGGTGAGCATGTCTCTGAGTGAGGACAAAGGTGGAAGAAATGGAGACATGAGGTTCAAATATAGATGGTGTGGGCTAAGGAGGCCATCTCTGGCAAGCGTCTGTCAGTTCAGTTGAGACACTAATTCGGTTAGTTCAATCAGCTCATGAGCACCTACGCACCCTCCACCTGACACACAGCTACCTGCCTGGTCCCCACTCAGTCTCCCCCGCCCCATCCTTCTCCACTCACCAGCACCCTTGGCCTAGGGACCACACATACAAATAGGAAATTACCCTATCCTCAGAGAACGCATGTCCAGCGGTTCTCTTCCTCAGGAATGGCGCCCATCCTTGCTTCCAGCCTAAGACTGAGACTCCGGAAAGCTGAGCAGGATGTGGGATGTGAACAGCCGGTTCTGTGGATGATGCCAGGAGTAGGATTTGTTTTCTGAATCACAGCTTAAGATATCGCGAGGATGCCTGGTGTGGGAGGAAGGGGAGTGGTATGATGCAGGTCACATGCACAGCACAGCTGGGCCGGCCCTGGGCTGTTTCCAGCCTCTCGGGTCCCAGGCGCTTTCTTTTCTGGAGGCCTCACCCCAATGATACTTAACATCTTAAAATGCCCTCACACTAAATGTATTGCTCTAAATAATTGGAAAGCATTTTTATAACCTTGCTTTAGAAATTAACTTGCTATGAATAAGTTATTTAATGTGTACTTAGCTGTGAGTGACATCTCAGCAATCAGCATGCACAGAGAAGAAATCGAACAAGTTTTATAAATGTAATGAGACTATTTCGAATATTAAATTTGACAGTGAATGAAACTGAAAATATTATGTTTTATAAAGATTTCATACATATTCATACATTCTTTGTTTTTACATTTTGGCACCCATAATATTTTCAAAGGTTTCATGTTTTCACAGGCTCTTGGCACTGTGCTTAAGGGGCCTGGTGGCTGAACTTGCTGTGGTCATGGAGGACTCTGACCTTCTGCATGTCCTCTAGCGAGCTCTCTGGCGAGCACGCAGAGTGTCTGACATTCTTCTCCTGCTTTGGTAACAATTTCATCTTCTTAAAGGCAAAGAAAGCCTGCACGGGTCAAGCTGTGAAGCCAAGAGGGTTGGAAGACAAATATATATGTGTGTGTATCTTTGTGTATATATGTATGTATACATGTTTGTGTATGTATGTGTGTATGTATTTATGTATGTGTGGGTGTATTTATGTATGTATTTGCACATGTGTATATGTGTGTGCATGTGTATGGGTGTGTATGTATATATGTGTATGTGTGTATAGGTATGTGTGTGCATGTATAAATATATATGTGTATAAATGTGTGTGTGTATACATGTATGTGTATGCATGTGTATATATGTGTAGATGTGTATGTACGTGTGTGTGTGTGTGTGGTATTTTTCTAGTGATCAGGTTCATTGCTACTATACAGGAGCCTCATTTTTTTTTTTCAGAGCAAAGTTGACATTTCTGGTCAATGTATTGCTTCTACCCCAAAAAAATTCAGGGAAGACAAGGCATGGGAAGGAGTATTTCTCTGAGCATTGCTTCAAGCCATATTCGAGGACTGGCCGTAGCTCTGCTCGCATGGCCCACAGCCTCAGATGAGGAACCAAAACAAATGTGGAAGGGGACATGGGAGACGGGTCTACTCTAGCCTTGACTAACTGCAAAGAGGCATACAGTGGAAGGGAGAAAAACCCTTCAAAAACAACCCAGCCATAGAGCCAGGGAGGGGAAAGCTATGCATGGTCTGAAAAGTCAGAAAACAGATGAATATGACTCTGTGATCAGAGGAGTCATCTTCTCAAGAAAAGAAGATGTGCATGGCTGGGATGCTGTAACTATCAAGTGAGGACTTTGAAGACAGGACTTTGAAGGTAGCTACATCTAACATGTTACAAGATCTGCCTCTAACAGGTGGGCAACATGCAGGAACAGATGCGGAATTTGAGTAGAGAGTAGAAAATTGTACAAAAGAAATGGAAACTTGAAGATACCAGAAATTAAACCACTGGGTGCGGTGGCTCATGCCTGTAATCCCAACACTTTTGGGAGGCTGAGGCGGGCGGATCACGAGGTCAAGAGATCGAGACCATCCTGGCCAACATGGTGAAACCCCGTCTCTACTAAAAACACAAAATTTAGCTGGGTATGGTGGTGCATGCCTGTAGTCCCAGCTACTTGGGAGGCTGAGGTAGGAAAATTGCTTGAATCTGGGAGGTGGAGGTTGCAGTAAGCCGAGATTGTGCCACTGCACTCCAGCCTGGTGACACAGTGAGACTCCATCTCAAAAAAAAAAAAAGAAATTCTTAACGTCAGAGATATAGAAATCCTTTGGCAGGTTTATCAGCCAACTAGACAAAAGAAAGGCAAAAAAAAATTTGTGAATTTGAGGCAAGATCAATAGAAATTAGCCAACTATAACACAGACAGAGTAAAAACAAACCAGCAAACCCCAAACCAAACATCCAAGATGTGTGGGATAATACCAATGGTTTCACACACATGTGATCAAAGTCCCAGAAGGAAAAGGGAGAAGAAATATTTAAAGAGCTATTTGAAGAGATAATCACCGAGAATTTCCAAAATTAAAGACAAGAAGCCACAGATCCAAGGAGCTCAGAGAACCGAAGCAGGATAAATACAAAGAAAAACATACTTCAGCATATCATAGTCAAACCTGAAACCAAAGATGAGAGAAGAACTTGAAAGCAGCCAGAAAGAAAAAGTTACCCAGTAGAGTAAGAAATAAAGCAATCTTCTCAGGCAGTCTTGTGAGTTATGGGACCACAAGATAACCCAGGAGCCTTCTAAAATATTCCTCCATTTGGGGGCAATTAGCTTAGGCAGGTATCTGTTATCTGCAAAAAACAATTGGCTGGGATGTAATATCCCAGTCCTCCATACCCTGGCCCTGGTTCTTTTGTCACACTCCGGCCCTGCTCTCTGCACACCCTGGGGAGGCCCTCCGCTGGTTAGTGACTTCATCAGCCCCTCAAACACTATTTATTGCCTCTGAGCTGGGAGGAAGCTGAGCAGGTGGAGGCTGGATACACTAGTCACCGACCTCAGTGACCCTTGAGGCAGGCCCTGGGGTCTGACTGCTGCCGCACATTCTTTCCCGGGAGCTGAGCAGCCTGGAACGACCAAAGCCTGAGTCCAGCTGGTGCACCAGTCAGGGTGCTGCCACAGAGATATTCACTGCCACAGGCAGCAGTGCTGTGAGCGGGCAGCTGCCAATGATTCAGGCCGCCACTGGTCAAGAAGATTCAGGTTTCCTCTCTCATCACCCCCAGGCTGTCTGTTAGGTGCCCCATGTCCTCATTCTCTGGAAGAGAGGAGGAACCTTTCCTGCAGAAGCCACAAGGAGGCAGCAAAGTGCTTGTCTAAGGGCCTCAGCTGGCCTGGAGAGGGGATGGGAATTAGAAGGGAGGGAACTGCATAAAGAGGGACACGAGGGAAGCTGGTGGGGTTCCTGAGAAGGTGCAGGTGGAACGTGGACAGCAAGTGCGGCAGAGGGAGAAGACGAGGCATTCCTGACCCATGCTGTGGACACGGGGATCCTGCGGAGGACTCATGGTGGTGGAGTCTGCTCTCCCTTGGCCTGGGGCCCCTTCCTCCATACTTGACCGCCTACCCCCAGCAGGTCCTCTGCTCTGTATGGCAGAGATCTATCCCTGCAAATGACCCTTTGGGCAGTCGTTTTTAGGAGCTCTGCCAGGAGGCCCTTCCCATGGACTTCCTCAAGCATTTAGCATGGCCCCATTGATTCATTTACTTTCATTCATTCATTCAACAAGTACCTATTGGACACCTAACATGAGGCAATGTTCTAGGTGTTAGGGATACTGTAGTGAGTAAAACAAATTTTTAAAAAGTGCTTTCATGGCCGGGCGCGGTGGCTCAAGTCTGTAATCCCAGCACTTTGGGAGGCCAAAGTGGGCGGATCATGAGATCAGGAAATCGAGACCATCCTGGCTAACATGGTGAAACCCCATCTCCACTAAAAATGCAAAAAATTAGCCAGGCGTGATGGCAGGCGCCTGTAGTCCCAGCTAATCAGCAGGCTGAGGCAGGAGAATGACATGAACCCGGGCAGCGGAGGTTGCGTGAGCCAAGATCATGCCACTGCACTCCAGCCTGGGCGACTGAGCGAGACTCCATCTCAAAAACAAACAAACAAACAAACAAAAAAAAAAACATGCTTTCACAAAGCTTGTATTCTATGGGGGGAAAAGACAAGAAACAAAAATAAATTAGTAAAATGCACAGTTATGTCAGAGCATAAAAGGTGCCACGGAGAAACACAAATTTCAAGAGGGATAAGGCAGCAGAATGCAGGGGAGTGGGTGTTACCATTTAAAGTAGAGAGGGCATGGCAGGATGTTAGAGTGAAGACCTGAAGCAGGTGAGGAGGTGAGCTGGGGGAAGGGGATGCTGGGCAGGGAGAGGAGGCTGAGGTGAGAGCCTGCCTGGCACACTCAGGGGACAGCAAGGTGCCCGGGGTAGCTGATGTGGGTGAGTGGGAGGGTGGGAGGAGTCACACTGCAGAGGCCACTGGGAGGCAGATCACACAAGGCCTTGTAGGCCACCGTAAGGACCTCTGTTCACCTGGAATGCAATGGGAGCCATTGCAGAATTCTGAGCAGAGAAGTGACATCATCTGTCCTTCAATTCAAGAGCATCCTCTGGCTGCAACCATGAGCACAGACTGGGAGCAGGGAGCAGGGAGACCAGCTGGAAGCTGTTTCAATTTCTATCCTATTCAGAAAGCCTAGTCATGAAGGCCAGACGTGGTGGCTCATGCCTATAATCCTAGCACTTTGGGAGGCCGCAGTGGGTGGATCACCTGAGGTCGAGTTTGAGACCAGCCTGGTCAACATGGTGAAACTCTGTCTCTACTAAAAAAACACAAAAATTAATCGGGCATAGTGGCAGGCACCTGTAATCCCAGATGCTCGGGAGGCTGAGGCAGGAGAATCGCTTGAACTTGGGAAGCGGAGATTCAAGTGAGCTGAGATCACATCATTGCACTCCAGCCAGAGAGACAAGAGTGAGACTCCGTCTCAAAAGAAAAAAAAAAAAGCTTAGTCAATGAGCTCAGATGGCCCTTCCACCATGAAGTGTCCACTAATCCTCCCTAAGCCTCCCCTTCTCCTGGGGGCTCTCCTGCCTTTGTGTGTGGATCTCTTCCAGCATTGGTCCATCTTTTTTTTTTTTTTTTTGAGACAGAGTCTCGCTATAACCCAGGCAGGAGTGCAGCAGTACGATCTTGGCTCACTGCAAGCTCCGCCTCTGGGTTCACGCCATTCTCCTGCCTCAGCCTCCCGAGTAGCTGGGACTACAGGCGCCCGCCACCTCACCCGGCTATCTCTTCCAGCATTGGTCCATCTTGCCTTTGTTCTGGGATTATTGGTGAGCCTGTCCTCAACCCCACTAGACCTGAAACTCTTTAAGAAGGATGCCCAGTTGCTCTCACAGGTGTAGCTTCCCCTGTACCCAGATCCTCGAAGGGCCATGAACACAGTAGAAACCAAGTCAAGCTTTCCCTAAGGAGTAAGTGCTCCCATTCCTCCTTGCCTGCCTCTGAGGCTTCTTCCGGGCTGTGTTTCTGCCTGGAGCGCCACAATCGTTGTATTAAATGCTTAGCCACCATGACAGCCCTAGTGCCTTCTGTGAGCTGCATGTCACCATCCCTCAGCACAGCCAGGTTTACAGGACACAGCTTGTCACCGGTCCATAAGGCAGCCTGTCAGCGCTGGCAGGAAGCACACACAAACCAGTGAGTTTGCACAGCCAGTGGCCTCTCTGGAGGCTCCTGAGGGCAATTAAATGAGTAAGTTTTCATTTATTGATTCCTTAAACATTTATTGAGCACCTACTGTGCTGCCATGATCTGTATTAGGCAGCGGGGGCACGGAAGTGAGTAAAACTCATTTCCCAGGAGCCTACTGCAAACACAGGGTGCTGACTGGATGCAAAGCACTGGCACAGTTACAGAAATACATTCAAGTATTGTCCTGAACTCTCAAGGACTCACAATCCACCCAACACTCCTTCAGCAATTGTACTGTGCCAAGTGCTGGAGTTGGCGCTGAAAACAGAGGGGTCATGGCAAGCCTCGCGGGGTGATGCTTGAGTAGAGACTTAAAAGGTGGAGAGGCAAGCCATGGGGGAATGGTGACATTGGGACAGACTCCCCTCACACTCCAGTGTGGAGAAAGAGTAGTAATCGGTAGGGAGCTAGTGTGTGAACGCAAGACAAAGTGCAACGGAGAACGGGGAAGACATCCACGGCAGTGAAGGTCTGGGGAGGCCTTTGGGGCTAAGTGGGATCTCCATGAAATGTGGAAGGATGGGTGGAACTATGGCAGGGGGCAGGGGGGCAGGAAATCCAAGGGAAGACGACACTGTAAGCACAGAGCATGTTCATGTGGCAGCAAGCGGCCAGTGTGGCTGTAGTTCCACACCATGTGTTGTACGAGATAAGACCAGCTGGGACTGGATGTGGATGGGCTTGAAGGCCAACCAGCGGATGCTCCTCTGTAGGCAGTGGAGAGCCACTGATGGCAGCATGGAGAATTTAGAGAATGGAGACAGGGAGAACAAGGAGAGGAGCAGTTGTGGAGGTCTGCGTGACAGTCATGTAAAGAACCAGTTACAACTGTAGTCACTCACTCATGCCCTTGCTTGTCCACAGACATAGTTATTATACACAAAACTTCGTGCTCCATTGAAGGTGGGATAAGACAGATGGGGAGAAAACAAAGAAAAATAAAACCCAGTTTACGTGGAGGATTTTTTTTTCTCATTTTTCTTTTTTTTATTTTTTTTTTGAGACGGAGTCTCGCTCTGTCGCCCAGGCTGGAGTGCAGTGGCCGGATCTCAGCTCACTGCAAGCTCCGCCTCCCGGGTTTACGCCATTCTCCTGCCTCAGCCTCCCGAGTAGCTGGGACTACAGGCGCCCACCACCTCACCCGGCTAGTTTTTTGTATTTGTTAGTAGAGACGGGGTTTCACTGTGTTAGCCAGGATGGTCTCGATCTCCTGACCTTGTGATCCGCCCGTCTCGGCCTCCCAAAGTGCTGGGATTACAGGCTTGAGCCACCGCGCCCGGCTCGTGGAGGATTTTAAATCAAGGGAGAGACAGACACCAGTAAAACCCAAGCACACTCTTCCTTAAGGTCTGTGATATGATGCTATTCTTGGTTTCCCACCCACGTTCCCCACACTCCTCCAGCTCCTGCAGATTTTCATTCTCTTCTGCCTGTGTTCCCTAGGGGCTGCTCCAGTGCCTGGACTCTCCTCTCATGCCATAAGACATCCCAAGATGACTTCAGATTGCCCTGTTGCCTCAAATATCAGCTGTACAATGAAGATTCCCAAATCCATCCCCAATTCCAATCTCTCCTCTGAGTCATAGAGCTGTATACGCAAATGCTCAACTGCACATTCCAACTGGCTGCCCACTGGCCCTTCCAACTTGATCAATGCAAATGAAACTCATCACGTTTCCTTCTCACCCCCAACCCCTGTGGCTCCACTTGTGCCTCTGGTCTCATTGTGTATCTGCCAGCCTCATCCACTGCCAAAGCCTGAACCGGGCATCACAGGTGCCTGAGCTCCTGCACCCATTCATGCAATCTCTCACCAAGCCCTGTCATCGTCTACATCTTTTGTGTCTTCCCCTCAGTGACTACCCTAAATCGGGCCACCAACTAATCTCCCTGGCTTCTGTTTTACTCTTTCAATCTATGCTCCATACTAAGCCAGAGACATCTAAGATGCAGGTCTGATTCCACACTTCTGCTTAAAAATTCATTAATGGCTCTTCATTCTTTTTAGGATAAAGTTCAATCATGGCCTATAAAGATTTTTGTGACAGCTCTTCAGCCTGGTTATATGATATTCTATTGTATGCATGTGCAATGATTTATTTAATTAGTCCTCTAGTGAGAGATGTGTGAGCTGGTTTTTGCTAAACTTGCTAGTATGAACAATGCTCCAGTTGATAACTGTTTTCTTTTTTTTTTTCTTTTTAAGAGAGGTGGTCTCCCTTTGTCCCATGCTGGAGTGCAGTGGCGTGATCATAGCTCACTGCTGCCTTAAACTCCTGGGCTCAAGAGATCCTCCCACCTCAGCCTCCCAAGTGGCTGGGACTACAGCACCCAGCTAATTTTTTAATTTTCATTTTTTTTTTTTTGTAGAGGCGAGGTCTCGCCACTTTGCTCAGGCTGGTCTTGAACTCCTGGGCTCAAGCAATCCTACCACCTTGGCCTCCCTAAGTGCTAGGATTACAGATGTGAGCCACCACACATGGCTGATAATTTTATATGTAATTTATTTTGCATATGTGATAGTACACTGGATCAGAAACTCTACACATTTGTAATTCTGACAAGTCTTAATGAATTACAGTTCTAACAGCAACACAAGAGTGCGTATTACCCTACAACCATGCCAAGGCTAAGCGTCCAACATCTAGATTTTTTGCCAATCTGTGGGTGAAAAATTATACTAAATGTAGTTTCAATTGTCTTGTGAGTGAGGCTGAGTATTTTTTCATGTTTAAGAGACATTTATCTTTCCATTAACCATCCCATTTTCTTATTGAATTTGTTATTTTTCATATTGATTTGTAGAGATTTTTTACATATTAAGCAAATTAGCCCCTCTGACTATGATATGGGTTGCAAATATTTTCCCTACTTTGCCATTTGTCTTTGTTTATGTTTTTTGCTCTGTAGAAATTATAGATTTTTATGTTGACAGAATTTGTCTTTTTTTAAGCTAAGAGAAAATGTGTGCCATTCTGGAAAATACTTTCTCTACAGCGATATTATAAATTTGTGGTTTTACTCTTTTATATTTATTTATTTGGAAATGGAGCCTCACTCTGTCATCCAGGCTGGAGTGCAGTTGTACAATCTCAGCTCACTGAAACCTCTGTCTCCCAAGTTCAAGCCATCCTCCTGCCTCAGCCTCCCGAGTAGCTGGGATTACAGGTAGGCACCTGTATATTTAGTAGAGACGGGGTTTCACTATGTTGGCCAGGCTGGTCTCAAACTCCTGACCTTGAGTGATCTGCCTGCCTCGGCCTCCCAAAGTGCTGGGGTTACAGGCATGAGCCACCAAGCCTGGCCTTTTACATTTACTTAAACATAATTGTTTCATATGGATTTTAGTGTAAGAACTGAAAAGAGGGCCGGGTGCGGTGGCTCACGCCTGTAATCTCAGCACTTTGGGAGGCTGAGACGGGCAGATCACGAGGTCAGGAGATCAAGACCACCCTGGCTAACACGGTAAAATCCCGTCTGTACTAAAAACACAAAAATTAGCTAGGCGCGGTGGCAGGCACCTGTAGTCCCAGCTACACGGGAGGCTGAGGCAGGAGAATGGCATGAACCCGGGAGGCGGAGCTTGCAGTGAGTGGAGATCGCACCACTACGCTCCAGCCTGGGTGACAGAGCGAGACTCTGTCTCAAAAAACAAAAAAAGAACTGAAAAGAGATACCACATTATTTTTCTCCAAGTGACTACACAATTGTCTCATTGCTACTTACTGTATCATCCATTTTTCCCTACTGACAGACAACGCCATCTTTATCATTTACTAAACTTTTTAATGCCTGAAGTCTATTTCTGGACTATTATGTTATTTTTTATTTATTTATTTTTGAAATGGAGTCTCAGTCTATCACGCAGGGTGGAGGGGCAGTGGTGTGATCTCAGCTCACTATAACCTCCACCTCCCAGGTTCAAGTGATTATCCTGCCTCAGCCTTCTGAGCAGCTGGGATTACAGGTGCACACCACCATGCCAGGCTAATTTTTGTATTTTTAGTAGGGACAGGGTTTCACCATGTTGTCCAGGCTGGTCTTGAACTCCTGGCCTCAGGTTATCTGCCCAACTCGGCCTCCCACGGTGCTGGGATTATAGGCATGAACCACCACCCCTGGCCTATTATGTTCTCTTGATCAAAATGCTTATGTGTGTGCTAGTATTCTCTGGATTTTACTATTTTAACTGTTGTTTTAATATGTGGTATAGCGCTTCTCCTCTCATTAACCTTACTTTTCAAAATGTTCTCGTGGCTATTCTTTTGTTTTGGTTGGTTGTTTTTCATTCTGGGGATGCTACTGAAGCAACATGGTTATCCCTGATGCAAAAATTTCCATATGAATTTATATTCAGGTTGTGTACTCTGTTGGTATTTTTATTAGATCTGTGTTAAATTTATGGATTAATTTATGGAGAGCTGACATCTTTATAATAGTGAGTCTTTCCACCCAAAAATAGAATATGCCTTCCCATTTATTCAGACTTCCTTTGGTGGCATTTTAGTTTTGGGTACTGATATGGTGTGGCTCTGTGTCCCCACCCAAATCTCATCTTGAATGGTAATCCCCATAATCCCCACATGTCCAGGGAGGGACCTGGTGGGAGGTGATTGGATCATGGGGGCAGTTTCCCCCATGCTGTTCTCCTAATAGTGACTTTTCACGGAGGTCTGATGGTTATGTAAATGTTCCTCCTTCACACTCATTCTCTCTTCACCTTGTGAAGAAGTTGCCTGCTTCCCCTCCCCTTCTGCCATGAATGTAAGTTTCCTGAGGCCTCCCCAGCCATGAGGAGCTGTGAGTCAATTAAACCTCTTTCCTTTATAAATTACCAGTCTCTGGTATTATCTTTATAGCAGCGTGAAAACAGATTAATGCAGGTACCTAGATCTAGCACATTTGTTGCACTTGGTTTACTGTGTTGTTGCTGTTGCAAACAATACAATCTATTCTCTTATATTGTCAAACAGGCAGTTTTTAAAAAATACTCATTTCTACCCATTTGCCTAAAATATCTTATTTGTATTAATTTTTCAGTTGATATCCTTGGATTTTTCATGTAGGCTATCATATCATAAATATTTTAACTCTTCTAGTTTTTATATCTCATTTCTTTTCTCTTCTTTAATTACGTAGGCCAGTACTTCCAAAGGAAAATTAAATAAAAAGAGTCATAGGGGCCATCCTTGTAACACACCTAATTAATGAGAATAATCCAGATTTCTTCAGTAAGCATGATTCTGGCTTTTGGAGTAAAATGTGTTTATTTTATCATGTTACAGAAGCTGGAGGTTTCATACAGTTTTATCTGTGATTTTCCAACCTAGGGGGTCGATATCTCAGAGGGTTTCAATCTGTGTTTGAGAATCTTCCTTTGCAGATAGTTTCTCTTCCCTTACAGAAACAAACAAACAAACAAACAAAAAACACAGTATACAGATCTCAAGTACAGTGTATGCTGACTTAAATTGCATTGCAAATCCCAAGGTAACTTAGTATTGGTCAACAGCTTTATTTGATTTGACTCCCTAGGAAGATAAAGTACTTGAGCCAACAGCAGCAAGATCCTGTGTCCTCTGACTGGGTCCCAGGAGGTAGCAGCCCTAGGTAAGAGAGCAACTAGTCCTGCTCTAGTGGACAAGAGTGGGGAGGGGCTGTGCTATCAAAGTCTGGGTCCTAGAGTCAGACCACCTGGCAGGAGGCACTCAGACCTAAGCCCTAAGAGCAGTAACAACAGCTAACATTTTTTGAACACTTGCTATACACCACCTGTTTGTTTCAGTAGTAAGTGATTTACTCCTCACAACCATCCTAATGAAGTGGGGACTATTATTTCCCCACGGATGATGAAACTGAGGCACAATAATGTAACTTGCTCAAAGTCATAAGCTGATAGGTGATAGAGGCAGTTTCTTTTTTTTTTTTTTTTTTTTTTTTTTTTTTTGGG